>NC_041367.1:21930463-22237963 GCF_900634415.1 Cottoperca gobio | reverse complement strand
AAAGTCCAGAATAACAACACAGTCAGAGAGCATGGACTAATCTTTTCAACAGGAAGTCTGGATTTGTTGAAAGTCAGTTTCTATGTTAACTAGCATTCCATAAATGAGAGAGTTGAATTTAAACCGTGTCTCCTGTAGGAAGGTAAGAGACAAAAAGGCTATTTGAGCTTCTGGTTCAAGTTTTGGTTTTACAGCACGTTTACTGTCTGGTTTTGTTTTCTGTGTTTCCGGCAGCTGTTTCCATCAAACAAGCATAAACAAGTGTATTTCCCAAAATAACTGGAATTTCGGTTGTGACTATAAGTAATAGTTGTACGTTTTGTCTGTTCTTGCTTGAATTTAATGATATTGAATATTCAGGGTTGCTTATAACTATAAATATACTGGGTTATAAGATTATAACGCATTATTAGTATATTTATAATGTGTTATTAACATGGGCGTCGTAGTCACTTTTTCCCAAAGATGAACACACGCATATTCCATGAGTATGTTGCATGTGTTGAGCTTCACACAGGGATCGCTTTAAACAAACTTCAAAGACCACATAAACAAACTTTAAGGACTTCCTAAATCCACTGGAATCCATTCAAGAGAAGAGTACTGGGAATGCCTCACTGGAACTCAATCAAATATCTTATAAAGGGAGAATATTGAAGGCTTTTAAGTTTTTAGAAGAAAAAGAAAAGAAAGAAAAAAGCACTTCATCTGCAAAAGTGTTTTACTGATGTGTTGCATAATCAGGGGAAATGTCTCAGGGGACACGGGTCCTTTCTTATTTACAAAATAAAACAAAAAACATTTGTTTCATTTTTTTGATAATGGATAAACCTAATTAGTTAATTAAATATATTTGGAACGGGGGGGCAGAGAAAATACCAACACTTAACTTAAACGTATTACATTAATGTAGAATTCTAATACACTCGGCCATTGGCTGTACTGCTTTGACATCTCACTAACCCCACAGCCTTGCTCAGCAGAGACTTCCGGTTAAGCCCTATACTAAATGAATTGGGAGGAAATAATTAAAATCGTGCGGCTCCTCTAGACTTTCCAAATGTGATCAGACTGAATAACTCCACTTCTACATTCAGCTACGTTAGAACTCGCACATATCTGCAAGTCCAAAATGCAAATGTCTAATAAACAGGGAACTGCTTTATTAACACCTCAAAAATAACGTGTTGGAAAATGTTCTATTATTATCTTAATGCTGGAAATGGCTGATTTACATGCAGCACAGAGGTTACGTCTTCAACAGTTTGCTGGCATCAAACTCCACTTATGTAACATTTAACTAGTCTGGTGTCTGATGCCATCTGTGTTTTTCCACTTGTAAGAATCTGTTGTAACTTTGGAAATTATATTTACATTATTTACAGTTTATAACAATCATGTCCACAGCCTGTGCCCATTTAAAAGATGTGTTGCTATTTTTTTTTCTTCTAAAGAAACAGTCATGTGGTCGTCCTTAGAGAGGGGATCTGATATCTCGGAAAATGGTTTGATGTTGTTCATTTCATTATGTTTGCTTTTATCTCCTTCCTCTGTTTCTTTACTCTCTGTAAAGGCCTTTGAAACGTTACCATTATAGAGGGCTATATGAATAAATAAACTCATAAGGCACCAGCAGTGACACATTTGGTACTTACTGTACATATTGGTGCAATGAAGCATCATATAATCCATCTGTTTTCTGTGCAACTCCCTCCCTCTGGTCCAACTAAGCAACCTAATAGTGAGCTAAGAGTGTCCCTTTCATCACTGCTGCGTCTTTAATGAAAACGTTCAAGGACTAAACCGTTCCTTCTGCACGTTGTTGCCCGTGTATCAGAGCTTCTTTTCAATTATTGTTCACTTGTTTTCCGATATTGACTATAGCGATCATTAACTGTGAGCTGTGTATGAGAACGACGTTGCAGTTTGTAGTCGGGTAGCATAATATTACACACAAGACAAGGCACTTAAATAAAGACTCCTCAATGTTCAAACCCAACATACAGCAAAACAACCTTGTTTCTATTGGCCAATCACACAAGCTGAACAAAGTCGAAACTTGACATTCAAATCTGCCAGAGCGCAACAGGAAAGCATTCTTTACTTCACCAGCTGCACTGCTGACAATCGAGGTGATGGAGATTTGGACTGATTCGAGTAGGACTTAACCTTTAAGTTCAAGTGACTGTACTTCTCAAAGAAACGCAGACTTAACCAAAGGCAGTTATTTTACTTAAAACAACACAATGTTAGTCAAAGACTAACCAAGGTTATTTTGACCAAGCGGTTTGTATTTGACGAGTTGGTTGCAGAGGCATACTGTGTTATGACTGGAAATATTCACTACTATTGTAAGAAGGCTGTAAAAGCTACTGCTGTGTAGTATCAATACTCTGATATTTAAAACTATTCATTAATGTCATAAAATGTACAATATTCTTGCAGAGCCATTCTCTTATCTAGCTGCTACTTTTGCAGAATACCCATCTTTTCTACATCCACCCACATATATACTCCGTACTTAGAGGACTGCATATACTGTACATACATACATACATACATACATACATACATACATACATACATACATACATACATACATACATACATACATACATACATACATACATACATACAGTATGAATGGTATGGTTCAGTGACCTATTTCACCAACTTGACGACACACAAAAACATCAATTTGGTCACATGCTTCCAATGCAAGAAGAAGAGAAAGCTGTTTCCAGGGGACTTTAAAAATTGATGCATGCGGATTGAAGTCAGCTTCAAAAGACTAATGCTAGGTTAACAGCAAATAGCTGCAACGATATGAATCATGCCATCCCAATGTTAACATAAACCAAAAAGAAAAACATTTTCAAACCCCATGGACAGATCCACTGAACTTCAATAAATTCATAATCCACAAAAGGGAAACAATATGCGTCCCAGCCATGTGCCTCACTTCTTAGTATCGCCTGAAAACAGTCTGTTGAATTGTGAGCTTCTTGGAAGTTTTTCCTTAATTTGCAATGTGTTGAGCTCACAGGGTCAGCACAGTATGGACTCTTACAAACAGTCACTTTTTGTGGAGGACACTTACCGACCTTTGCTCATATAAAGTGTTTCAGATTGTATTAGAGCCGAGGAGAAGATGATCTTAAGAACTTCAGGTATGACAATGAAGAGATGATATATCATTTCCTTCAGCCGTTTAAGAAGTCGTGTTTTATTTGGGGCTGTTTATCGGTTGTCTAAGAACACAAGGGGACATTTTGAACGAGATGATAAATCACCAGCCATTAAACACTGGGAGGTTTGAACTTGCTGGCTGGTGAACAATGCAACTGTTAGACTCTTTGGTGAATGATCAGCAGCTGTGGTCTGTGTACTATGCGGCTCGCTCCCTGTAATGAACATCCGACGGAAAGCATTAAATATATAATATGTAACGGCCCGTTTTATTTGTTCGCCTATAATGGAGACGTATCCCCTTTGTAAATTGACTTTTTATACAGTTTTAGATCTTGGTCATTTTTAACTATATTTTAACCTGATGAAGGATTTATTTCATCGTACGTCTGGATCTTAAGTTATCACAGAAACAAGGGGAGCAAGGGTTACAGCAGCGGAACAGTGTCACAGAAACAGATTTTAAACACAAAACTACTTTACTCAGCGTTTTTACCGGTTTTAATCACCTGGTCCGTTTGTTTAGGAGTGGAGACCACAACTCCAATAATCCCACGCTACTTCACGACATCACCAAACTCCATCTTTTGTTATTGTTTTGATTGAGAGAACCCTAGTGGCAGAAAACTATATATTGTGCATTTAAGTAGCTCTACCCAATGAAAACCAAAAATAGTTGAAAATAGACCACAAGTGACAAAAGGACCAAGCATGGCCAGTTACATTGTCGCCTAGTCATCGTTGAAGTCTTGCCCAAGCGCTCGTTGACGTAGTTAAGAATATGTTTTTGAAATATGAAGTAACAGAACAGGAACTGTTGGGAAAGAGAAGGGAACCTGAAACTATAAAACAAAAATATATGATTGTAGTACTGAAAAAAGTTGAAGCCAGTCACAAGTCGCAGTTGAATTGAGCCTTGTTACAGTACATGATTTTTCTTTGAAAACTGGAACTCTTAATCAGAGCTATAATCAACAGCCACAATGTGTGTCCGCCCCTTGATACATCACTGCAACATTAAGTCAACATCTCTATATAAAGTCGGTATTTAATCTGCTTCAGTTTGTGTGGATGGATGACTGCAGTTTTAGTTACAGATAACAGAATGTGGTGGATCCATTGTCTACACTGCGGCCAACTTCCAGATAATGTCCCCTCTAATCTGATGCATGGACGTCCATTATTCAGACAGATATTGGGCTGTCAGTGGTCAGCGTTGGCTCCATTAGAGGCAGGCTGTGTGATGTGTGTGCGTCTTTCAGGTTTTTTTTGTTTGTTTTTTTTGTTGCATGCCTGATCCCAAATCTCTCTTGTGTGACTCCATAATGCATCAGCCGCTTCAGTAATTGCCACTTATAGCACTTCCCCTTTTTAAACATACAGCCTATGATTTATTCAACGTTTAAGCCATTAAATCCACAATCCCCATTAAACTTGTCTTTTTTTTCTATTTGACCCAGACGTTCAGCCTCTTATGTACAGACAAAGGTTGTGGTCAGATCCTGCATGTGTTTCATCAGAGATTTCTCAAATTGAGTTCAGTCACTGATTTAGAAACAGACCGGTTCTACTATTCTGATTCTTTAGTTTGAGGTTTTAAAAATTATTTAAAGTTATCATCTTACCTTTGTCATCCGGTTGCCAGCTCAATCCTTCCCTATACCTGAAACAAGAACACAATTGAAATGTTTGGTTAATGATTTTTCACAACCATTGTCAAAAATAACTTAACAGTAATAACAACATCATAGAGATATAGTCAACAAATCAACTTATACAAAGATAAAACCAACAATATGTTATTTCATCTCTAAATACTTTTTGATACTTTGTGTCTGTGTCTCTGATAGACTGTTATTAAACATTTTGTTAAAAAGGCTCAATAATTTCCTAAAACAGCTGTAGTAACAGGATGAAATAGTGCCTTTGTTGGAGACTATTTTCAGAGGCAAATTATTCCACATGTGGTACTCGAGTGAGGATTCGTGGCAGCTGAACACGTGTTTGTGGTATTGAGTCAAAATAAACTACAGTGTGTGTTCATGGTAATGAAGGAACATGTCCCCCAGTACAACAGTGTGGCTCCCATAAATCGTGTTTGAACAATAATGGCGCTCTATGGCACAGAGGAAGAAGATATCAGGCTCTAAAATACAATACAAATAAATTACTGCATTCCAATGGTGACCTAAAACTTCACGTCTTTATACGATCTCCCAAACATGTTTTTATTACAGCAGTTAGAGAGAGGAAGGGCAGAAATGGGAGATGACATGCTTAGGAAATCATGAGTCAGATTTGATGTTGCGAGAATATAGTTGAACCCCCTGAGTCATCACGACACAAATTCTCATTTCATCTTTACGCATTCGTTGCCAAACTGCATCTATTTCCAATGAAGAAACGGAGCGACTCGGAAGCAAATGGATTCATTGTAAAGACGCAGAGGCAGCTGACAAATGGATGTCATCACGGTGGAGAAGGAATGAGCAGCGGAATAAATTACAGGGACGAGTTTTGTTCCATCTACTTGTCTCTGTATCTGACAGATAACTTGTAAACGCTAGGAGAGAGAGCGGGGAGAGATGGAGTGTGATTCTAGGAGACAGAGGACAAAGATGCTGAGTTAGGGCAATTCAACAAATGAGCAAAAAATAAACTGATCAATCAGCTATGAATACAGATCTCGTCTTTCCACATTTCATTCTTTCTTAAGCCGTCCTCTTGCACCTATTTCCCCTTCCTTCTGTCAATCAACCTTCTCTTCATTATCCCCTCTCCTCTTCTCCACTCAACTTTTCTTTCCCTACCCTCCTTTACTTCCAGACCGTATTGCGACGCAAACCTCATCACACAGTGCGGATTATCAAAAGCTTTCTGCGGCTCACTGCCTCTGGATGAAATTGAACTACTTGACTTTTAAAAGCCAGCCAGCTACTTTGATCTCCAGATAGCATCGCTAACATCACATAAGAAGGGGACATGTGCATGTGTGTGTTCGTGTTCTTAAGAGATGATTCCACAAAAAGAGAAAATCCTCCAAAAGTGGAGTCACGACGGTTCCTATTTTGGGATTTAGACTTAAAAGATGGGCAAGTGATAAGTAAAGGTTGGGTTAAGCATTTAGTGGCCAGGTGTAATAAAAGTAGGATTAAGAAATAGCCAAAAGGAAGGAGCTTGGATGAAATGCCTTCAGGTGTGCGTTTCACTGTCGCAGCATCAAAGCCTCATGTTTCAGTGTCTGATGGCTCCAGCAGTCTCTGCTCGCTGCACAGTCGAACACGGTGACCCGTGAGAGGTCCCATGTTTCACTTTGAGCTCAATTAATTATGAAGGTAAACACAAGCAGGAATTAATTTTCTAATGACCATCCTCAGTGGGCTTTTATAATCTTATTATTGAGCAATAACACAATAGACAAAGACAGAGCTACATTAACCAGAGCACACAGCTTTTAACTTTCTTACAGCAGCAAACATTAAACCAAGATACACGCTTTGGGATTCAATTTAGTTAAACAGATCATACTGCATATATAACAACTATTGTTACCAACAATGCTAGGGATTACATGTCACAGGGGGTGTTTGGATACAAATGCAGCACACCGGAAACCAGGAACAGTTGGTAACGAAGTTTAATTATACAACTCGGCAGATACAGGAATACAGCTCAAGTCCGCACAAAAAGCCAAACGGGAGGGGAAATCAGTCATGAACAGAGCGCTCGACAGTCTCGCCTAAGTGTAAGTACAATCTGGCACTGAGTGGATGAGCAGGTGATACTTAAGTACTGGCTTGATGGAAGATGAGATGCAGCTGGAGCCCAGGTGAGCTGATGAGGTGGGAGTAGCTGGCTGGTGAAGGTGGAGTGGAGGCGTGGTTAGTGGAACACTACAGAGGTGCAGCAGGTACAGAGAGAAGCAGACAGTACATCTACATTGAGACATCTAAACAAACACATAACATGAACTTCGATAGACAAAAGAAACACTTAGACAATTACACACAAAGACTTTAGAACTCTTTTTATTACCTCTAACAAGGAGGTTATGTTTCTGGTTGTAGACAGGTCAATTTATGACAAACAACCACCTGACCCACAACAAATTGCAACAAAAGGTTTCTCAGTGGTTTTCATTCCTACTGGATATACTGATCAACAAAAAAAAAGTCTACCAAAATCAGACCTCCGGAAATGGGTTAAAACTGGGTCATTTCCAAGATGGGCTTCAAAATCACTATAACAGCTATAACTTCTTCAATAATTGTGATAGAAACATAATTATTGGTTCTAGTCCATGGTTTAAAGGGGTGGGAAATCCACTGGGGTCATCTAATTTTAGATCTGGGCAGTATTTAACCTGAAATCCAAGATGGCGGCAAAGAATTAGGGGCGTAAAATCAATAAATTGCCCATATATAATATATCCCCTATCTCGAAAGGCAATGATCTAATTAAGTACATGTATCCCATTCTTCAAATGCTCTTACCCTGAATCTTTGAAGGATCACTTGCAGGCTGTTGCTGATGCCTTGCCAATAGTTGCAGCAGCTGGACACCACAACTACACGAAGTCCGCTTACCTCTACGTACAAGAAATGGCTAAACTGGAGAAAAAACACCCAGATGTGTATGAGAAGTTTCAAGATGGCTACCATGTGATCCGGCGAACAAACCAGTTTTGGGCAGGCCTCAGCTGTGATCTAGTCATTGAACAAACACTCATGATATCACTAAAAAGCACCGGTGGCTTGACTCATGGCAGTAAGATGACAGAGGAACAGCGAGCATTGTGGACAATGTCAGCCCCCATAACATCTGAGGTCAACATCGCTATGCAGGACTTTAACGACCTCATATACACAACAAGTGAACAGCATAAAGAAGCAACAGGTGCCAGAATTGAAAGAGACGCATCCGAAGATAAGCACGAAGCTGAGCGTATTTTCACCCTTCTCCTTGGATCCTGCATGAAGAAATGTCATCAATGGTATCGTGGCGAACAAAGACATCAACGTGCATGAATATGAATCTGTTGGGAACAAAATCATCGAGAGAATGATTGGACAACCTGTGTTGGAGGAGCACCTGATACCTTATTTTTCACCTATGAAAGCAGCCTTGGCGAAGATCTGCGCTCTTCAAGTGCCCTTCTAGTTTTAGTTTGTTTTTGTATTTAAAAAATCTGAATTCCACGTTTTTAAAACTTTGTAGTATATCCTATTTGAAACCAGTTCTGTCAAATGGGAAATGGTGTGTGATCTCAATCCGCTACTGAAAGTTGTAAATTGTCTTTGAAGGTAAATCCTCTCCTGGCTACCAAGAGTGCTATATCTCCGCTTTATCATAATTCATGTGAATCCCAGCAGTGCTGTATGCATTAGTGCCAAATAAAGAAAGTTGAGGTTTTAGAGATCTATCATGATGTGTTCACAGGACTGAAATAGCAATAAGACGTTTCCAAAGTGAGGGGACGAGGTCACAACACTCAAAAGTTTCATGTCTGTGAGTAATAACAGCTTTTGCTTTATTCATTGTTCCTAATTTATAGAGTGCAGGTAGAATTCTAAGTCATGTTTAAAGATAAGACGGTTAGCCAGAACCCCTGTACTGTGGACAGCCAATTTGGGTCAGATCTTATTGGCAAGTAAGATAATGAAGGTAGAAGGCAGCTGTTAAAATGAGCATTGACTTCAGACAGGAAATTGATTTCTATTGAGAACAAAAAAAAGAAATCACAATTTAGTTTTTAACACTTTAAAGATTCATCGCAGCTACCACTAGACATTCAGCTGAAAACAGACCTTTTGCTATGATCTTGGTTTCTGTTTCCTGTTTTATTTTGAAATGTTCTCTTCCCCTTGGGTCATGTCTGGTATTACTTCCTGCCCTTGTGTTTTTTGCCTTTCTCCCCCAGGTATGTCTCGTTCCCTTCATTAGTTTCCTCCTGTGCATTTGCCTTTCTCTCCCAGCTGTGTCTCGTTCCCTCGTTTAGTGTCTGCGTGTATATATATCCCTGTCGGTCCCAGTGTTCTTTGTCAGTTCGTCAGCTAAGTGTCACCCCTGTCGTTGATGTCACCTCGTGTCCTTCTCGTGTCCTTCTCGTGTCCTTCTCGTGTCCTTCTCGTGTCCTTCTCGTGTCCTGCTCGTCTTTCTCTGATTGGTTTGTTATTTTGTTTCTTTGTATTTTTGTATGTTTATTAGCTTTTGTTAATAAAGCTCTCTTTTTGGTTAAAATCATCATCTGTGTCCTGCAATTGGGTCCTCTCCTGAGACATACCGTGACACCTTTATCACTAAAAACACTATCATACATTACCATACACACTAGTACCCTGGTTTCAGTCTTATTGATCATAATCAGATTATGATGTTTACATGGCACAATGATCTCTGCTCATATGTGTGCAGCTGTGTCTGTGACCATGTCCAGCAGGTGAGAATGAACTCACTTAAGGTGGGCTGAACTCTGCTGGACATATTGCTCTCTGCATCTGATCATCAGTAATAATACACATACATAACACAAGAACAGGATATGAAACAATAAGTCGATAATAAAAATGTATTCTTCGAGTCATTAATTGAGATATTAAAGGTCAAAAACATTTTTGGTTTTAACTTCTGAAATGTGAGGATTTGATGCAATTTTCAGTTTTATATCACCATCAATTTAATATTTTTGGTGTTTTGGACTGTCTGTTGAATAACAAAATCAAGTGATGACACCTTTGATAGGCTAAACACACTAACTTACATACTCTGAAATCCGTTGTTTATCAGGTTATTGGTGTGGCTGTAAACACACTGACGGTCTGAGACTTAGTGGTAGCCATCATGACCTCCAAGCAGCCACGCTTGTGCATCATAAAGGAAGCAGTTGTCTGATCTAATCATCTGTAGCTTAACTCCATCCAAACAAGCATTATCTAATATTTTATTATGAGTTCTTTAATGCTGAGGCCCTTTTAAAGATGATGGCAGAAAACAAGCAGTGAGGGCTCTTAAAAGTTCAAGCAGACTTTGATGCTGTGTAAAGGAGGAGTGCTCGGGGAGGTATAGATTCAAGGGAAGAATAATAGTCTATTATTGTGTGGTTTTGCTTTTAAAAGTTAGTATATGGGCTAATGGTATGCAGCAGGGAAAGTTTTTATGCTGATGACAGTGTACATAGTTTCAAGTATAAGTAAAGAAGTAAACAAGAGAAGTGCTGAGGCATGAATGTATTGGCAATTGGCCAGCAGACAGGCAGGCTGGACCGAGTACTAACACGTACACAGTATATGTTCAATAAACACATCATATCTATACCAATATCCACACAGCCACCACGTACGCAAAGGCCGAATCCAGCCTTACCAAGCATGGTATCAAACAACTTCAATTATTTTTTTCAAATTATGTTCATCTTATCAACTTTTATAAAGTCATATTTACAAACTACAATGTCTGCCAGTTGGAAAAACAATGCGACTGTAACAGCAAGTCCGTCTTGTTTTTACAGGTGACGCCCACAACGGAACTAAACTAATGTTAGAACAAAAGAAAGAAAAGATGCTCAAGGTAGACAACAACTGCTTTGAATATAGTTAGCTAGATAAGCGAAGATGTTCCCCTTTTTTTTTTACTTTGACCTGAATACTTAATCTACAGAAAATGATGGACTAATTGACACGAAAATGCGAAAATAGGATTCAACGTAATTTTCTATTTCACTTTATTTTAGCAAAATGCAATGAGCGATATTGTTGACAGTGTTCTGATTCAACATAACAGGCATATTGTTAAATGTGATATTCAATTTTGGTTTGAGTAAATTATACTATATTCTGCCCAGTAAGCACATACTTGGTGGCCATGTGCAAACCAAGAGACATCCAGCTATTGGATGTATGCTATATTACTTAAATCATTATTTCAACTTGTTGAATGTCATAGTGATTTAAGTGATGTATTCATAATTGTTTGTACCTTTTTCTGTTTCCAAGAGCAGGGTCCCTGCTGACAAAAGGATTCACTACAAGTTAACATGGCCCTGTATACCCTCAAACAGGAGAGTGGGAGAAACCCAGTCCCAGTGCCTTACAATAATTGATTTTGGAGTTTAATTTGAATTTGAATTTTGTATGTATTTGGTAGTACACAAAACATCAGTATATGCATACTTTATTTACTTAAATATGTAAATAATTAATATGAAAGATAGATTAAACCTTTTGGTATTTCGGGACATTAATTGTGTTCAGACCAGGCATCAAATTCCTGGTTGAACTTTTTCTTATTTTAAATTGTCTGCTATGTCTCTTATACATTATATATATTACATATTATATGTCTTCAGTGTAAGTCTTTTATTTCCAAGATAAATTAAGCTGATGATGGTAATGTTTTATTTCTCAATTTCTAGCCACACACAGCAAAACTGTTATGCAGACATGTAGTGTAGGCTCAAAGATAAAGGGGATACGGCCTGACTCACCACAACCTTCAGCAGCACACACAAAGATCATGCTAGCAGACCACTTCACAGACAACATACTGCTTAAAAAGGAAACACCCTGTGAGAAAACCATGCAAGAGGAATTAAATATCTTGTGGTTTGGTCTCCACCAACTCCTGAGAAAAATATCTTGCTCTCTAGCTGCTAACTTTTCCACTTCCTTAACCAGCCAGTTGCTTACTTTGTCCGTCTGAGCTTATTTTCTAAAAACAGCTTCAAGCTGCTGATGGAAATGAGGACAGATGAGAGCAAGAGGTCTGAAACATTCAGCAATGAAGGATTACCAAAACTATGAGATACAAGTGTCTGAAACATTCTGTAGTGCTGCAGCGTTGGTGAGAACTCAACACTACGAGCCACATACACATTACTGATTTTGCTCCAATGTGAAAATAAAATAAATATTGACTGATGGGAATGAACAAAAATGTTCATGATCCTGCACGATAACGATGATACATTCATGAGATTTATACTCGATAAAATGTTTTGATCCATTTTCCTTTACATAGAAAAACGTACTCGATGAACATCCAACACGTATAGCTTTGGTCGCTACAATCCCAACTAAATGTCTAGTTTCACAGTCAGAATATAAACAATTCGGTACCACACTTTTGGAATGAAGCTGCACAATTATATTATCCCCAATAAAGTAAGAATAGTGCCAATCAAAAATAATGTAAATCAAGCATTAGTAGTAGTATTTTTTGTAAAATTATTATTATTATTACTGTTATTATTATTAATATTATTTGTATTATTATTATTAGCAGTAGTAGTGGTAGTAGTATTTTGTGTGTGTGTGTGTGAGACTTAAGGGAACTGTGGTACAAACCCTACCTCTATAAATGAGGGGTAAATACATCCTTTTAAAGTCCTGCATAATAAGACAGAGGGCCACAACTGTGACTCATTACGATTACCATCCTGTCACAGCAGCCTGTCTCACTGCACCGCTGCAGCTCATTTACCCCCCTCACATCTTCTCCGCATCTCTCCAGCTGATTATCTCTGGTTGGCTACGAAGCAGCAAAAAATACTCCGATTGCTGCTTCAGATGACGGTACATGAAACACACATCTGTGCATCCACACTTATCATATTAATAGATTTTGTCTACACTTGCCGCTGCAATTTTAGAAGAAATCAATCAACATTTGGATGTCTCACTCTATTCTAAAACAGTAGTTTTGTTTTACTTCTTGAGGTTAGGGCTACATCTGATGATAACTTTATAATCAATCATTTAGTCCATGAAATGGTGCATCATCCATCATAATGTCCCATAGCCCAAGGGGATGTCTTTCAACTGCTTGTTATGTCCAAACAAAAGTCCAAAAGCCA
Source organism: Cottoperca gobio (assembly GCF_900634415.1). Lineage (NCBI taxonomy): Eukaryota > Metazoa > Chordata > Actinopteri > Perciformes > Bovichtidae > Cottoperca > Cottoperca gobio. The sequence goes on along the minus strand of NC_041367.1, from coordinate 22,224,924 downwards.
AAAATATTTAATTTATAATTATATAATAGACTGAATCCTCTAAATGATTTGCATGTTCTCTTAAATCTCTTAAAAAAATTGTACAATTACTTAATTATCAAAATGGTTCTTTATTTTTCTATAAATTAACATAATTAATTACTCATTGTTTAAAAAAAGATTAAGTAAAACATTCAGGTAGCACATGGCACTGTCAGCTGAACAGGTGCAGGAGGACAGGTGTCAGTGTTCACCACACAGATGGATTTAAAAAACCTTTCTATGAAAGCCATGACGGATTTCAGCTTTAAAACTGCCACACACACACACACACACACACACACACACACACATACACACACACACACACACACACACACACACACACACTCCTTCTCTGCTGTCGTAACTGGCCAGCAACCTGCAGGAGTCTTCCAACTCCAATGCTTCATTTGCACTCGCCATAGTGCCACTTACTCGCACCCCACTCCACTTTTGTGCTAACCTCAGCACCTGTTGGCATATGGCTAATGGTTTCCGGGCGGAACTTTGGCCCTACATTAAGTGCATCAACATACCGTGTGTTCTGCATGCACCATGCACAAACCATTACAGCCCTAATGTCCAGAATGGCCTCATCCTCCTTTTCCTCTAATAGTCTTCTTGTGTGGAAAGCTCATGAATGTACATGTTCATCCCCACAACACTCACTGGACCCCTCTGCCCTTCCTTTTATCTCTCACAGCATCTCCTCTTCATCTCCTTTCTGTATATCACACCCTCCCACTCTCTCTCTGCGACATGAGAAGTCCATTCCATGGTGATGTTGTCAGCTGACACTGTGCTCCATGACAGTCTGTCTGCTGACACCCACTATCAGCCGCATTGTTCGCACACCCAAGCCGCAGTAGAATAGTGTGTGTGTGTGTGTGTGTGTGTTTGTTTGTTATTCTGACTGCCCTCTGTGTGTATCTGTCTATTTGCCCCTGTCTATGTGTGAGTCAGGGTAAGTGGTGCATGCCGTAGGTTTGTTTTGAAAGCACCCATGCATTCATGAGTGTGTGTGAGTGAGTGTCTGTTTTTATATATGTGTTTGCGTGTGTGTGTGTGTGTGTGTGTGTCAGATTGATTCTGTGTTGATTTCTGCTATCCCTTCTTCATGAATGATTCAAAGGACTCCAAATAGGAAATTGTCTCTCTGACCAGCCCACTTTCCATCTCTAAAGCTTTCTCTTTCACTCTAACACACCAACACACACACACACACACACACACACACACACACACACACACACACACACACACACACACACACACACTCTCCATATCCGCTTGGCATATGTCACGTTGGGAGTGTGTTTTTGTAGATTGTCTGTCTGTATGAGTGTGTGAGTGAGCCTCCATGCCGTCAAGTGTACATTTGGTTGTTTGTGTGTGTGTGTGTGTGTGTGTGTGTGTGTGTGTGTGTGTGTGTGTGTGTGTGTGTGTGTGTATGTGTGTGTGTGTGTGCGTGTGATCAGAGACGCAGCCCGAGGCTGTGGCCGGATCAGATTGAGTTGGCGGTGCAGAGCAGAGAGCAGCGATCAGGAGAAGATGCTCAGCCTTAATCTGATTGCAGCTCCAAATTCTGCACACTCGACTGGCAGAGAAGCACTGAGGAAAAGTCTGAATAATTTTACACTCTTTTCAGAATAAAGTCCATTTATCATCAGTCAAACTATCAAGCTATCCATTAGTCTGCTTAATATCCCCGGAGACCAGAAATACTGCACGTTTTTAGTACATTTGGAGAAAATGAGAGCTCAAATCAGATTTGGGGTTTATTACATAACAAGTTATTTAGGTGTGGATACTTTTTTATTAACTACAAAATAAATAGTTTGAAAAACAACATACAAGGAATACATGACAGACATGATGTACTGTATACATGATGTCATTTATGTAAGCTTGAAACTGCCTCGAGTGTGTGACGCTAAAATCAAAGGTCAGATCAAAACAATGACGATATTTTCTGCTCTAATGAGACTGACGGGTCCCTCAGAGATACACGTGTGCTGCCGAGAACACTATGAATAATGGAAGTCCTGCCTCATAGATTGAAACTGAATGACTTTTAAAATAAAAAGATTCCCCAGTCATATCTATAATCCTTATCGCTATAATATTTATTACAGTAGTATCTGCAACCTCTCCGCTTAAAATACGACGATAAACTCTGCATTAATGAGACGGACAGAAGCTCTGATTGTGTGGAGTCATTTGCAGTACGACACTGTATAACATAACCAGAAGAAAGATCGCCCAATACAAAGAACCCACACTCATCTGCCTCCATATGATCCACAGTCCACGCAGCACAAGAGTCTGCACATTGTGAAAATATAACGTGTAAATCAACAAAACAAACTAAACACGTCCGTTCTGTTATCTTTATATTAAATATGGAGTATTAACCAATTTAATAAAAAACATCACCCTCTTCAGAATAAATCTGGAGTATTAATGGCTTTAATAAAGTGGCTGTGTTACATGAAGGTCACACTGCTTGTCAATTCACTTACACCAGCAGTAAAGTGGAGGGTTAAAACACACTGCAGGCGGCATGTGCGCATCACACATCTACAGTAGCTGTGGTCAGTGTCTGTTTCCATTGGTTTGTGTGTTACCGTTCTGAAGCCTCTTGGTTTTTTTGGAACCAGAAATGACACAAAGGGGTGGAGTTAAGCAAAATACGAACGCTAAAAATAATATTTCTAATATTAATAATATTTCTGAATTCCTCAGGCTTAACAATAACAATATTAACATGTGTTTTACTGGATTTTCATTGAAAAATGTATAACAGTAATCATCTCCACAGTTTGGTCTTCAAATAAAGCCAAACCTCCTGCAGAGACAGACTTGTAAGCGTGTTTAGTGCAGGAGGTCGGTTTCAAGTCCTGTCAGAGATCATTGGGTCAGGGAGGCAGAGTGAATACAGCTAACAGCCCTGAAATAAGCTACTGCTGCTCACCGGAGAGTCACAAGGTGGAAGCGAGGAGGGAGTCTGAGCATCCACAGGGAATAATATGATGAATAGTTTAATTTTACCAGGAGAGGAGAGAAGACAGCTGAGGCTGGATGGTGGAGGTGAGCAAAATTCAAAAGGCACATGTTTTTTTCTTGGTAACTAATGGTGTGTGTCACATTTAAATTTTAAACATGTTACCAATACAGGCCCCACACTAGTGGAATCCTCAGGGAGGGAGCAGAAACATTACGATTGCATTGCTGCTCATATTTTAGCTTAATACGCCATATGGTGGGCTGTTTCTCCACATCCATTAGACGCTGATGAATACCACAATGGCAAAAACACATTGGTTATACAATGTTGTTGAAGTGTTTCCCATGTATTTAATTAAAAAAATAGTGCCTTTTTATTTATCATTACCATTTTCATTTTCATTTTTCATGCCTTGCTGTAGCCACATGCTGTTTCCCAGCCTTACTGTTTACTGATTGAGTTACTCTGGTTTGAAAGATTAATACATGACACGACACTCCGCACTGTTTAGCTTCAGGGCAGACTCAGGTGCAACAGAGTCCTAATATACCTGTGAAAGGATTACAGCAACTACAACACTGACCTGCTGAGCACACACAAAGCAGCACAACAGCCCGTTGTTCTCATCACAGCACAGTCAAGAGTGAGAAGAAAAGAGGGAGGTGGAGAGGGAAGGGGAGGTGGAGGTGGAGGGGGAGCATTGACAGACACAATTCAAGGTGAAGTTTTAAAAGGAAACCAGTGTCGAGAAAATAGGTGACCGCTGTGTTTCCGCTGCTTGAATGAATCAGAACAAAGGACAGCCTCAGCAGTGTCTGTCCTGGAAGCTGTAGTTAAACAGTTGATTTCCAAAGTACGAGAACAATGGTTGATGGTTTGAAAGTTTCTCACTAGCTTGATGATTCCATACTGCATACTGACAGAGAGCTAAAAAAAAAAAAATTACACAATTACACTATTCCTAGTGTGTCGCTGGTGGTATCTTTCTCACCATAACAAGAAACAAACATCAGTTAGGTGGATAACTGCCATCAAGTTATTTTTAATCAATTGATCAAATTATACCCGACACCCTGGATTATTATTTGAACAGAGAGCCAGGGGTGTTAGCTTTCAGGGAAACATACAGGAAGGTTATACAATCTTTCATGAATGTGCCAACCTTAGTTTCACAAAATTGAGTACAGCTGAGATACCTGTACCTGCAGTAGCTTTGTGGAACCCAGCCTGTGGTTTGGGACCCACCACCAAGATAAACCTGAGGGTTCATTAAAGGATAAAAAACATAAGAAAGCAAGAAAAAAAAGAAATCCTGGATATTTTCACTTCTATGGGTCTCTAAAAATTCCAAAAGTGCCCACATCTTTAATGTAAACATATTGTTACAGAGAGAGCAGCTACTGATGCTACTGGCTAAAGGAAGCTTCAGTTGCTACATAATAAAAATAAATAGTTGGTCGGAGGAGAAGTTACATTTTGAAGCTGTGATAGGATGTGTTGAGTTTGCTTTAAGCACATGTGAACTACAACTTCAAACGTTACCAATGATAAATCTGATGAAGCTTTCTTGTACCACTCTACATACCAACAGTAGAAAGTCTGGACTCCTTCTCTGTTAGTAAACATAGTGACAGATGTTTGTGGGTGGGGCGTAGGTGGAGCAAAAATGATCTAGAAGGTTTTGTTGTCTTGATGGGGGTGAAGAAAACATGAGTTTCTCTGTCACTCACTCTCCGGAATGCTACTTGATAAAGTAAACGGAACAATTGTGCATGAATGAAAGCTAAGCTAAACTATTAGCAACCTTTTCTTTCTCTCTCTTTGCTAATATTGTAGCTCACTAGAGGTTTGAATCACAGCTTGTCTTTGCAAAGGCATGCAATATAAATTGGAGCCATACTCAATAAGTTACTTGAATAAGTAACTTTAGCCTACTACTCTGAGGTGATTCGTGTTTGCCTCCAGTCTTTCCTTTGTTTTGCCTGCAGCTAACACCGTGACGTAATCATGAGGTTGGCACTAAAAGGGTCTATATATTAACAGGCGTCCCACTGGAGCAACACAGCTACAGACGAGATTAACAAAGAGATGAACATCGCTATGAAGTAGAGCATTTATTATCTCTAAACAGCACAAGAATAATAATAATAATAAATTAAGAAAATATAAAGAAAAAAACATGGAAAAGAGGATGACAAAAGAACAGACAACAGAAAAATTAAGGAGTATAAGATCTTTTGTTGTGGGCTTCTAACCTGACAGGAGAGCAGGGTTTCAGGAGCCCGAGGCCCCGTGTGAACGTGAGTTCATTCTATTTCTGTCCCAAGTCAGAGACGTAGAAGAAATCCAGGCCTGCAGGCAAATCTACAGGAGCTAAACCTCAACCAGCTGAATCCTTCTGCTTATTGGTAGATCCCCATGCTCTGTCTAACTCATCCTCCTCCACCCTCCTCCTCCTCTCCTCCACCCTCACCTTGGTCTGCACACAACAGCTGCACTCAAACAACTAAATAACTGGCATTTTTCTTCTTTCATTCAGGGTCTAGAGCGAAAACAAGACATTTAAAGCGATTACCTTGGACTTTGAGAAACTGGGATGGACATTTTCAACCTTTTTATAAACCAAACGATTAATATAGAAAATGATCAGTGGTCATAAAACAAGAAATTATTATTATTTTGGGACTAATAAATGTTGAAATAGTAAAACATTCCAAGCACATGTCCCAACAAGCTCAAGGCATGTCTTCAGATGACTTGTTTTGTCCAAAGATGTTTAGCTCATAATGATATAAGAGAGAGAAACGATGAAACCACTGGATATTTTTATTAAAAGAATTACAAAAACAATGTTATCGATTATAATTGTATCGTTTCAGCTCTAATATTGAGACACTTCTTAATGTATGTGTAGTGAAGTTCAGTCTCCTTAATCTTTTTTATAATGAGAGTAGGTACCAGAAACAAAGACATGGGATTAGAATAGAAAACATATTGGCCAGACAAAACCTGAGGGCATGGCAACGTTTGGCTGACAGCTGGTGTGAAATCTCCCACCCAGGTTTGCAGACAATGTTTTTATTGTCATGGAGACAAACCCGGTCACAGTTTGACAACATTACAATCCACAGAGCACTGACAGGATTAACATATTACTGTTCTGCTCGAACAGTTACGAGGATATGGAATGTGTGTTTTGTAAGTGTTTTGATGTGATGCAGAGCTTGTTTGGATGACAGCGGTGGAAAAAAACACGATACAGAACCAAAGAAGTGTTTTGTGTGGGCTGCTGGTATCTTACTTCTGTTCCAATGAGAGGAAAGAAACATTGACTGGGTTTATATGCACAAAATATCCCGTTGTTTGCCCTTATTCCGAAAAACACAATATTCCCACTAAACTGTTTACATGGCCAATAAAAATGAATAATAATGAATCCACTAAATTCCCCTTTTACATGCAGCTGTGCAGACTCCAATTAACAAACTAAATATGGAAAAGTGGAACAGCAGAGCAGCTTGTGCCATTTTGCTTCTTTGCATCAAAATATGATTTTTCTTCAAAGTTTTTTACACGTGATTTTCTTGAAGAGGTTGGCTATGATATATGTCCGCATATCCAAAAACCTGTGGATATCCAAGTCATGGTCCAAGTTAGTTCATAATGTTTGAAAGTAGGTGTTTTTCTCCTTCCGACCTGAGTAGTGGGCTTTTCTTTTGCATGCATCTCTAGTTGGTTTGTGTTCAACACATTATAAAAGTCTTATTTTGAGTTGAAGTGGACATGAGTGTGCATGTAAATGTGAGAGGTGGATGGGAGGAGAAATGAAGAGGAGGGGAGGAGGGTAAACGAGAAAAGCGTAGGAAATGGGGATAGGAGAGCAGGATGAAAAAGAGGAGAGCATAGAAAACTAGGCGAAAAGAGAAGTATGAGAGAGGACACAATGGAGAGGACAGAGGAAGAGAAGAGACGGGAGGGAGATGAACAGAGGAGGATAGGAGAAAGAGATGAGAGGAGGAGAGGGTTAAAGAGGACAGAGTAGATGACACAAATAGATGATTGTAGAAATGGGCAGAGGATAGGTATATGAAGGACTTTAGAGGAGAGGAGGAACGAGGAAAAGACTAATAGATGATGGAGGAGAGGTGGATGAAGGAGAAGACAGAAGAAATGGGAAAAAGGTCAGAGGACATGAAGACATAACAAACTACAGAGCTGATGCTAACCCTATCCTGTATATAACCTGTGACACACGAGACAAGATATAAGGATGTATCCCCACACAGTTAATATCAACTGCTCTGAATGCAAGTAGAGAGGACACGGAGGATGAAAGGACAGATTTACACATCTCAAATGCACTTTTACTTGTAGCTAGAGTAAATAACTCGTGGAGAAACGAGGGGGTGATTTCTAGGCCTGGAGAGCCGGAAAAAATGTGAAGATTGTATACAGAGTTATATTGAATATATCCCCACTTTTTCCACAACAGTGAAGTGAAGAGGAGAGGGCAGAGTCTTGGAACTGAACAGAAGAGTGTACTCCCGGATAGCTGTCCCAATAAGCCCCAAGGCCCTCTGGGTAATATGAGCGGTCTCACACAAAGCAGATGTTACCCATGGACCGGACCCTCCCCGCCCCCCTCATCCCACCACCCTCATCCACCCCCCTCTATCGTCAGTCACTGAGCGAGATCAATGCCCATTTGTCCCCTCACCTCCCTCCCCTCTCTTTTATATCTGGATTTTTCTCTCTCATGCTATTCCTCTTCCCTGCACCCATCCTCATTGATCTACTTCTTATATCTACAGATCAGCCTCTTGTATTCTTCCTCCTCCCTCATTCTCTTTTGTGTCTCTTATCTTCCTCTTCGTTCTCTGAACTCACAGGTGAATAAGGTGAAACTTTAAATAATAATCGCCATGAAACTTCCCCAGTTGATTACTTACATAATTGTTAGGAAAATAGGAGAAATCTACAGACGCAAATTGTATTAAAATAAAGACCTAAATGTGAATTCTGGATGTTTTCTTTCAGCTAGTTTGAAAGGTTACATGATGAAGCAAAATAGTCTAAAACTCTTAATATTGACCAGCAAATGAAGGAAACATGTGTTTGCCTGTACTGTAGTGTCTCGCCTTAATGCGCCTTCAATCGCACTGATCTTATAAATGCTCAAAGAACTTCAACGTTGTAATTGTATGTGTCTACCCTTTCCACATCCCTAGCATGACATTTAAAGGCCAACAAAACAAACTTACTAACTAGTTTTGTATCACTTCCTAGTCCATTCACTGGCAGTCTGACAACTTACAACCACTTAAGCTACGCTGGGTAATGTATTTTACAAATATTTTCTTATATATTTGTTGTAATTCACTTTGCATCCTGACAGCAATCAATGAATGAAATGCTCTGTAATAGGTTTGTCCAATCATGGCTGTGTACCTGCTGATGTTAGCTTAAAAGCTGTGAATAATAACAAGAGCCATGTTAGTTGTTTTAGTTTGTTATGAACTATTTACCTTCTTAATGATCTTTCATTGGAAAAAAGTGTTTTTGTTTGGATTTCTTGTTTTATATACATTTCTATAACTTCTAGCTTCCTCTTGCTGGTCTCTCCAATGTAACCTACCGAAGCTTTAAATGTTTTCCATTTCTAAAAGTGACTATTCATAAACAGAATTATTTCGCTTTACTTTCTTTCTTCATGCAAACTCTCCCTCTCCTTCTCAAGTTTTTATCCTTTATCCTCTTTTTTGGTGTTCCCTGCTTTCCCTTGCTCGTTTTCATTCCCTTTCTCTCTTTGTCTGCTTCCCATCTATTCTATCTTTTTCTCCATCCCTGGTGACCTCCTTCATCCTTCCTTTTTCTTCTCCTCTACACCTTTATCCTCCTTCCCCCATTTCAATCCTATGCTCTGTGTTGAGTGTCTTTTGCTTGCCTGAGCCTTGGCTCTGCGGGCGCCTCCCGGCGTTCCTTGGCTCAGCTGACAGGAGGTGACAGAGAGCAGAAAGGGAGGGAGGGAGGGAGGGTGGGTGGTTTGACGGTTATGGCAGGAACAATGAAGCCAAACAAGACAGGATGAGAGGCGAGGAGAGAGATGAAGAGGAGGAAGCCGGCAGAATGTTGCTGGGATACAGAAACCTCAGGCGATCGTCTCATGGATTTGAGATGAGGAGGAGGAGGATGATTGGAGATGGTAGATGGGATGACAGAGGAGAGGAATGGAGTGAAGGTAAATGACAGGTGAGAGGGTTAAAGAGAAAATGAGAGGAGAGAGAGTGAACGGGTAAATAGGCTTAAAATCGACTGGCCCTTACCCAGAATCACGTTTTGATTATACACGAGATTGAGTGACTCACCCACCTGAATGCTCCGAATTGATTTGTGAGGCAGAACAAGTGTGTGTACGCATCAACTGTCACTCGCCAAACAGCTCTCTGCTCTTGCTTTGCATTCCATTAGGGTTCAAATAACAGTATGACTCGCATGGAAATGAGAAGGAGGGGGAGAGAGAGAATATCAGACAATGTGACATATGGACAAAAATAAAAGAAAGAAGGAACAGAAAACACTAATACTAATATAATAATAACAACATTATGAATCTGTGCAGATATCACTGCAAAATCTACTCAGTACAACATAAGAGCTCTGCAAATTTAAAGCTATGATTGAAAATACATCTGAAAGAAAACATGTTCAGTGTTCAGTGTCTACAGCCTGAATCTGAAGAGCTCGATATTGACTGCATGATTGTATTATAGTAAACATCCACAAAAAAAGAATATTGTACGAAGCCAGAAAATGATGTACGGTGACGGAGAGGTTTCGATGACAAATTTCAAAAGTAAAACAGCGAGGAAAGACCAACGACAGTCTAACGAGCAAGCTGTTAGTCATTCAACCAGGTGTTATGTCTCAGTGAAGGAAAGCGCTGTCAACATCTATTAACACCTACGACAAATTCAATTCTCCAAAGCTGCTAAGTTGCTGTAAGTCAAGTGGATGCTTGTTCATCAGCTCACCTGAGATACACAATGTGTCCCTCAGTGCCGTCCTGAGTGTGCAGACAATACTGCTGCTGTGGTTTTGGTACAGTCCTGAAATAATTAGGATAACCTGTCCAATGTCCATGTCTTTGATAAGGCTTATTAGTTAGGGCTGGCTCAGGCTTGCCTTGAACCAAGCCCTTCGTGAAGCTGCTGTAGCCTTAGACCATCGAGTGACTTACAACAATTTCCTCTCTCCTCCCCTCCCTCTCTATCTGTATGCACTCATGTCCGATAAATGCGTGTCACGAACTTAGCATACGTGGCATCTTCCCCTAAGTTTGTGTGTCTCTCGTCTTGCAGGTTCCCTCCTCAGCTGCTCTCCCTGAGGTTTCTTCCATATTGTTCATGGGTTTCTTTTGGGGAGTTTTTCCTTGTCCGCTGCAAGGGTCTAAGGACAGAGGGTGTTGTATGCTGTACAAATTGTAAAGCCCACCGAGGCACATTTGTGATATTGGGCTATATTAATACAATTTGATTAATTGATTTAATTGCATGCACTTTAAGGTATGCAATATACTGCTGATATACAGATGTGATTGGTCAAAGTTTCTGCTCCATAAACACACAATATGTAATTTCCTGCCACAAGGGATCTCTCAACCAAAACAAAAAAAAAGAGTTGGTGGCGTCGTGAAGTGTGGGATCACGGTAAAAACACTGAATCAAGACATACAAAATATGTGTTTCTGACTCTGTTCGGCTGCCACTAACGTTTGCTCAGCTTCTTTCATAAGTTGAGATCCAGATACCCGAAGACTAAAATCCTTCATTCGGTTAAAAATATATAGTGTATCATAAAAATGTGTCTTAAAACTGGATAGTTGTCAATGTATGACGCTATAACGCTGACACATGTTCAAAGAGCATATGGCGCCATTACAGGCGACCAAATGATACAGACCGTACCTTTGATTCAAATTATAAAATATATAACAAGGGTCTAGTTGTTTGGGGAAATGTTACATAGTATGCCTTTAAGTCTTTCATTATTAAAATAAAATGTAAATTAAACTTATTGAGCAGTAACAGCCATGCATCATTTGGATAACAATTAAGAATAAGGTGGAACATCTAAATAATAATAAGGGGAATAACACCGAAAAATTAGCAGAATGCCACCGACACTCGAAAGTCAAGTGTGTGATCAGCCACCTGAATACTCACCGTTTTTTTTCCACAAACAGTTGAACTTTTCACACATACAATAAACAACTCTAGAAAAGACCAAACCCAAACGTATTGGCACCACTGCTGTCCTCTGACTGACTGAGGGGGAGTTTTTGATACGGTGATGCCAGAGAAAGCAACTGTGCATCTTATCACAGCAAGGCCAGAATCAATTTTTAATGGAAGACAGGAAGAGAGAAGGTGGACAGAGGAGGAAAGCAAAGCAATGAGAGAGAAAAGGAGATGCTGTAGTGGTGGTGACAAAATGGTGACAGTGGAGGATACGCTGCTCGTCTCTACACTTACCTCTAAAGGCCTCTTTCATTTCATTTCCCCCGGTCACACTGACATCAAAGGCTCTCAACAAACATACTTATTTGAACCCAAATCATGACCTTTTCAATTAAACGAACCAATTAGTTGTGTTGCCAAACCATGTAGTAATGGTACGTAATTAACTTTACTTTATTTCAGCCAGGAAATACACGGCACACACGGCACGTGTGTTGCCTTGCACGTTGAAAAATGAGACTAAAGGGATACCATGTTCGTTAGAAAGTGACGCCAAGGGGTTCTGACTGTATTTGACGAGTTGGGAGTGAGAACGTGTTGGAAAACCAGACACAAATGTCACAAAGTAGCAGCTGTCAGTTGTATCTAGCTGATATCCATGACAGCCATACGTTGGACAAAATGTCTTTTTGGCAGTGTACGTAATCCTATATCGGTGTTCTTGTCTGATGGCGGGGTTAATGGTCCATGTCTCTGTAGTTGTGAATTCATAAGTAGTGTGCAAAACATTATGGCTTTCTACAAGACAAGGGAGAAGTGTGAATCAAAACCAAAAATATATTCCACGTTGTGCCTCTCAAAATCTGTTGTGTTTGCACTTGAGCCTGAAGGATTTCCACTGATCTCAGAAAGACAACTCGTCACAAACAATGAGGCACCTGTTCCTGTGAGAGGGAGACTATTCCTGTGAGAGAGAGACTGCTTCTGTGTGTGTGTGTGTGTGTGTGTGTGTGTGTGTGTGTGTGTGTCTGTGTGTGTGTGTGTGTGTGTGTGTGTGTGTGTGTGTCTGTGTCTGTGTGTGTCTGTGTGTGTGTGTGTTATACTGTATGTATACTGTATGAAGTTCAGCTAGAACAGCGCGCTCCAATAACAACATTATCCCTGTAGGCTCAATATTATTTATATTGTATACATCTCTATATCTGTTCAGTGCTCTCCTCCCCCACACAAGGCTGACCACCCATGACTCTAAACATGATCTAGAAACAAAGGTTATGTGCGCCTATGATCCTGATCACGATTATCAACTGAATCATGAAGCCCAGCAGTTAATAATAACATGAGATGTTCTGTGTAAGAACACCACAGGAAGTGTGTGATTCACAACTCCCTCAACCGCACATAACATATCTAATTGGGAGAAAAAAAACTGTGTGCATCATTTCTTCACTATATATAAATAACCTTTAATTAATCAGGGTCGAGTACAGATGCGCGAAGCTTCACACACAAAACACATATACACTCTGGTACAGTATGTTTTCACACAATCACTCCACTAATGCAATTAAGAATCTAAAAGCAGACTTTGCTTTGACATACAATATAATACATTCGTTCACAACAACCTTTAAAAAAAACAATAACATGACCAAAAAAAGAGACAAAAATAAACTGCCACTGTCAGCTGTAATGATTAATGAATTAATGAATTAATTATTCTGCTTAAACTCACCCTTCACTTCCTGCCATTATGAATCTCAATGTGACGTATTCAGCGTCATATTTTCTCACCTCACACTTTGGAATTATTACTGGCAAAGCTTTGTCTCTCAAATCACTTTTTCATTTTTAAAACCGATCCCTGGATATGTTAGCGAGCTAACAGCAACAAAACACATGTCTCTAGCTAAGGATGTGTTGTGACTGGCGTGGTAATATTCAAACGTAACCGGTCATTGATATTATGCATTTTATTTGATGTTTTTTGTAATTTTCTCGAGCACATTTAGACATAAAAGAACTAACTTTTGTATAATATAAAAAAAAACATTTTATATTTTTTGTATTTACCCATTTGGCAGTATGTCAGCGGCCCACAAGCTTATTGTATGTCAGTGGGAATAAATTCAGACTTTTTTACAAAAGGGCATCATGAGTAACCATTTGATCTGTTTATTCATATCACTGTAAACACAAATGATACCGCGGTCAAAATTACTTTAGTAATGCAAGGTGAAATCTTGCTTCACATTCGATATTAACGCAACATTAAAATCTTACCTTTAATAGTGTAATTAATAAACAGCTTGTTTTTGAAGCCTTTGTCTTATTTTAAGACTTTTCTAAAGCAGTTTGATGCATTGTTTGTATTTTAGAATAATTGTATCTCTTAATAATGAATCTCTACCAGCTTGTCTCTGCAGCTAGAGATACACATGATTGACACTTCCACATCGAAACCAAACTCTCAAGCTGACAAAACTGTGGAATAGTAACTGTGTTTACTTTCACTTCAAAATATGGAAGGGCCGTGATGGTCTTCCAAAATAAAAAAGGTTGAGGTGGAAAACTTCAATAACAGAGAACATGGATTTATGTCCTGCTTCAAAATGCTTAATTTCCTCCTACATACACTTCACTGGGCACACTCTGCTTGCAACAGGGTTATAATAAAATGAGTGTTTCTAAATATGTTTGCAATCTGATAAATTCTGCAAGAATAAATTAAGAAAATAAAACTATAACCTCCAACACAGCTTGCTCGATGGTTTCCTTTAATAATTTGTAAACTACCACATAAAGTACATCTGAAAGCGCTGCAACCGGTTCTTAAAACATTTTCCTGCAGCCATGTAGGAAGGCACTGGAAGATGAAACAGTATTTTATCATTTATGTACTGTTTGACAACCTTTTAATGTTGTATACCCTGTACAAAAAGGCTTCCAGTAATAAGTTTGACAAAAATAGAAATGATTTCTGACCTGAAAGATTGGTTTTACAGATTTATTTTAAAGTTCAGCTTGCTTATTAGGCCAGTATGGGACAATAATTGTTCAACAGATGGACAACGAGCATCTGACTTGCAGATTAGGCTGCCATGACTAAGACCTGTGTGGGCTGCAACACAAAAGTCGTTTGCCTCAATTATTGGATTTTTTATTAGTGAGTGGAGTTGCCATGGCAGGGTGATCAGAGTCAGTGGAAACTAAGTCAAAAGTCTGTTTCTGTTTTGGATTTAGAATCTTCAAGACAAAAGAAACAGACTTCAGACTCAGCACGGTGAGGGCACCTCTTCTCTTGTCCTAATTGCATTTTGAAGGTTGTAAAATTGATTTTTCTTTTTTTTTTATCAGCAGTTAGCTCAAAGGCATCGCTGCTCCTCCTGATATCCAAACATACTAAAGAATAGCAGGTAAATTCAACTGATAGTTGTTTGTAGTGATTTGGAGTATCTGTAGATCCTGAAGCCCAATCTGACACAGTGCTCTCTTTGTCCCAAATACTACATTTGTAAATCTTATTATGAAATTCATTGGTACTATTTTTATGTAAGGTAACATGAGGCCAGAGATGCTGCAGTGGCCGACGTGATTGAATGTCTTGTTTTTTTTTTTTTTTTTAAATGATGCCTTTGACAAAGGAAACATATTTCATGTGGATCAGTCAGGTCATGGCTGAAAGTAATCCATCCTAAATTCTTATTTATTATTATTTGGTTCCTTATTTGTTTCAGCAAACAAAAACAGATGCACAAAGACAGACAATACACAGGAGAACACACACACACACTCACTGCCAAAAACAGACAAAGGCAGATTATTCTCCACTCCCTCTAAAACAGGGATTAGTCAGCTGCTCCTCTAATAGAAAAACTGGCCTAAATCATTTCTGTAGCACACACACACACAGTTACACAGTCAGTAGTGTGTGTGTGTGTGTGTGTGTGTGTGTGTGTGTGTGTGTGTGTGTGTGTGTGTGTGTGTGTGTGTGTGTGTGTGCGTGTGTGTGTGTGTGTGTGTGTGTGTGTGTTTGTGTGTGTGGATGGAGAGAGTTTTGTTGAGGTTAAGAACAATACTTACAGAATACATGTGATTGTGTGCACTAGTTTGTGCTGATACCTCTTGTTGGTATACAGACTGTGCAGGGTCACATGGGGCCTGTTTTGTCCTTAAAGCACTTCCGGAAGTATGTGGGGGATAAATGCAGTAGTGTTCTAATGTAGTGTAGACATTATAAAACTGAATTCAAGGACTATCAAGTAATTATTTCAAGGACTTCACTCAAAGTACATAATTCATTTTCAAATATAAGTTTTTATTAAACATAAATAAATTATGTGATCAATCCATCGCTCTTAAAACTAGTCCATGTCCATATTCAAATCGCCAATTTAATTTGTTCAGTGAAGCACTGTTTGAGGCTCAAATATTACACACATGTGTATGTAATATTTATATTATATAAGGCAATATAACCACATTCATCAAATAATTATCACACTCTTCTTAGAGGGCTGTAAGAATCCATATCCTGGATCCATATTTCAGGATGTATTGCAGTCATTTCTGTAAAGGAAAACTAAATGAAATTGTTATTTTTAAAGTTGGATTCTATTTTAAGATATAAACCTTCTCTCTCTGTTAGACACGTTCACAGTCAAAACCACCAAAGAGCTAATAGAACAATGGCCAAGTGTCAGGGAGAAGAAAACACTGAACATTTCAATAAAGAAGCCTATAAATATATGATTGTTAAATATTTATATATATATTTCTACTCAAAATGCATCCTAATTGCTCCTTTAGCAGTTATTGTGTTCACCATTGAGGTTACCAGTTAATCAGTTGTTCAGCACTGCTATTGTTATGCCTTGAATATAATATGAAATATCCATAAAATATGTCACATAACGTACGTCAGGGGTCATCAGGTTACACGATGATAGAAAAGGGCTCCATTAAGCAACAATGTTGGGAACCACTGGTTTAGATGGTCTCGGGAAATTTAAACTTTATTTGTATCTCATAGTTTGGATATAAAACGTTAGTTTGCGGAGTATTACAGCTGTCAGATAAAAGAAGTAAACAAGTCAAATGTAGAAAGTCTGAAAGAACTGAAATACACAAGGAAATATTTAATAATTCAAGTGTTTTGAAGCTGGACTCAAGTACTGTAAACCATATTGTGTGTGTACTATTAAGAACATTCCGTTTGAGCGTTCCTCTGTGTGTGTGTGTGTGTGTGTGTGTGTGTGTGTGTGTGTGTGTGTGTGTGTGTGTGTGTGTGTGTGTGTGTGTGTGTGTGTTTGTGTGTGTGTGTGTGAATGTTAGTGTGTGTCCTGTCCCTTCAGTGTAATCCAGCACAGATCTGTGTGTGTGCTTCTTCTATTAAAATAAAAGGAGAGGGCTCACTAATTACATTGGACACATTTCACCGCTGCGGCATTCTCTGGCCTATTAAAGTCCTCAGCTGTAATTAGCCCAACGAGACTACAATCGTGTATGTGTGTGTGTGTGTGTGTGTGTGTGTGTGTGTGTGTGTGTGTGTGTGTGTGTGTGTGTGTGTGTGTGCGTGTGTGTGTGTGGGAGGATGAAATGTGATCATTTCATTCCTTCTGTCAGTGGACATTTTAAAGGATTCCCCCTGCCAATGAGAGAGTCATAATACAAGAGTAATGACAATAATTAGAGAAAAGATCTGATTTAAAAGATGGAGGAACGCTTCGGAGAGACACACAGACAGACAGACAGAGAAAGAAAGAGAGCACAGTAGTGATCCGATGAGTGGAAAAGACGGCCCAATCACTGTGCTGGCAAAGACATTGGAAAGAGACAAAGGGACTTGAGAGGGAGAAATGAAGCCACTACTGAGACGGTTAAGAAATGTTACAGCACACTGCATCTTGTTCTTTCCCTTTAGGCTCTCAGTCAGTGTTGATAAGAGAAACTGAACTTTTGGAAATGAAACTCCAGTCACAGTTAAGGTCTGTATTGTAGTATAGTTGGGAAGTCAACTTTGTGTGACCTGTAACCTGTTTTCTCATTACTCATGTTGATGATCTGTTATTTATGTTAGGCTTGTACAGTTTTTGTTTTTGTATTATTTATTTTGACGTTTTTTAATAAAGCTGTGAACGTCTGTCGTCATATTTTATAAATATATATGTTTCATGACGTCATCACCTTAAAACATTATTTTTATTTTTAAATCGAACGGAATCCTCAATTTAAATAAACAGATTCACCGGATTAATTGAGACGGTCTATTTTATTAAATACACTTTTGTTAACTTTATACACACACAACACTTTCTGATGCAAGCTGACCAACACATAAGACGTTCCCTGAAAAACGACTTAACACATACACAAAGTCCCTCTCTCTCTCACACACACACACACACACTTGATGTGTATTAATCCAGCCGACTCAGCTCTGGTTCCACTAGTGGCGTAATTGGAGAATTGGAAAAGGAAGATGAAAGCCAGAAGTGATTAGTGGTGTGTAGAGAGAGCAGGTCAGAGCCATGGATCGACTGAGCTGATAAAAAGGCCTCACTGTGTGACTTCCATGCTAAAGCTAATGGACGTGGTATGACGGAGCCTCTGGGGAATAACAAAGCAGACAGATCAGTGATGTGAGTTCCTTCTGATATCATGTGATATTGATCCGTAAGTTGTCCATTCAATATGTAATGAGTCTGTAAGCTTTGCCACAGTGTACTAGTGTGATTTATGTGTTGCCATTAGAGAGCATTAGCAATTGCAATTTTCTTGGCCGATTCCGATTTTCTTTCATTCTAAGAACTATAATTGAATGAAAGCAAGAATTTTTGTAATTTTAATGTAAAATTGTATTCTGTGTTCTTACATATCAGAGAAGAATCTGAGAAAATATTATTATATACTGTATATGTAGGTTTATTATACAAAAAAACATAAAACTATGTATTTAATCATCTATTAATGATACAAAACTATGTATGAATCAATTCACAAGAAGGTAAAGGGAGCGTATTATATGATATGCACTTGTCGTCCTGCCTGCTCCACACCTACTGACAGAGGAGAGGCAGAGACACTGTGATGTCAGCGGAGGAGCCTGTCACTGCGACAACTCTCGGCATCCATGGGATTAAATTACAATATCATATATTTTAATACATTTCTTGCTTCTTCCCTGATGGTCTGATTCAGTCACTATAGTCGTCGCTAGTCGCCTTTTAGAAGGACTGAAAAAGTCGCTAAATATGTCTGTGTAAATTGATGAAATAGCATAAATATAATAAATATATGAGATATGAGATATGAGCAGTTCACCGGTCATGGCCGATAAACTATGATCGGTTTCCACTTGGATTATTTTTCCGACTGGCAAAAAGGCTAAATTTGTCTTAAAATTGTGTGTGTGTGCGTGTGTGCGTGCGTGCGTGCGTGTGTGTGTGTGTGTGTAAAATGCAGATAAACTGGGTTTAAAAATGCCGTTTGAAACTATAAATGTTATAAAGCATATTCACAAATGCTTTTAATTTATCTGTAAATAAATGTAATGTATTCACAGATTTCTTTATTTTATTTGTGGAACTTATTTGTGTATTTGCAGATCCGCTTTTTATAAAAGGTTATCGGTATGTTTGCCAGCCCAGGATTATGTCCACCTGAGTAATACTCACTAAAACTAATACTAAACAAACAAGAAAGATGATTCTAAAGTGATTCAATATCAATAGGACATTATTAGTCTTATTTCCTGTGTATCCCTGCGTTAGTGCTTCCCTCAACAACACATCAGACCAACCTAAAATTACAAGTTGAATTTAGCAGCATTGTGTTATTGGCTGCCTGACATTAGTACACGGCTGAGCTTTAGCCCTGGCTGTCATTGAGCAAAGAAACTTCCCAATCTCTGGACGAAACATAATCCATTTTTTTTGTTCGGGTTAGGAATGACCAGCAAAATGGATTATGTTTCGTTGACACACAAACAGGGAAATGGCACATCCAAAGAATCCAATCTTTGGATGCACATCCAAAGAATCCAATCCTACATTCTTGCTCCACCCCTTATTTTTCCTCCAACCCTTCCCTTTTCCCTTGACCATCCATGCATCTTTCTCTCTTCCCCTCTTCCATCTATTTTTGTCCTTTTTACACTTTCTTAATCCCATGTTCCTTTGCACTCTCCATTCATCAACTTCAACCCAACATCCAATTTTCTCCTCCTCCGCCTTGCTCTCCCTCTCCCTTCCTCCTCCCTCCTTTCTGCCCCTCCCATACATACTTCAGTTGATGAAAGGATCATTCTTTCACATTCTCTGATGGTTGTTGGTTTGGGGGAGGAAATCACCAAAAACTAATTTGGCTGTGAGCACCATAGGAACTATAAACCTTCAAACCAAAAACACACACTGCTGCCACTGTAGTCAGTTTGACTGAGAAGTTTCAATGACTGCACACTAAATTGTCCACTATTATTCTGATTTGACAATATTGCACATTTGATAAAGGTCGTATAAACATCATATTCTGCATTCGGCCTTATTTCGAATCTAGCGTGTTCTGATTGAGACATGTGGGGTTTGCCAATATCATGCAGGTTTTAGGAGCATGTTTTATGTTGTATATACATTGCATTCAGAATATTTATCTCAATTATGGTTTCTACAGAAGATTGAGATACATGGCCTCTTGCCTGTTTACGGCCAGCTCTGTGCGTCATACAGAAACACTTTGCAAGGCTCTGGTAGAGAGCGTGCCAAAAGAGAAGCTCACTTTTCTTGTCGGAAGGATAAACACACCTGCTTTCAAACATAATGAGAGACAAATTAAATAAATATTATTACTATTATCTACAATCGCCCCAAAGCCCAGTGCTGGTCCTTGGGGCCTTAATTAAACTATAACTGGCTGGTGACATGTAGTAACCTCTCTGTCCTGGCATTTGTCATCATTTGCAAAGGCTGTGAGTCTGTATAACACAGTTAAATCAATAATTAGGCTACCAAAGGATGTTCTTTTAATGCGACGTAGTAAAAGACAATGGACCAGAATATAACTGCAGCCAATAAAACTGTCTCACTGATGTCCAGCACACAGCATTAACTTTTATCCACACACATTCTTACATTCATTCCATTGTTTATGTGTTGTCTTCATCACCTTTCAAGCACAGTGAGGTCTAGAGCCTACCCAATTGTACCACATGTGTTTCTTCATATGTAGCTGTTTACATCCTTTATGCTTATTCATTTCAACTTGCAGCATTTGAAGAATTCTAATGGTATATGTTTTGAGTGAAAAGAAGCTGACTAATAAGCTGACTCGTTGAGGTGGTCACATTACATGATATGGGACTTTGGATAATTAGAGACATTGACCTGTGAGTGCGAGAAGTGTCTCCCGCCCACTTTACTTACTCACATCCGTCAATTTTAAGTGTCTGGGTCAGTGGAGTGTAAATGCTTTACTGGGAGTCAATGGTTTTTTTTTTTGCCCTGGATTCACTGTAAAGTGATGCATATATCGATCTGCGGGATAATTAAACAAATTGAGTTTTCAGCACAGTCTGTACGGTTGGAGCACTAAAGATTGGTCACCACACTAAATCGTAGGGAAATTTCACAGACAAGAGATGCATCTGCCTCTAGATGATGATGATGATGATGATGATGATGATGATGATGATGATGATGATGATGGTAACAGTAATGTTGATAAAGCTAACAGTTAAAAAGTACCGTTAAACACAAACCAGACTCAGTGGCTTTGCAATACCGACATTCAGCAGCCACTTTCACTAGTTGATCATTACATTGGACAGTGAAGCAGTTTTGAATTTTGGTGAGGTAACCACGTTTATGTTTGCATTTGGATCCCAGATAGATCATCTGACTCAACCCTGGTGATCTTCAGACATACAAACTCATCAGGGGGGTGAAACGGTGTTATTCGCTTAGGCCAGGGGTTCTCAACGGGGGCGGCAGCGCTCCCCAGGGAGCGTTCAGAGGACGTCGGGGGGCGCTGGAAGCAATATTTTAGAAAGGGGGCACGTGCACGTGTCTTTGGGGGGTGTTTGTGTGTACGGCCTGCGAGGTAATTCATAAACACACGCAAAAAATCTACTCCAATAAAAATAATCAAAATCTAGTCAGATATAGAATATAACCGGCGACTGACTGTTTTTCCTGGCCAAGGTCAGGGTCCTTGAACACAACACAAGCGGAACGTGTCATCACGTGGTCACGTCATGTCAAAAACTTCAATATTAAATGAGGCGGTCATTGACATCAGTGAACGCAGCATGGCGACTGTAACAAAGAGAAAGGTGGATGCGGAATGTTCCAGGAGAAACGGACAAACGATTATTTCTTTGTGGAAGTAAAAGGCCAGTGTTTGTGTGGACGCGCTTGCGGTCATGGAAAAGGCTCTTGAGCTGCATTACAGCATGAAACATGCCAAACTGCACGAACTGAAAGGACAAGTCGAGTGCGATTGAATAAAGTTAACATTGTGTGTTTTTAGACTTTTATTTTTATTTTGCTGAGCAATAAAGTGCTGCTTGAAAAACAAAAACCAGCGCCGTCCCCCTCAGCCACCACTGTTGGAAAGCATTAATGTTATTCCAAAGATACACCATGATTAAAACTAATCTGAATTAATGTTAAAACACTAACACTGTGGTCGGGACTTGGACCAGCAGCACTCTGGCTGCTCGTAGTAGCAGAACTAACACCTGCAGAGCTAACACCTGCAGAGCTAACACCTACAGAGCTAACACCAGCAGAGCTAACACCTGCAGAGCTAGCACCAGCAGAGCTAACACCAGCAGAGCTAACACCAGCATCACTGCTGCTGATTCAGGCTGTGTGTGTTTAAAAAACATGGATATTTTCGCCTGAGTTTCTGAACGTTGAGGTCGATGTCGCTCCATTTATAACTAATGTGTTGGATTTTTGACTTTTTTGCGCTTTGTAGTTCTCTCCTCTCCTTTTCTCTCTCGTTTGTTCGCGAAACGGAGAGAATGTTAATGCGCAAAGCAACGCCGTAAACACGGAAACGTGCACATAAATTAGATAAATAACATAAGCGTTTGGTTTATTTAATAAAAGAGCACATTTGGCGCTATATATTTATATAAAATAAAACACAGGGTTCTGTTGGGGGGGGGGGGGGGCAGCGCCTCAGACTTGTTCCTTTGTGCTCGTTTATCGAGAGTGCAAATAGTTTCACATTTCTGAGGCTGCTGTGTTTAACACCGGTTACAGTTTGAATGTTTGACCCGTCTCTGATTGGCTGCAGTCTATGCATACCTGTCAACATTGGAATTTCAAAATAAGGGAAATGTTTTGGCGGACTACGCCCATATTTTACCCATGTAATGTAAACACATAAGGGACGGGTATATACATTCAGGAAATACATGTTTATTTAAAGTATGTATTACTTGTCCAGACATGTTTATAAAATGTATGTATTTTATTTATTAGTTAATATTTATTTGATGATGGATGAGTTGTGTAGCTTTTGTTTCCCCGATGAGGACTTCCTTGCAATGGCAGAGTCGGGAAACATGTCCGCTACACTGTGACTGAAATCAACGCAGAAGCTGAATGCTACATTATTTTTAGTGAAAAGCATCGACATCTTTCCCTCAGCTTTGGTCACTTGGTCTGCCTCCGACACAGTTCTTGTCACAAATGAAGTCATTGATAGTGTATGTTTTGTGCCTCTTGGCAGTGCTTGTGCTTGGACGATTCTTCATGCTGGCGAACATAGCATTTTTCCACCGTGTGCAAAGCTAAAATCTGAATGGCACACTTTACAAAAAGCACGAGTTTGCCCAACTCTGCTTTTATTAAATAAGGTAAGGTCTCCTCCCATTTGCTCAGGTACTTACATAAAGTTTTAACTTGTTTGGCAGGTACAACTGCGTCTCCATCTATCCCCTGTTCACTGTGACTCTCATCCATCTCTTTTCGTCTTCTTCTTCTGTGTTATTGTTCCTGTTTTCTTCTTCTGTGTGTTTACTGGCGGATAAACTTTCAGCTCATGTTAAACATAATACTGCCAACTGCTCTATCGGAGATCACTTTACACTTTTTAAATTAGGCCGTTTTTTTTTTGAAAGGTTAAAAATACGGGATAATTACGGGAAAAGTGGGAGGGTTGACAGGTATGAGTCTGGCACAGATTAAAGTTTGAATCTTTTTACCGTTGCATTTGTTTAACACTCCTTAATACAATGTCTTTGTTTACTCCCTGGGTACATGGTGTATCAGGGCAATTGAAGGTAAAAACAATTTAATAATTTAATATTTATTATTATTTTGAAATTGTATTATGTAACTTCAATCTTAGAGAATTTGAGTTTTTATAATAACATAATATAGTCGCCTAATAATAAGAAAAATATTATAAGAATTGAAATTGAAATTAATATAATCAATATGTAATATAAATGATAAATACTAAGAATAATTAGAATTATTAGAATAATACAAACAGCATAATAATCAACATTAGAATTCAGGGGAGACAAACAGGAAGCGTACATTTTATTTGATGGGGGGGGGGGTAAGGGACCTGGATAAAGGATAGGGGGGCGCTGGCGAAAAAAGGTTGAGAACCACTGGCTTAGGCTATAAATTGACTTCCAGTCCACTACAACTAAAAGAAAAACTTTCACGAGGTACTTTCAGTAAGCTTGGAATGTGCCTCCTTTTAAAGCAACATAATTAGATACATTTTTGTAAATTTACTTTCATGGAAAATTGAAATTCAACTGTATGTCCATTATAAAACATTGATTATTAAACAGCTAGTTACATTTTCTCCAAAACTGCACCAAGTTACAAGACCTACTCTCACTCAAACAAATCCTAACATAAAAGTGCTCCAGGTAACTGGACAAATGAAATCCAACTGAAAATGAGTTGCAGTATATCCCTCTCTATCTTACATGTTGTATTTTATTTTCCCAGAGGAAAAACAGGTGCAACATATCTACAGTATATAACAACCTAATGGCATTTACATCGAAAACTGTGTGCTCGCGTGCATGCTGTGTGTGTGTGTGTGTGTGTGTGTGTGTGTGTGTGTGTGTGTGTGTGTATGTGTGTGTATGTGTGACGTTACTGTCTGTGCTGCTGTGTGCAAAGTAAAACCATCATGCCATGTGTGTAAATTTGACCAGCAACCAATCAATTCGGCTGATATGAGACAGATCTCTCCACGATCAGCTTAAAACCGGTTGATGCTTCTCTATTAACGTTAGTTTGCTGTATACCAGGGGTCGGGAACCTTTTTGGCTGGGAGAGCCATAAAAGCCAAATATTTTTTTTATGTATTTCCTTGAGAGCCATATAAATTTGAATGCAACTTTATGCATGCATTTTTTAATATAACACGTCTCCGAGTACTAACAGTGGTGTCAGTGTTGCATTGAACAGGAGCTCTTTTATTAAATAAACTAAACGCTTACGTTATTTATCTCATGTATGTGCACGTTTCAGTGTTTACTGCACGGGTGTCAAACTCAAGGCAATTATATCCGACCCGCGAGAAAATATCATATGTCTGTCATAACTGGCCCGCCGGTTTTGGTAATTAAATCAATGCATGGCACAACCACGAGGAAAGATATTTGAGGAAGAATCTAAATATGTGAATGAAATGAAAGTTTTTGGAAAGCAAAGAGAAACACACCACAGATCTCTGGGACGATGTGAGCCGGACTGTGTGTGCGACATAACGAAGCATCTCACTGTTAAACCTGCAGCTTCAGTGTGATCACGGACATGTATGATGCAGTGAGAGCCGAGCTGCCTGTGGGAGACTCTGATGCAGAAGGACACTTTGGTCACTACGTGTTTCTAAACACTGACAAATATCGCTGTGTTCCCGATAGCATTCTGCTGATCAACTGAGCGACTTTGCTGCTCAGAAATTTTAATTAAAACTGCTCAGCAATCCGTCTGCAGTTGACTTAAATATGTTCCATATCTTTTTGCACTTTATGTGTATCCTGTTCCATAAATGTGGACCGTGTTTGGCCTTCGACGTAGTCCCAGTTTTTAATGTTGGCCCTCTCTGTGAATGAGTTTGACCCCCCCGGTCTACTGCTTGCTTTGCGCAGTTTCTCCTCTGCTCGGTTTCACGTTGGGCGGGGCTCCGCCCCCTACACACACACACACACACACACACACACACACACACACGTGTGAACACACTTTAACCTACAGTCAGAGACAGAATGGAGGAAAGAGAGGGGAGAACTAAAAACAAATCCGCTGCTAAATGTTTTACTTTAAAATGACACAGTATAATTATTTATTACTTCTTAATCATGTTAAATGTCAGCTCAAAATTGTCTGCGAGCCATATTGCGTTATCGAAAGAGCCATATATGGCTCGCGAGCCATAGGTTCCCGACCCCTGCTGTATACCATTGATTCATACCATTGTGAACTGACTTTTGGTTTTGGCCTGTTGGGCAAAACAACACAATGTGACATTTTTCAGCATTTTCTGAAATTCCTAATCAGTAATGAAAATTATAGATGTTGCCATTCTTGTCATTTGGACTTTTACGTTTTACTGTTGACCATAGGCTCAACTATCAACCAATTAAACAAATAAATGCTATCATGCTTTTATATCCACCAATCCCCGACTAATGTTACTCAGAGTTTGTACTTTGATCAGGTCAGTCTGTCTACATATTGCTCTCAATCTTTCCTGCTCTCTCTCTATCATCCGTCCATTTGTTTTATGTGTCCATTGATTGATCAAGCCATCACTAACTGATATATCCATCTCTCTGATGGGACGATAGACAGACCACTTAGTCCAATTAGTCCCATTTTCTGAAGCACTGACTACAATAAGGATGGAGAGAAAGCGTATTCCAGCAGCTTGAGGGGTCAGTAAGAAAAAACTAACATCTTATTTCAGGAAAAGATTCCACACCTGGCTGCAGGGAATTGCTCCGACTCAGATACAAGAGTATTGGTGGGGTCCAACACTGATGTTGGGTGATCAGGTCTGGCCCACAGGCATTGTCGTGGTGAAACAGGGAAACAAACATAAACTTGCCACAAAGCTGAAAGAACTCTATTGTCTAGATCAGTCTTTCTCAAAGAGTGGCCCGCGGAGCGACCACCAGACAGCACTCGCACCGGAGCTCCGACAGCACTCACTCCCCCCCGCACGGAGCTCCGACAGCAACCCCCCCCCCCCCCCCTCACATGGAGCTCCGACAGCTTTAAGTTGTTTACTCTTCCAGTCCATCAAATTCTGGTGTGATCTAACTTTTTGATCTCAAGAAAGCATCCAGCTAATTTAAAAGGTCAAATAAAAAACTATTAATATTGCACCATTGTGCATGTTCACGCCTGCTTCTCAGAGGCTGCAAGAAGAAATCACTTTATAGTTATCGTTTTCAAGGGCATGTTTGATAGAATGATGAAATGACCACTGGACAACAGCCAACTGCAGCATGCTTAAAGACTCCGGAGATGGAGTGGGCGGGAGCTCTTTGCCTATCCGTTAAAGACTGATCTGTTAATGTGTTTGAGATGGAGGCGTGGGGGCTAATAAAGCGTTCTCATGTTCAATCAGAGTATAGACTAAGGCTGATGCAGAAACACATTAAGGTGTAGTAATAGAGATGAATATGACCGCCAGCAAAGGCAGAGGAGCATGCGCTATTGATCTGATAACTCGACAATCAACTGAGCCAGTAGAGAGGATGTCAGCCTGTGACTAATAGTTAGTGTTTCACCAACACCCTGCTGACTGATGGTGCTGCCTCCTGAGTGAACCAGCAGAGAAGTAAAGCCCATGTTATTGATCAAACCAAAACAACAAGCACTAATAACCCATAAGCAAAGACAACACTGTTTTTGAGAACTAAAATAAAAGCAGCATTTGAACATTTTATTTAGGGACTTCATCTGTTAACTGTGCAATATATTTACAGACATCGGCCATGGATTTAGGGTGCATTCAAAAGTAAAGTATTGTCAGTTGTTCCCTCCCTAATTCAAGAGATTCAAGATCCATTCATATGCTCATGATTTATGACAAACCACAGGCAGCTTACAAAGGTTTACGATGCTACAAACATAACTTGCTCCTGAGTGATGTGAAGTGTGTTTTTTCTTTTATCTGGGTGCAATGAATTGTTTGCAATCACTAGGAAATCCCTACAATTCACTTATCACTTTCAGGAGTTTTGCCAGCCAACTAGAAGTTGAAACTAGTGGTTGTCTGACAGTCGGTTGTGTTTCCTGCCTTGACACCTCCTGCTTGTTAAATTACAGCAGACAGACAGTCTGACAATTCAGTGAACAATTTGAACCAAGACTGTCAAAGTGTTCCTTTAGAAGATGCCACTCTAGGCTGCCACTAACCTCTGGCCTCTTTCAGATATCTACATGTAGTGTATGTAGGCTATCTAAGAGCAAACATTTTTAGAAATGAACTAATATAAGCAGAAGTGGTTTATGGTATGAGGTCCTCCCAGCCTCATCACACTGTTGTTTTGCCGCAACTTTTACCAACTGCATTATGGCAATGTTATATATGGTTAAGACTGAGCGGACTAATGGTTGAGGAGCTTGTATTGTTGATGGGACAGTATTGATGTTCTCTGCACTTACTCACCATATCAGAGCCGTGTGGAGAGACGCATAATGCTTTTAATGGATACGAATCAATCCACCAAACAGAATTACAGTTTTTTTTACAACTGCTAACATCCTTTTGTTTAATCTGTAGTCACATTTTCAAAACTCTAAACACAATTAGCACAACATCCCTTAGTTGTGGATTATTTGCAAATGCTTGCACATAGCATGCCAGAAATGAAAACCTAAAGTTCAAACCTTAAACATAACACATATAGTATTGCTTCTGCAACTACAGCAGCTTAAAGTCTATATTGAAAAGCATTTTAAATGAACAGATCAATGAGAAATAGATTTCTTGTGAATTGTGTAAATTAGATCAACCACAGCTGATTCCAATATCAATCTGAGAAAGAGCCAGGTGTGGAAGCTCTGTCCATGACATGGACATACACGTACAGTAAGAAGGAGACTTCTTGGGTTGATTTGGAACACAGAGAAGCAGAGAGAGATAACAATATCTGGACAAGGGAGAGGTGGGAGAGGAGGGAGAGGAGGGAGAGGAGCAGCTGGACACGAGGCCTAATGCTGGAGATTGTATAGATTAGAACAGGACTGTGCATTTGTGTGGTTTTCTTTCTCTTGTGTGCCTTGTTAACTGAATTTGTGTATTTTACTTGTACACAGTTGGAACAAAGGTTGCACACATTTAACAAAGTATCTGAAGTGTCCTTAAACTGTAAACACAGCGAAAATAGTGAAACATATCCATCCCAGTTTCTAAAAGGTCCAAGTTGATGTCTTTAAATGTCTTGTTCTGTCAGTCCAAAACCCAAAGATATGCATTTTAATATAATATAAAACAGAGAAAAGCAGCACATCTATATATTTGAGAGGCTGAAAGCAGAACTTTTTGCTATTTTTGCATGAACAATTACTTTTTTGTCGATCGATTAATGTATCATTAGACTAATCGTTGCAGCTCTAGTTGCACATATTCAGACTTCTCACTGGAACATAACAAGTTATTTGAATGGATGTGATCTCCGCCATGATTTCATCAAAGGCTGCCAGCAAAACCCAACCACAGACATCCACAGACACCCACAGACATCCTCATTGACTGTGTTTCCCTTTACTGTCAATCACCTGAAACCTAAAGGAAGAAAGACAAGTCTCCCATGACAACATTCACATCCTGTTGCGTCTCTGATTAAGGGTGTCTTTGGATAAATAACAAGTTTAAATCAAGCTAAGTCTGACATGTTCCAATTTACGTTAAATAAAAAAGAAACAAATGCAAAAAGAGAACTAATGGCCAAATAATTCAGCTCAATGAGGAATTTCCTTTAAACTATTTAGTATTTGAAACAAACCAGAACAATCATACGGCATCATGCGTGGTGTAACAAGGCGGCTTCTTTTTGGGAATCTGAAAAAAATTACATTTACAACAACAAACAAGAAAAACTGAATTATGTTTCTTTATTAAGGTGTAAAATATCGCAAACGTCGACAGTGACTTGAAGCGCAGGAACTGTTCAATATATACATCTTATCAAAACCCCGATCCTTTCCCAACCTTAATACAAGTGGTGCCTGAACCGAACCACACGTGGGAGTCTGGAACATAAATGCAGTGCTTCCTATACTCGACAAAACACTGCCAAGGAACATAACGCAGCCAGCAATCATATGTCCCATCACATTAGTATTAATATTAAGGATAGACACATCTCATTGGCTCTTGTAAACATCAGGGACGATGTTACAGTAGCTTCTAAACTTGACATGAAACCAAAAAAACAACACCATTCCGGTGTTTTCTAATTCCATCACTTCTCTATGTAAATGAGTGAAGCACTTTGCCCCTGGCTTCCAGGAATAATTACTGTGTAATGAAGGGGGCTCTGGAGACCAGGGCATTATACAATATATCACACGCTGCTCAGGACTTTTTTAAGTCCTCCAAATGCTTTAACTGCAAAAAATGACACAACTAAGTGTTGCCTTAAAAAGAAAAGTTTGACCCAGGATAAGTGAAGTGATTTCAATGAATCTGATTTCATGATGATTTTTTCTTACATGAAAATATATATTCACATTGCATATAAGCTCATTGAATATATAAGCGGTGCTTGAGGGTAAGTCATTTTATTTAAATTAGTTTTGTTCACAGAAAAATGTCATTCAAATGTCATTCAAAGCTGCATAACGACATCTGTCAGTATTCATTTGTTGCTATAGTGAGATATTATTTGGAATGTCTTGAATTAAGAGAACATCAGATTCTGAGCATGTCATTTTGTGCAGTGTAGGTGGTGCGGCTGGTGCCAGTGGGGTTTATTTTGAAGTGGAGATTTAAGGCTCCTGTGGAGCAGACACAATTTAAAAGCAAATACTGTTCTGCTGGAAAGCATTCAGAAGCCCGGAGCAGAGAGGGAACCACTGGAATCCAAAGGAATGATTTACTCAGGATACACAAGCCATCCAGCAGATTTCATTTTTAAAATTCAGGATGGACAACATTTCACAATCAACTCCATAAAAAGGTTAAACTCAGCTCACTAATTTAACATTTTACAACTAAAAGACCTTAGTTTTTAAAATGCCTCTCCATGACTTTCACAGATGGCTCAATTATAGACTCATTACTTGATCAAACACTTCATAACTCTCTTTCTGAGAGCCACTCCAAAACACAATATTTTGGACTTGAGTTTACGTCAACGATTAAATGCATCTCTCTGTGGATTTTATAAAATGTGTACGTAGATCTCACCGTACATCTTTTGTATTTTCTATAACAATTACAAATTTGTATTTCAGAAGTTATTAACTGAGAGTGATTCCAAAGCAAGATTTCAATGTAAATGGGTAATAGCCTCTTTCATTCTCCTCCCTTTATCTTTGCAATTATTGCTAACAGGAAACAAGTGATTCTTTCTCAGAAGATGGATCGACCACTCCTGGTAAAATGCCCTTAGATAAACACATTCGCTTACATCACCTGCATCATACTATAATGACAGAAGTCTCTGTGTGTATATGTGTGTGTGGGTGTGTGTGGGTGTGCGTGTGTGTGTGTGTGTGTGTGTGTGTGTGTGTCTGAGTTTCGACTATCTCGCCAACCCTCCGACCGATATACTTCACCCTTGGCATGTGTGTTGCTGAGAACCCGATGTGCACCATGCAAAGTTATTTGGATCAGCGGTTCTGGAGAAAACTACGATAAGCCGGTCCACCAGCCCGGACTTCGGTTAGCACACGTGCTACAGACACACATGATAATCCAGCCACGTCCGCTAACGGCCACTATAGGACGTCTCTGTATGTTTTCTTTCACAAAAGAAGAAGATTACGTGTTAAAGTATTAATTTAAATTATATTCAGGAATTCACCCCTCTTCTCATCAGACATTGTCGTGTTACTCTACCAGGAAATGGACAGAAGAGAAAAGTTTTACCGAAACACAAATATCACTATGTGATACTGACAGAATTGTTATTAACAGAATGCGGCTGTTTGATTTAATCCAAGAGGTTAGTTGGTGTAGAAATGCAGGAAATTTGTTTTAAATTAAAATTATTTTTTTCTGGGGGACGACCCCAAGACACCCTTTATGTATCTTTACAAGTTTTCTGCCTTATTTTAAAACTTAAAACATGGTGAGCGGCATAGCTCTTTATTATCTTTTGTTTTGATTAAAATATGTGTTGTATCTGGAGTGTATATCAAAAATGCTACCCAAGAAACACAAATTAGCAAAAGACAAGTTGGTCATAAAGCCAGAGAGAGGTCGAGTGGTCAATTTACCCCCCGAGAAAAGTATCTCAGGAAAATGTCCGGCCCCCGGGTCCTTAGCTTTCTGAAAATATTTCCCCCTGAACCACATAGTTGAATATCTCTGGTCTATGGTGTCGGCCAGTCTAAACTTCAACTTTCTTCCAAAGCGTTCATCAAACCTGGCGCTCCACATTTAATGGGCTTTATAATTGACTTTATTGAGGCCGTAAAGTTTTTATGGGAGCTTTTTTTCATGATGCGTAAACTGGAGAGTTGCCACCTTAAACGTGTGACTCACTTTGAAACCCAAAGAGCAGCTGAACAAGCACATCCCGATTGGGCACTGCACTATTTGGATAACAAGGTCGATATGCTGCTATCCCACACCCACACGCAAACACACACACACACACACACACACACACACACACACACACACACACACACACACACACACATACACTCTTTACTTTTTCTCTCCACATCATAGATATTTCCATAAATGGCCTGGGGGAGATGTGAAGCAGACATGGTGCAAGGCTTTGTGTACATACATGAAGTGGAAGACAGAGGAAGAAAGAAGGAAAGGAAGACAGGGATGCCTGGAGCAGTTGTCACCTCTCATCTCTTGTTTGTGCATGTTGATGGGAAGGCTCTTATTACTGTCTTCTCTTCCTCTCACTTCACTAACCATCTTCACTGTCGGAGAGAGGGCAGAGAGAGAGGAGAGGAACATAGATGGAGGGAAAGAAAGACATAACCAAACGAGAGAGGAGGCCGAGGAGGGGGCGAAGAGGAGATACAAAGAGTGTGTGGGTGTGTAGTGAACATCTTTATGAACAGTGTGTTTACTCTAGGGTGCAGAGTATGTACTTTAAGTCTCTGATGGTGTGTAGGTGTTTTGAGTTCTTCCTTTGAGGGGTCAAGTGTGTGTGTGTGTGCTGAATATGGGTGTGTGTATGCACATCTTGCCCATCAGAGTTGGGGTTACCTCCACTCCATCGCTCGCCTTGACATTTATGACATTACTGTAAAAACGCAGCTGTTATTATAACAGTCTCTTTTGCGTTCTGATGTTGAAGTTCACCATGGCAACGCTACAGCCTCCGTAGTAAGTAGACCATGACGGGGTTGGAGGGGGGGGGGCTGATGTTGAGTTGTTTCAGCTGCTTGTCTGTTATTCAAATGTTCATCTGTAACTATGCAGATATGATGGACAGGAATAAACAAGGAGCTAGACTTTTAAGACTTACCAATACAAAACTATCATGGTGGAGGTGGTGGTGGAGGTGGAGGTGGAACTCTTAATCCAGAAACCAGCAAAAAATACTTGTCAGAGAGAACTTGTCATTCACTCCCAAACAGAGATGCTGTAGACTTCCTGTATCGTACCTTATATTATTTTTACGAGGGCAACATATGGTAATTTTCATTTTGTATTATTTCCTTGATTATTTCCTTTAAAAAATATATAATACATAATATTAATTGGTAAAATGGTGAAAAATAGCGTTGGGTATCGTCCACATTTGAACCGGTACCGGATCTAAAATTAGATAGCTGTCCCAATAGTACCTTTATTTTCTCTCTCTGTAATAACAACATTTTTATTTCACGTGTAAAAACTCAAACCATCTAAATGTGTTAGTTATTTAGAACATTTTACACACCACACAACCACACTTGCGATTTTGCTCGCTGATTCACTCGCTCTCTGCAAGCACCGCACGTACGCAGCACCGTAGTTTGGCTGGGGCTCATACTCTCACGCAGATGCGCTCTCAGGTACCGATTGATTTAACGTGAATCGAGTCTCAGCACCGATGTGATTTGGTTCGTACCTTTAAAAATGAAAGGTTCATTAACCAACCCTAGTGAAAAATGCCACCTAAATAACCACGTCTCGTCTCGTCTCGTCTGGACCGACAGTCCAAAACAACTCAATAATATTGGACTGCAACTCTTTATCTATTCATCTACTGATTATTTTTCTGAAATAAATACAATTATTTTCTGGTCTTGAAAATATCTGTTGTACCATGGTCATCTCTTTATGTCTTGTTTTGTATGACCAACAATCCAGCAAGATATTCATTTTACAATGATACAAAACAGAAACAGTTGGAAGTCTGTTTGGAAGTTGTACTTGATATTGAATTGAACCTTTCATAATCACTTATTTATGTGTGAACTGCATTTTCCTGAAAAGGCCGTTTCTAGGTTCACATTAAGGAAATCCTTAACCACTTATTGACGGGATTGCATAGAAAGTGAAATAAACCCTGGTCCACTCTTTAATCTAATAAGATTAACAAAGCAGTTCTAATCCACAAACAACCAGGACTTTACAGCTTTTCAAAACCTCTTTCAGCCCCACAGCCTTTAAGACACTTTTACTCCTCGCAGTTCGACAAAACCCTGAAAACACATCATTATCTAAAAGTTAATATCATAGTTAGTATCTAAATGCTGCATCCTTTACTGTAAAATGGCCTCTGAATGGTAATGTCTGTGGTAATGACTTTGGCAAGGAGTCATTATACTCACGTCACATCTACACAAAATTGGGTATTGGTGTTTTTATGAGCAAAACCCGCATTTGGAGAAAAGCCTGTGAAGCACTGCGGCTACCAAGCAATGAGTGTAATAATGACAATGTTTTATCTAATAAGATCAGCAGCACTCTGTCTAATCCTCCAACTACCTCCTCCACTGTCAGAGAAACAACATTAGCATTTTTATGGCGCAAGCTATGGTACACAAATGTCATCATGATTTCCAATATCAGCTTATATTACTCTCGTTAAGGCGCCGGGCTACAATAACACTCTCCCTGGATGGAAATATAACCAATTGATGTATGCTATGTATTCCAACATAGAGACATAAATTTACAGCCCCCGTCTCTCTGTAATGCTCTGTGATAGAGTCTGCCAGCAGCTCTCAAAGAGCACCAACAGCAAACTGACAAGAGTATATCATGAAACACAGCTTCACAGGTTCTGAACCCACCTCAGGGAGGGAAAACTGAAGAATGGGTGTCTATATGCACCATTTTCTATACATTGTTCATACAATGTCTCTTTAGTGAAATCTAAGATGCACTGTATATTAGCCTACAACAGTTTTTCCATGACAAATATGAAACAAAATAAAGATGATCCTTTGTAAACAAAACTGTGAAGCACGATAATTGGCTTGGAAATATTAGATTGGCAAAAGAGCCTAAACTGTCCCGTGATTATTTAATCAGATATTTGCACATGATTAGTATTACCTGGGGACCTCAAGTCATTTTCAATAATTACGGATGTCGTCTGTCTAAAACACGTGCCATGTCAGTAATTTATAGGGGTGTCACGATTTGGATTCTTAATGGAAAATGTATTGAAATTAGGTTTTGAACGAGTTTACATTTAATGTGTTCAGTTTAGTAGGTCCTAGTGACAACCCTAACAAATGAAAAAGAGTTGATTTGGTTCATCGGAATGAAAAGCAGGATCGCAGATTCTCGCAGTATTTTCTCTCTCCATGCATGCCTACTTGCACGCTTGAAAGACAAACAACACTCACAGCATCACAACGACACAACGCTGCTCACTGCCAGGCTGCAGGTCAAAGAAAACACCGGTAGTTATTGTTATTACATCTTGAATAAATGATTCAAATTTGACCATATGTCCTTAGTGTGGTATATTCCCAAAACACATAGTGGATATATCTGCTTGATACCATGTAACCTATGTATCTCTTTAAATGTAACTGACAGTTGGGCGTGAATCAATGAATCAGTGCTGGACATTTTTTTTTTTTTTAAACTAATCTAATCGATCGTGACCTTTAAATCAAAAGTCAAAACAAATCATGGATTTTGAGAATCGTGACAAGCCTAATAAATTAACATCCCACTGCAAATGGCCAAACAAAGATGTCATGTGACTTGACCTGGGTCGTATTTTTTTTGTTGCATGTTTTCTTCTGGCTTTTTAAGCCTCTTTTCTAGTCAAGAACTATGGAGGCTACGCTGGCAATTATAAGTGAACGTTTTGACAGAAGAATCCCCCCCCCCGACAAATCCTGTAGAAGACAGGGAAACGAGAAGATCAACAAGGCCTGTTGCATCAGGTAACCTCGCCACAAAAATGGCGACTTTAGTTTCTTTATGACTGTATTTTAGATGTAATGTGTCCATCACTGAGATAAAGCAACATCAACAGTGTTTAATGACATGGTTAATGATAAGGCTTACAGTAATACTGTACTAATTCATTTTCTTAATGTGCTTCATGTAAATGACTCAACCTTACCTGTGTGTAATTGTAGGTGATTAATTAAGCATTAGGTTTAGGTTAGTTCCAAGAAAATCAGTATGCTGATTCCTTAAGATACAATTTAACTTAAAACTTTAAAAAAATGAAAGCCTTTATTGGCTGACGTGTCTGATTTCACCATGTCCAGTAATATTGTCTGAAACGTGAACTTTCCTCTACACTATAGTGCCTCTGTTCTGCTTTAGACCAACCCCAGTTAAAAGTCAGCCCTTTGGAGTCTTTTCTCTGCTTTTAATATGTACGGGTTCACTTAAAAGAGCTATGTAGTTATGCACTTCCCAGTTGTAAAGGCAAGGATCTGTGTGAAATTAAAGAAGGACATTACTCTAAAAGACCACTTATGCTCTGGATAAACATCTTCCAGTCTGTATTTCCATGATGTGATTTGATTTAGCGGAACGACTTAAGACTCGAAATGTATTCAGAAAAGTTCAAATCTCTGAGGCAAGCAGTTTCCTGGAAAGCCTCAGACAAATGTTCGACTTGTATTATTCACTGAGTGTGTTAAGTCCATTCATAGTGCAGTAGATGGATGGATGTGTCTTCTCCAAACAGGTTCTTGTATGAATGGTTGTTTAGTCTAAAGATGTACTTTAATATTTGGACAGATACATTACTTTTTTAACATTGAAGTACAGGATTATTTAACAACAATTTATTTATTGGACTGAATCCCATTAGTCAAGTCTACTCACCACTTTGGCAAGAACCAAAAGCTCTTAATAGAAGAATACAAAATGTGTGAGTGTTTTCAAGAACAATTTACGGTGAATCGACATGTTCTCATCTGCAGGGCTTAGTTATTTGGTCAAGGCTCTGGAAACTTTGTCTTACGGTTTAAGGACTGTAAATTTAAATGTACGCCTCAAAATCATAGAATGTTCATTTGAGATTATGTTGCTGAACAAAATATGTAAGTATCATAAACGTTTGTTTGCCAAAGAGCTTATTTTCTGCTTTCAGTGCGATGCTAACTTTTTGGGTTGACCTACAAAAACACTACATCTCTGCAGCACTATATGGCCCCTTGGCTCCCCTTGCTCGGAACACGGCCATTTTGAAACTGCACTCAACTACACATCTGTAAAATTTTGTGACAGCATCTTATTGGTTATGACGCTATCGCTGTGACAAAATCAGTCCACAGACAGACAGACAGAAAGAAATATAAACACCTGGCAAATTACTCAAAATGTCCTCTGTGGTTGTTCCTGCTGGAACAATACCAGCGCTACTGTCATGTATGTAATATAGTAGCACAGTGAATATGGTCTTCTTTTTTAGATTAACGCCACATTATTATGTCCCTTGTCTTTAGGCCCATCTAGCCTTGACCACAGACATGTTGCCAGTCCAGAGCCATTAGTCAGACCGAGGTGAGCACGCTTTTTTCTAAGAGCAGCGGGCTCCTTCACAATGACTTGTAAGGTTCTTGTAATGGGGTCAGCCGGCTCTGGCCTCATTCCACAGTCTGAGAATTATTTCTAGACAGCGCCATGGACTCTATCAGTGCAAACAGTCAGGCTATTTCTGCCCACACTGTCATGCACAATGCATAAGGGATTATTACTGAGACTACATCAGGATCAAAAACACACATCATGGACTGTACAAACACAAGAACACAGAGTCATTATGATTATGAACAACTCCACACGGCTCTGGGTAATTCAGCCAGAAACCAGCATCACGTCAACACTTCAACGATGTTTGGGAGCACATTGATGTTCTGATAGGTTTCTATGTGTGTGTATGCTGATGACATCTAGAGCAATGATAGGATCTGTAACCTCTCCCGTAATGACAATCATGATGACAGTGGAGTCGAGATGAGAGGTGGAGAGGACAGAGAGATGTCACAGTAATGATACTTATGGTCAGCACTAAAAAGGTCAAGATCAGAGCAGGAGGAGAGGGAAACATGAGGAGACGGGGCTGGGAGGAGGTAACTGAGGGGTCAGGGTGAGACAGTGAGGAGATGGAAAAGGGGTAAATGTGAGGTGGAGGACACTGAGCGGGAGCATGAAGGACAGAGGGAGAGATGAAGGCTGAGATCAATGAGGGATGGAATGGGGGATAACAAATGAGGAGGAAAAAACAAGACGAAGAGGCAAGAGGTTAGATGTGCAGAGGTCAGCAGAGATGAAAGACGGGAAAATAGCAGTGGGATAGATGGAGGTGGTGTGACAGAGGTTGAGGACAGGTTGGACAGGTGACAGGTGGAGTTGAAAGAGTTGAAGAGGGGAGAGACCTTGTAGAAAGGTAAGAGGGATCATGAGAACCGATACTTTGTTACTAAGTCGACGAGAAATTCTGAAAAAGTGAGAGTACTCTTTTTTCTACAGTACCGGTGGGGGGGGCTTGAGACTTACATGCAAACCATAATAAAGGAGTGTATGTTGAAGTAATTGGGATTTATTGTTTAGTTTAGTATCAACGGTTGGAGAAAGGTGGAGAGAAAGCAAAAGAGGTAGAGAGGTAGATGGAAGAAATTGATGGAAAAAGGGGAAATGGAAGGATAGAAAGAGAAGCCGAGAAGAAGAGAGGAACACTTTAAAGGAATGTCAGGTAGGAAAGAAGGAGGGATGTAGAGGTGTAGCGGAGGACAAATAGATGGAGGGATACAGAGAGAGGGATGCAAGGATGAGGGTGAAATGCTGAGAGGTGGAGCACAGATATAGGACAGGATGAAGGGCTAGATGGGGGATAAACAGGCCTATATGCCTCATTAAAGTTGGATCAAGGCCTAAGCTGGAAAGGTAATTGTCTGTGTTGGTATGGCGAGGACTGGTCGCCATTCTGAGACTTCCTGTTGGCTCACTGACTCGTCTGATTTGTGGGTTCGACTGGTATGTCATGACACGTTCCATCACATCCATACCAATGAAAAGCAACTAAAGCAAAACAAACTTTACTTTGAAACACTTCAAACTAAATGATGTTGGGGGTCATACAACAACATTTAAAGAATTTAATTGAAAGAAGCCTAGAATTACTCCTTTTTGCTAAGTGTCTATGATTTGTATCAGTTCTGATAACTTTTCACTCAACAACTTCAATGCTGAGATCTGAGGATGCAATAACAGTTCAACAGGGCAGCTACACTTCAGTTATTCTGGTGGATTAGATCTCTGTTCAGGTTGGAAGTGGGCAGAACCTTACCTG
The DNA here is from genome assembly GCF_900634415.1 of Cottoperca gobio. NCBI lineage: Eukaryota > Metazoa > Chordata > Actinopteri > Perciformes > Bovichtidae > Cottoperca > Cottoperca gobio. The sequence continues at coordinate 22,185,746 of NC_041367.1, read as the reverse complement.
AACAGGTGCAACAAATCCACAATCACAGCTTATACCACGTGGTCCTTTGGAGTAATATCATGAGGCACAACAAGAGACACACATGGAATTAGTCCTTGTCATGTGGACAGGAGGAACCAGGGATCAAACCGCCAGAAATAAAACAGCAATAAATGAACAGAACTGACAGTTTATGTGACAATTTCTTTGCAGTGTGCGAGGTTAAAATGAACGTGGTTACATTACAGCAAATGCATGATGATCATTATCCCTAGTTCCCCTGCTAGCACAGCGTGAGATGGAGCGTGTGTGTAGAACTTCACGAAACAATCCATTTAGATGTTACTGTGTTCCAAAATGGAACCGGAATACAGCTGGTTATAAAATAAAAAGGCAAAATGAGGAGGGAGGAGGTGGCTGGTGGGAAGGGAGCGACAACGAGAGGTTTCCACTCAGACGCCACTGATGATGAAAGTGCAGGGAGACCGACTGAGCCCGTGAAGAAGGGAAAGTACCATGTTCAATATGCAAATGAAGACTTAGAGAATTAAGACAATTATTCATCACCATCCAAGGTCATTGATTAATACCATGCTGTACAAAAAAATCTAACCAAATCACCAAAGTCCCAGCCCTGATAGTTCTCCCTGGCATTAATAAAGTAATGGGATTAAGTGGAGTACAACTATCAAAATAAAAATTATGTTGGGAAAGGAATCTGTTTTCAACTATTTGGCTGGCAGCTTGTAAATGTAATTGTTTCATGAAACAATGTTTCAGATGGATGAGTTTGTTCAAGACAATAAAATCAATCTGCTCTCAATATGAAACAAATATTGTCACATGAAGGTGCTGATAAAAATAGCATGAACCAAATTTGATTTCCAGTTCATATAATTTAATACAAAACTATGTTGAGCACTGTAGAGCTTGAGAAAACCAGCTAAAGCCTTACTTTACACTATGTTCTCTTCACACTTAACATAAATGGCGTTTAGTAAGTTGACCATGGCCATTACATGTATTATCAGATTGGTGGTTTTGAAAATTGGCCTCCTCCAGCTTGATTATCCCCCCAACAATTACAATATAGTCGCCAATATAACATGATACAGAAACCCACATTTACAGATGTGACCAGGCTGGTCCTTGGGTCTTACAACCAAAAGTGTCTCCATTCACTAAACACACAAGTAAGTCCAGAGCAAATAGTGTGTCAGATCATACAGACCCTCTTCAATCTTCTGTCTGCAGATTCTAATGAAGCAGAAATAACAATGAACGCTGTTTGTTATTCAATAAAGTTGAAATGTGGCTAGTGAATTAACCTCAAGGTACATTTTGTGGGTGGTTTATTATCTTGTCTGCTACACATTGGCAGTAAATCAACCATTTATTTACCAAGAAATCAAGTTAAGATTTAATGAAAACAAACTTCATGTATTGATCCCTGAGGGTAGACTGAGTAATTGTATTATTCTAATTGTAATTATCTCTGTCACAGAAAAAAGGCACAGGGATTGGTTACATTTATTACAAAAGTCGGTATAAAGGATACAACTTAAATGTGATTAACTGTAATGAATATCTCCAAATGAGCCGAACTTAAAAGAGCGAGTAGATGAAACACGTCCCTAAAGATTACACAAACCACTGAGGCTGATAGGGGGGAAAACTGGAAACCACTGAAGCAAAATGTTTACTCTCATGCCAAATCCAACCCATTGCCAACAGCCTGAATCTTTCCAAACTGCCTCGGGAAACCCTGACCTTCAGTGGGAAGACAGATGAAGAGCTGAGGAAGATAGGAAAATAATTCCATGATCAATAAGTAACACAGCTCTTGTTTCTAATGGACAGGCAGGATTGCAACACACAGCAAAACACAGCTCACTTATCCATAACCTTCTATTGGTAATGTAGGTAAGGTAAGGTAATGAACAAATGCACTTCAATATAAGTGACAACGTTTTCTTTTTCCACTTGTTTTTCATACAGATAAAAGTGGGGCAAAGTTCAACGAGACCGAGGCAAAGGCCAAGAACTGTGCTCATGAGAACTACAGGCAAAGATGTTACCAAAAGTACCAAAAGTTAGGGTTAAATGTGTTGTCACTGTTGTTGAGTTTGAGCTGCAAAGCTCCCGGTAAACTTCGCAGTGATGTGTGTGTGAGCAAGCGAGACAGACAGAGCGTGTGAGTATGGACTGAAGTGTAGACGTGATACAAAACTTTATTTGATCGTCGGCTTGGTGTATCAGGGCCTTTACTTGTAATGATCATTTAATAGACATTACAAGTTGTCACCTTTCTTTGTGAAATGAATCCACGCTTTGCACCGTTTCTTCCTCTACGCTATGACTCCTTGTTGCAAGATTCCAGCAGCAGACTAGACACATGAGTTTGACGTCATTGTTTTGCAATACGTATCCGTCAGAACAACATGCCAGCATCGATAAAAAGGAATCTCATCTCTAGCTATGTACATCTTAAAAGATGTCCATCCCTACATTAGACAAGTTTTTTTTGCTGAATACATGGCAGCCATCACCAGGAGGCAACTTTGCATTCTGTTGGTGACACATAGTGTGACTGAGAGCTACATACAGGATTCAGTACTGTGTAAACTAAATTTACTGTGCCTCTAAACACAACAGCTTGGCTCCAAAACCATTTCCAACAGCCACACACACAACTAAAAGCTTCTACCTGCAGCCAGGTCTCTTGATTTCAAATATAAAAGTGGGTTTTAAAATATTCAGTAATGTGTATAGAAAGGTGAATCATGAATGATTAAAGACGGCATTATGATGAGTGCCATTAAACCTCGCTACCATCGTCCTCAGAAGGGCCATAAAGACACACTGTCATGCAAATATAGCCTTGCATTCATGAACATTCACCATTCTGCTTAAGTTACATGATGTGATATATGACATCTGATCAGCTGTCAGTGACTAAATAAGCCTAAAACACCAGTTAAATGGTTTAAACACTCTCCTTTGAAACAACATAATGACACATAATATAGGGTTGTGTTCATATAGTGTTTAATGGACGCTTTCATCTTGAACACCTTGCAGTTCCTTGAGTGCATACAGTTTTATGACGCCCTGGAGGGGGAATTGAACCAGGGGTGGTGTAATCTGCTACTTACTGAGCTCCAGCGCACAGAGAATGAAGGCTTTATATTCATCTGCACAATGAATATTCACTGCTGTCCAATGAAACCATGTAACTTTAAAATGTAAGTGTTTCATAAAATAAGAAAACAACCTTGTTTTAACTTCATTGTATTGTTTAAATCATGGGTCTTCAACAGGGCGTCCGTGACCGTGTCTGTGCCACATTTAAAAATATATATAATAAAAAAAAATGTCTCAAAATACACATTGAACTGACATGATTTCAATCTATTATTAGCAAAGATAAATCGGCCTCTTCGTAAAAAAACATTTAATTGACACAACATTGATGATATTCTAACTGCAACCTATGAATCCTCATGTCATCACGTGGACTAGCTAACCTATGCTAAATCACTGAGTGAATTTATCCATAACGGTGAACTAGTTAGCTATAACTACGTATTTTTATTTTAAAAGCCTAGTATTGCATGCACCATAAAAAAGGTCTGTTTATACGTGGCACTTTACGTCGCCCTACACGTTATTGTCGGCCCAGTTTAATATGCAAAGTACACGTAGTATGCCAGGGGGTCCCTGCTCCATCTCTCTTTCAGCTAAGGGGTCCTTGGCCTGAACAATGTTGAAGACCCCCGATTTAAATGATAAATGGACTGCACTTTTCTTGTCTTAGCAACCACTCAAAGCATTTAACAACACAAGCCAGCATTTAACCATTCACACACACATACACTGGTGGCAGAGGCTACCTGCTCAGAAGGATAATCAGTATCATGCCCAACATGTAGACTGCAGGGGCCAGGGATCGAACCACCGACATTCTGATTAGTGGACGACCGCGTTAAATAATTTAGAATAAATCAAATAAATGTTTTTTGTTAGCCCAAGATGTAGATGTTCTAAACCTGTAAATAATTTGAATTCTTCAGTTCATCTTGGAATGACTAATGGAAAGGTTTCTCAACCCTCTTAACACTAGCACATAAAAAACGAGTCGATTAATGAAGTATAAAACAACAACTCTGTTTCCAATTGCTCAAATATGAATATTTATTGCTTTTCTCTATTTGTATCATCATGAATTGAATATTTTTGGGTTCCGGACTGTCAGACACAATGTTGGGCTCAGTGAACTGCTGACATTGTATAGATTAAACTAATAAACAAGTAATCGAAACATGACCAAAACATTAATTGATAATGATAATAAACATAAATTACAGCACCAACATCAGAGTAAATTAAAAAACATTTGGTAATTCTCGGATTTACCTTTCTGACATTTTATAAACGAACCATTTAATTGAAACCGCAATCAATGACTTAGTGTGATTTAGAAGACAAATCATTCATGGAAGCCCTACTTAACTATCTCAATAAAACACCCAACAAATTGTCATCAGGCATTAATAACATACATGAGCAAAGTGACACACATTTCTATGCAAGCCAGTTCCCTCAAACAGATTAACTGAACTGTAATAAATGTGGATTGCAGCTCCAGTGCAGGAGGTCATGTCAGTCACCAGGGAGACGACAGCAACGCTGCACTGAGCAAAATCCTCAATACCATCTGCCATTAGGACTTCATAGCACGGTTGAATAAGCTTCCATGAAAAGATGTTCTCTAAACACTCTGAAAGTATTTCAAAGCACTGTCTTTTTTCAAGGGAATTAAGTTTCCTACATTTTTGACAATGCCTGACGAAGATCTCTGTTAGATAGAAACGTGGCACAATTAAAATCGCTAGAAGCTTTTAATACAGTGTACGGATCCTTAGTCAGATTCTTTGATCCAGCAACTGTAAAAGACAACCCGTACATCCAGTTTATCTGCACATTTAGGAGACAGATTTGTGATGCGTGTTCTTTCTGTCTGCAGGCAGGAGCAGTGTCATGGCAGTTCTATCTATACAACCCATTTTCATTCTTATGATATATCTTCAGATTAGAGGACCCCCTAAGGGACACCCCTGATCCCTCGCCAATATTCAGCCTTACTTTGGAGCGTTATTTAACATCCTTCGTTTTTCTAGTTGCATAGCATATCACTATCTTCACTCTAGCTTTAAAACAAAGCCTGCTACAGCCTCTTAAAGACGTAAAGTCGGCCAGAGGGTTAAAGTGACTTATCATGAAAGAATGACAGAAAATGCTTCATATCATATTAAACTCAATATATTTACGTTTTGAACTGACGAAACAAGACATTTCAAGACATCACCTTGGACTTTGAGGGACTGGGATTGACATGTTTCATTATTTTCTGACATTTTATAGACCAAGCGATTATTTGATTAATCAAAACAATAATAATCGGTTAATAGATAATGAATAGAAAGTTAGTCAAACCAAAAATGTTAAAGTATTTGCTAATAACTAGTTAATGTTCATGGCACAACATAATCTATACCCTCGGCCAAAGATGCTTTGTTGAAGAGAAGAATGTCACTGTGTGTAGTTTTAATATATAAAAAGATAGTAAGGATTCTGTCTTTATGCTTACTGTGCATTAAGTACTCACATATTCTCGCTAGCTTGGCACTCCCAAACAACCCCGGTTCAAACCCTGCTTGTGCACGTATGCATAAACATTAGAAGAGCGTACAGTCACATTCACACATATACAGGTATAGATAATAATTTGCTGATATTTTCCTTTTTTTCTCCATTTTCACCAAACAGGAAACAGATTTTCTCTTCTCTTTCTCTTCAACCACATCATTTTAAGATTTCGTCAGCAAATTCTGGTAAATATACTTCTCTGACATGTTTATATTTTGAGGGGAAGAATAAAAAAAGTAATCCCTCTGCCTTTCTTTTTTTTGGCTCTGCCTCTCACTTCCCATTCCTCCACCCTCTCCCTCTTCCTTTTATCTCACTTTCCCTTTTTCAAACCCTTCTTTTATCTCCTCCCTCTCCTTCCTTTCCCTCTTTTCTCTCCTCCTCCCTTCTATCACCGCTGTCAGTGTGTGACAGATTAGCTCTCCTCTCGCCATTACCATTTAATGACCCGGCCTTACATGGAGACACTCACCCATGAAACTCATTACATCAAACATGACATTCAGCTCGCCATATGTGTGTGTGTGTGTGTGTGTGTGGGTGTGGGAGTAAGTGCAAAATTACTTTATTCTTGTTTGTTTGTGAATCGTATGCACACATATGCACACACACACACCCTGAAACGTATGTTCTCCTGGATTATGTTTGTTTTTGATGTATCACAATTACGATTCTAATCAAAGACCATGTAAGGAGGAGGTCGGGATGAATGGGTCAAACTAAAACATGGCTTTCACCCAGGAGGCCTCTGTTTGTGTCCCATGTGAAACCAAAAGTCCATATGGACTTATTTTTAAGTTGATTTACGTCTTGTATGTAACATAATTAAAGGTACTACAAGGAGATTTTAACTGGTTATGAAACGGTCTCAATGTAATGTAATGTAAATAAATGAGACCATCAGCGAGAAGATTGGCTGTTTCTATTCAGTTAGTCTTAATGCTTGTCATTACATTACATTACATTACAGGTCATTTAGCAGACGCTCTTATCCAGAGCGACTTACAGTGAACTAACTACAGGGACAGTCTCCCTAGAGCAACTCAGGGTTAAGTACCTTGCTCAGGGGTACAATGGTGGCAGCTCTGGTATTGAACTCACAACCTCCTGGTGTTGTATTTGGAAGCCGTAGCACTAGACCATCACCACCCAATATCACGGGGGCCACGGGGTCCGATTTCGGCTAAATAAGGGCCAGATCGTAATCTGGGAGGAAATGCCTTGAAAATGAAATTGAGAATGCGGTTTTGTTGTATAGGAACGAGTCAGAGGTTATGTTATAATTGGGCGTTTTCTCACCAAATGTCTCTCTTTGTCAGACACACACACACACACACACACTCACACACACACTCACACTCACACTCACACACACACACACACTCACACACACACTCACACTCACACTCACACTCACACACACACACACACTCACACACACACTCACACTCACTCACACACACACACAGTGCTATATCCACAAATCCAACAATGCAAATAGATTAAACATTTCACCCATATTCAGAAGCACCTGCAAAACAAGCAAACACAGACACACAAGTACAAATACACTAACTAGACACTCTCTCTCTCTCTCTCTGTCTCACTCACAACCAAACGCACACACATAGACATACATCCCAACAGATAGTGTCTATTTTTATCTCGCTGCTGACAGCACCCTGTCCCACTGTTCACACTAAGCTGAGCCACATAATTGGCTGCCATCTATCCTCTCTCTCTGCCTCTTACTGTCTCTTTCTGTCTTTAATTCTGTTTTTCTCTCCATTCCTGCCTATGTTTTTGATATCCCTCCATCCTATACTTTGTGGTAACCCCGGCCAGTTGGAGCTAAAAAACCAAGCTCACAATTTCTGTCACAGCGGGAGGGCTGAACTGAACCAGAGCTAAATCACAGCCTGTGTTTACACTGAGGCTGAAGTGAGAGGAATGAGTGAGGGGAAGAAGAGAGAAAGAAATTCAAGACAAAGAGTGGATGTTGGAGGAAGAGTGGAGAATAAGAAGGAAGGAGCGATGGGAGTGTTTGGGAGCTAGACAGGCAAAGAGTAGGAGACTGGCAGAGATGGCCATGTCTCTGGGGTATTTCTAGGTTACTATAAGGTGTGTTATTAACACCTGTTGGGTTCTTATAAGCATTTCTACTGCATGGTAAGGCTCTACTCGACGCAACTAGCTTTTATTTTGTTTTTTCACTAGCGCGTCACTGGACATCCTGCACAAGCCCAGCGTTTTTTAATAGCAATTTACCGTCAATTAATTAAAAAAATTCACTGGACCCAGATTTTTTAAAATGACAGCCGGGAAACACAACACTTTACAATTGACGAAGTGCAGAAATTCCTCTGTTTGGTTGGCAGTCAAAGGATTCAGCAAGTATCCCGTTGCCACGGTAGTTTCAGGCTGTGTCACTATGACAAACAGGTAAACAAAAGTACCGGAAACCAAAGGTGAATCGAGAGGAGAGGAAACAAAGAGAGGAGAGAGGAGAGGATAGGAGAGATGAGAGGAAACAAAGAGAGGGGAGAGGAGAGGAAACAAAGAGAGGCGAGAAGAGAGGAGAGGAGAGGAGAGAGGAGAGAAGAGAGAGGTGAGGAAACAAAGAGAGGGGAGAGGAGAGGAAACAAAGAGAGGGGAGAGGAGAGGAAACAAAGAGAGGCGAGAGGAGAGGAGAGGAGGGACGAGAGAGGAGAGGATAGGAGAGATGAGAGGAAACAAAGAGAGGGGAGAGGAGAGGAAACAAAGAGAGGCGAGAAGAGAGGAGAGGAGAGGAGAGAGGAGAGAAGAGAGAGGTGAGGAAACAAAGAGAGGGGAGAGGAGAGGAAACAAAGAGAGGGGAGAGGAGAGGAAACAAAGAGAGGCGAGAGGAGAGGAGAGGAGGGGACGAGAGAGGAGAGGAAACAAAGAGAGGAGATATGAGATAGGAGAGGAGAGGAGGGGAGGAGAGAGGAGAGGAAACAAAGAGAGGAGAGAGGAGAGGAGAGGAGAGAGGAAACAAAGAGAGGAGAGGTCGGGTTCAATAGAATTTTATCAAATCAAAATCAGTATCAAACCTGCTAATTAAATCCAAATCCTTCAGTGATCCCTAACTTGAATCTACTTAGGTTAAGCTTTAAACAATGCAACCAATGTTATACCCAAGCACTAAGACTTAAAGATGGACATTCAGAGAAGTAAAATGTAGGTTATTTTGCTGGATAGATTTAATAATGCATATTTAACGACTGAAGATGACCAGCTGAATGTTATTGCTCTTTCGTAATGAAAAATAAATGATTGATTAAATTCACAACTAAACAACGAAAAGCGTGTATTAAAGCCCGGTCTGCTCTGAATGTTTCGGTAGTTGGCTATGGAAGGCAGTTCTCAAGCCGTGGGTGGAGAACTCAGATGGAGGGTGTTATATTCTTATGAGCCTGCATGTGACACAGGAAGGGGAGACAAATCTGAATGGCTTGCTGAATCCCATGTTTTCTGACCGAGGCGGCACTCCACATACCCAAATGTATGTGCACAAGCACTAAAAAAAGGGAGATTTCGTGATATGTCCCCTTTAAGGAATCAGGATATTTCACTAGCTTTAAAAAGAAGTTAAAGAGTACCACAACTGTGGTTCCACAGACACATATTCATTAATAAATGGATGAAACAAAGTACTACAAACTGCTTCCTTATAAGAAGTGAGATGATACTTATTACATTACTCTTGTACTCGTGCACAGAGATTCATGTTTGTTTGCTCGTCTTTATAATGGAGGCGAGCCGTCACATCTGAAATGCAGCACCTCATTAACATCAGAGAAATTCGTTGAGAATTCAAGAGAACATTCCCCCTCAGGTGAAAAGAGCAGAGTTGCTATTTCACATGACTCCTGCTACATAATTAATGGCCGTTGCTTTATTTGGTTTATTTAGTGACTAAAATCATCATTAGATGATCTGAAAAGAAATCCTTCACCATTTGTGTTGTTAACAGAAAATGTTCCAGAAATAGACACAATAAACTCTTCCAGAGATTTGATTTAAGCCTTTGTGACTTATGAAAATCCCTCATATGAACCCAAAACTAAGAAGGAGAAAAAGATGCATAAGAGCGCAGTGACTTCAGAGAAGAGGTTTCACTAGAACAAAGAGCGCTGATTTACTACTCTGCTATACATTTCTGTGTGTGTTTGTGAGTGTGAGTGAGAGTGCACTCATACTGTGTTTGATGGACAGTGAAATGGAGGGTAAATCTACAGAGGCTTCACCTTACGGCAACCTCCATCTGCCTCACACACAGACACAGCTCTGCAGTGCTCATGTATTTCTGCCTGTAAAATCCCAAGTCTTTTAATCTCAAAGGGGACTCACACACACACACACACACACACACACACAGACACACACAAACACACATGCACACACACACACACCACATAATTCAGGAGGAGAAGCAGGTCAGCAGCAGATGTCGAGCCATAACAACATACGACAGACAAACAGGGCTTCACCAGGAGGTTAATGAAACGCACATCTTCAGGGACACAAAACACTCATTTAATGTTCATTGTTTGTGTCCCTTTAAATCTCTGACCTTGACTATACCGACTTGTATCTGTGCAGTTTGTCCTTGTACAGGTGTTTTCACATTCCTCTGCTGAAGGTGAAGATGTCTGTGCAATTCCCTCAAATCTGAGATTCAAACGTACCCCGGAGAAAGCTAGATTAGGTACGTCGAATTCAAAACAGCCACAGCTGTCTAATACGCAACTGTCGACACATCAAACTCATCGCTGCGGTGCTACGCGCCGCCATGATGCGCACTGATCAGCCTAGTCCGAGCAGCAAGCGGCGGGGCAAGCAGATCGAGAATGTCTCAATTAGGGAGAAAGAGTAGATGTGCTTCCATCCCTTTTAGTGGGAAACCCATGTTGAACAAAATATTGATCATAATCAGAGTATTTTTACATACTTGTGTGGATGCCGCCTTTAAGGATCTTTTAGGGCTGCTAACAAAAAAAATGTGTCATTGTCAATTATGAATTGATTCACTGCACTGCTTAGTTTGATTTTGTTCGAGTGTGTTGGAGAGATCAATCACAAACACACACAATAAGCTTTATGCTCATCCTTTTTATAATATTATTTCTCATTCTGACCATGCTCCCAACAACACACATAGTGGTATTGTGTTCAGTTCTCTTGAATCATACTGCGCCATCCATCAGCGAGCTGTCAAATGTGACCTTCAACTTGAAAAAGACAGGGAGAGAGTGAGAGAGAGGCGGAACACAGGAGTAAGTCAAGTAACAAAGAGAAAAAGAGGAAGAACGATAAGGATGAAAAAAGACAAAGAAGGAAAAAACAGATGGAAAGAGTGAGATTGACAGACACTGGTATGGAAACAGAAAGACAGAGCGAGGCGTGATGACCAATAGATCACTGTCCTGCTGACATCCATATTGAATTTACACTGGAGTTGTGCTTGTCATGTGTCCTCACGCTGTCGGTTCTCAGGGGGTCTGCACCACACCGGCTCATATTCAATTTAAACTTGACACGTTTTACTATTTTCTCATTAATCCCTCTGCTGTCAGATCACACGTGAAGACTCACTCCAGTGGCAGGAGGGAGAAAAGAAAGGAACCCCTGGTTACACTTCAGAGTTATCTGCTCTGAGCTTTTAATTCAATTCAGGGTGGATCTTTGCTGTCCACAGAGGGAATCTGGGTTGTCGTTCCACACAAAGAAAGTCACTGTAGCACAGAGAAAAGACAAGAAAGATGTATTTGTAAAACTGAATGTAAAGTGTCACTGACATTTTGGGATTTCTGCTTTAGTTTCCTTTATACTCATTGTATGACATCTGGAATTGTGGATTCCTCCTTCCCAAATGCTTCTTCTTTCAATTCAATGTGTTCTATTGAGCTGCAACTGCTGATTATTTTCCTTATCAAATGTCCCCTTCTAATTGTTGGACCTTTAAAATGATTTTGAACAAAACACAATGCGCTGAACTCACGATTAGATACTGTAGACTGGTTACTGAATCCTTAATCTAGATTATGAAAAAAGGAAAACTAGGACAGCGCTCCAATATGACTTATTAATATTGCCACACAGACATTTTAATACTGCCACACGCATGTTTCTTCTTTCTCATCTCTGTTGAGATTTGCACGTGCACAGTACTGATCGAGGAGGTGCTAGCGGAAAGAGTAACTTTAGCCAGAGCTAGCAGTAATTTGCTAGTAATTTGGCAATATTTTAAATTTGAAAATCCCACCAGTAAAACGATGACATGTACAGTATGCAAGGCTTTGAGACTGATTAAGCAAAGGTAAATCAGTTACTAGGGTCATTTTCTCATAGATTTCTATACAAACAGACTTCTTTTTGCAACCTGTGGAGTCGCCCGCTGCTGGATATTAGAGAACACTCAAGTTAAATGCTCTTCTTCTCTGCAGAGGTTGCTGCCTGGTTTGGTAGGCAGTCTACTATCTAGTATGCATATAAATACCATAAAATCATAATTGTAACTGTATTCTTTTCCCATATGAGTGTCCTCACTGTAACGTTTCAGTATAGTACTGACGGACTGCAAAATGGAAACAGTGCTAGCATCCTGCACGGAGATCGGTGGGTGGCAAAATGTTAATCTGTTTTTTTATTGTTGTTTTCTGAATTTATTAATCGTTTAATGTTAATTATATGTAAAAAATAAAATGACAAAATTGTGACCACCTCAACAAATAAAGAAATCCACATGAAACCCTGACACCTTGGCAGAAACATGTGTCAACATTTTGGAAGCGATCTTTTTACATCACTGTTCATTTCTCCATAAATCTGACAAAGCAAAGGAATCCCTTATTTGGGCATAAATGTAGGTCAGACTTCTTTGGTTTATTTAAAGAAACAAAAAGCCTTTATCACAAAATAATTTACTGGGAAAAAAAACATGAAGATCAGGAGGAGAAGAACTAACTTAACATTTCATCACAGCATTTCTTGCATACTTAGAGCCTCTATGTGCGAGAGTTTGAGGATATTACAACACTGGGTAAAAAACATCAATTAATGACAACCATTAAGGTCAGAGAGGAAATCAATAGCCTAACACTGGTTTTGAATCCAGCTATAATACTATTACTGTGATCCTTAATCATAATCAGAACCATGGCGTCGAAGGCTACGACTGTTTACATTAAGGAATACAGATAAACATACATCACACTTCTTTGCACTTTAAGGGGGAATCTAACTGAAAAGAAATTCAATTTTGCTGATAAAAAGGAGCTCCTGGGGACCAAAGTCTGAAGTACAGATAGTCGTTGTAACATTTCATTTAAATGTAATGTCTTTGGTAGAGAACAGTAGACCTGCAGTGCACCTGCAACATATCTCCCCCGGGCCAATCAGAGAATCTCAGGAAAGAAAGAAAAGGAAAGAATGAAGGCAAGGCAAGCAAGCGGTTGGATACACAGATGGACCAAGAAGCAGATGGGTGATAGATGGAGGGATTGGGGGTATAGCTCTACGCTGAGGGATTAAGCCACAGATTAATTCTTTAACCAGACAGGATTCAGTATTTCCACTGGAATGTAAACCACACATTATGATCTTGATATTTGTGACGGCCTCTTACCTGCTTATCTGTCAGTGGAGTGGGGGAAATGTTACATAACAAGCCTTTATGGGTAACAAGTATTGTACTGGAATTGACTCTGATAACTGATCCACTAAAAAACAAACAACTAACTGATTGCATTACATTTAGGGCAAAAAATAAACATTGCTGCATGACAGCTTGCAAAGATCAAAACACAACCTAATTCACAGAGCAAGAAAATTACTTTTCAGTTTTTTCAACAGAGCAAAGATGAAAGAAGTGCTTTGCCTGTTTGTTTTTAAGATGGAAAGCAGGTTTTAGGACGAAGAAGTCTAATCATAGAAGTGCTGGATGGTGGCCAATTGGCCAGCAGAATTACCAGACTGTGTATCTGCCAATAAAATATAACGTCTGTAATAATTTCAACGTCTAAAATACAGAGGGAACCCAGATTAAACACATTCATACAGCAGATTTACTGTTAAAATCATATAATACGTTTTATTTGTTGCCATTTAGCTGCCTCATTTTGCACTAGTTTCAAAGCCAAGCACAGGAAAAAGCTCCATTATGACCTTTATTAAATTAACCAATAGACCGGGTCGAGGCTAAATTGTCATTGAAGAAATCTCAATCTCAAACTAGAGGTTCATGGTTCTTCTAATATCCAGAGGGGAACATTAACCACCTCATGGTTCCTCTCCATTTGTGTCCTTTCAGCATGGGTTAGGGGTCCTAAACTGATTCAGACAAATAATGGACGTCATTGTATCATCTTTGAAATGAAATAGATGTAGTACTGAAATTAAATACAATAAAATAGGTAAATCAATTGACGCATGGTAATTTTAGATATTCTCAAGTGATTACGCAATTGCTCTGTTGCATAGACCCAATATGTTCCTTTTTTTTCATTTAAATTAAATATTCTTCCTGATTTTGGTATGCAGAGCCTTTGTTGTAAATCGCATTTACAACTTGGACTTGATTAGATTCATACATATGATGTGTGTTCCAGGATATTTCATAAATTCTGGGATTCAGGGAAAATACAGCAGCCAACAAATGAGTCATAGGTAGAAGAAGGTGGAAAACACATTTTAATAAGCATGCTGAGACCAGGTGTGGAGGTCGGGGTGTGCTCTACCTCTCTCCCTATCTCTCTCTGCTAATGGGATGTGAAGCATATTATAATGCTCTCCATATGATCAAAGTCGCCACAAAGCAACGCATCACTCCAGTTGCATTAACACATTTTAAATAGGCAATTCTGTTTCTTGCTTACTGTATGAGTAAGAGGGTGTCTGCATACCCACCTGCCTGTCTGTCCATCTGCTGACCTGTCTGTCTCCTTCTACACCAGCCGGTTGTCCCTGTCACCTCATATATCCTTCCCATCTCTGTACTTATCCGACTGTTCATCTGCCTTGCTTGCCTTGGCAACTGGGATGTATCATCTTAACATGTACACAACTTTCCATCGTCTTCTAACTCACATTTACAGTGAATTGATGGCCCATAATTGCATTAGGAAGTTTTTTGCAAAAATAATCAAAGCTGTCTTGATACAATATTGTCACAAATATATCACATTTCTGAAGTTTGACATAAACATGGCCAGAACTAGCCGAGAGAAATCCAATGCTGACCAAAACACCAGCTTCCCTCCTTACCTAAATCCTGCTTGCTTAAAACTGTATTAGAAATGTAAATACATTTAGAATTATAATTTAGAAGTAATAACTGTCAAATGTAACCATTGCCATTTCTGTTAGTCGTAACATTTAGATGAAAGCATGTGCAAATCATGGCTGCAAACACACTTTTATGAACATTAATTATCAAAGGAATTAGGGCTGTACCGAATGTCATTCCTTTACATTCAAAGCTTCTACTGAGGTTATGTTATTAAATTAAGCTTTGAATGTCTGTCATCATATGTTTTGACATCTTCACCCTTAAAAATTCTGGAACAAATAAATATAACTCGTCAGTCCTGCCCCTTTGTGTGCAGCCAGCGGAAGAACAAACAGTTATTTGAAAGGCTAAAAGCCAACAAATATGGATTGAAGCAGAATATTGTGTTAATTAAAAACATTTGTTAAAGACTACATCTATATTCTTTCTATAAATTTAGACTTTTGGACTTTACAACACTCTGGAGTTATTATTAATGTTTGGGTCACACAAGTGGGTCTGAAACAATCCTACACAACTACCCCTGGAATCTAAATACACAAATAGTATAAAACTAATAATATTATTTGTTGCCTAATCTTCATCTGTGACTGTGCAGAACAAGCTGTGCCGTATCCAAATGTTGATTTAGAATTTGAATGTCAAAGTTATGAATGAAGCTTTGAAGATTCAAACTATTTGGTATAGCCCTAAAAGGAATTATCCATAAACTAAATGTCTGTAATGAACCATAAGAAGCAGAATTTAGCTGACTGACATGATATCAATGCTGAGTAGCTACACTAAACAGGTAGGTGTGTATTATAGGTGTGCTATAAATGCAATAGGCATTTTACATATGGACACATGGACTAAAACGACATTTATAATAGCTTCATATTTCATTGATTCTATTTAAGATATTCTCTTCTCAATTAACCCTCAATCCAGAGGGAGGTCAGGGTCAACTGAAAAACAGTGACTCTGAAGGTGTTTGGATTCAATGTCTTGCTCAAGAACACCTCAGCAGGCCATATGCTTACGTAACACGCGGTTTTAAACAAGCAGAACACTCTCCGCACTCACAACATCAACTTACTGCCCTGCAGGCTCATTTCATCTCATGTGGTAGGGAAAGGCAAACACAACCACTGAATCAATCTGATGCAATTGAGACTTCTTGTTTTAATCTATCCATTAAATTCTGCCTCCAGACACGGTTAGAGGAAACATCGGAGAATCATACATGTTTGACTGAGATGAGGAGTCCGTTGTGCACCAAAAACAGCGAATAGCAGTCGTATCAGAATGGTAAGTGTAGCTCTTTAGCTACAAGCAGCTATGTTGGCACTATCCATGATGCTACAATGATGTAGGATCTCTCTGTGGCACTCTTGTTCTCCATTGCTCTGAACCCACAACGGCTCTCTCCAATGTGCTGAAAATTTGATAAACCTCACCACTAGGGTCCGTTTCTATTACACTGTTCCTGGAACTCACAATGCCTCTAATGAGCTCTCCTTGGTCAAATCTACCCATAAACTTGAAGTGGCTATGTTGAATTATGCTTGAGCGGTCCTATGTTGGAGCTCTCCGTGGTTCTGAATCTCAGTCAACTTGTTCTATCTATACATGCACTATGAGATGCTTGTTCAGATGTCTGGGGAGATCTTTTTTGACTACTCTTTCAGACCTTTCTTTTTTTTTTAACAGAAGCCTTCTCAAGCTGTAACTAGTTCCTCAACACTTCATGGCTCCTTAAAGGCTTCTGTTACCAAACAATATATGTGTGCTGTTGCGTCCTGCTCTGCTGTGTTTACTGTTACTAAACAGTGACAGCCGTCTTATAAGTAACATCATTTAGTCTGATTTTATTACAAGTGTGTTACTGGTTTAACTAGGAAGCTCTCCATGCACAATGAATCACTAAGTGATACTAGTGATGATCCTGATTGCTCCTTTCTGTGCACAAGTAGATGTTTAAATCTGTATAAATGATGTAACATTTTGGTTCATATCTAACATATTACAATTTTTTTTTTACCAGTATTATTCAGCCCTATTGCCCAACTCTTCTTTACTCTCCTCACCCTCCTCCTCCCGTCCTTACCCTATTATCTCCTGCTCCCTCTCCTCCCTTCTCCCATATTTTCTCATCTCACCCTCTCCTTTCTGTTATCTTTACTTCATCACCATTACAATCTCCCCTCCTCTGCCCTTGTATTTTTTCTGTTTTCCTTGTTTAACACACTCCAGTCCTTCCCTCCCCTCTTATCATCCTCCTCTATCTCCCACCCTTCTTTCTCATGTCCTCTACTGCTCCTTCTACTCACTTCTACCATATTTACACACCTCACCCTTTCCTTACTTTGTGAACCTTCCTCCATATCTCCCTGTCCTCCCCACTCTCCTCTCCTTCCCTCTTGTGTTCTCATCCTCTGGCCTCCTACATAATAGATGTGGCTGTAACGCCAGTCAACTGGAGCGGCATGATGAGGCAGCTTTAGAAACAGAGAGTTAGACAGAGGGAGAGAGAAGGCTCCCACCAAAATGGGGTCTATTACTGCACTCCCACCCACGCGCGCGCGCGCGAACGGATGCATCCACACACGTGCGCGCACATGCCGAACGCACACGCACGCATGCACACATTCCCATACAGACACGGCGGGGCTGTCCTAACCCCAGGCCAATGCATCGCAGAACAGAAGTGAGACACCAAAATGACAATTATCTTTCCACCGATTAAACCACCAGAGCGAACACTGTCAACAGCTCGAGCGCTGGTGTGCTAGATTTTGGAGAGCTTTATATTAATTGTCTGTACCCTAAGAAAATCGCAGAATCCACCAACAGTGCCAACACAGGCGCAAAAAAGGGAGCAGTCACACACAGAGCGAGGTTATGGCAGAGCTTAATCAGATTACAGCGATGATTCATTTCCTGGGCACTAAGAATAAAACTACTGTTGGCACCGCGATGAGCCTGGCATCCCCGTGGCAGGGGGAAAAATCAACTGCATAGCAGAGCTCGGTCCCACGGAGCATCCTCCGCCATCTCACACACCCTGCATTATTAAGAGCCGATCAATCAGCCTTACCTTCATCGATCTCCACCTCCTCTCCTCTTGTCTTGTCTATTTTCTCCAGAATCCCTTCCTCTCCACTAATGGATGAGTTAAATCACAATGAGAAGCCCCGAAAGGATTCTTTTTTAAAAAGGCGATCAGGCTTGGCTGCTTATCCCAACTCCTGCTCAGCTCTCCTGCGCGACTCCTTTCCCATCCACACACGGAGAGAGAGAGAGAGAGAGAGAGAGAGAGAGAGAGAGAGAGAGAGAGAGAGAGAGAGAGAGAGAGAGAGAAAGAGAAAAGAGAAAAGAGAGAGAGGCTCTCTTGGTAGTTTTGTGGGGCTGAATAAACGGGAGTGTGTGTGTGGGACCGGACAGCAGCAGAAGCAACGGAATTACCGGAACAGACGTGCTCGCAGTCAGGCAGAAGAAGAACAAACAAAAAGGGGGCGAATCGGGAATCCAGGTGCTGGTGGTCTCGCCGTACAGACCCACGAGAAGCACTCACCTACACATAGATCCTCAAACGAGATGGGTGGGTGGATGCGCAGGGGTCGTAAGGTTGCTGAAAAACTCCTATTAGCCTCCCAAAGCCCAATTAACGTTACTCCAATAACGTATTCAAAGTATCAGGAAGGTTCTGGAGGCTAAATATCTTCAATCGCTCATCTCAGGTCTCGGAAAATCTGTGCGCAACTAGGATTGTGCTCCAAAACTCATAAGAAACTACACCCACCAACATTGAGGGTGTCATTGAGTACACATAACCTTTTCACCTATCCAAGCATCCGTCTGGGGCTATGGACGGGTGGTCTGTTCCCAAAACATGCAGTTATCTCTCCAGGTATTGGGCCTATTTAATAAATACAACTATTCCAAAATTATTCCGGTAATGCGCGCGGTTTCCATCCGTCAAACACGCAGGACTGAAAACTGTTTTTTTATCTTTCCCGAAACCGAGTAAAGATGCAATCCCGGACTGGGAGCCTTAAAACTGGTCCGGGCGGTGTCCAGCTCCGTCCTAAGTGATCAATTATAAAGCACACAGCTGACAACTGACTCTGATAATCCACCGAGGAGCTCTGACAACATTTCCTTTTGGGAAAAATTGCAGTATTGAAGGAAATTAACAATGTTGTTCCACCAACTGAATCTCTACTTTCATCTCAGTTAACATATCTTAGTGAAGACGTGCAGACCTGCAGCAGGCTGTGTGCATGCCGAAAGTCGCCTATTTTTAGAGAGAGAAAAATCACCCCACTGTTAGAGACAGTGATAATCCTTGCCGAGGCACCGAAACGTCACACTGACGGTCAAATGTCCTCCTTTGTCCGGTTAATTCCTCCGCTACATTCCTCCGTGACAGCTACTGATGGGGGATATTTTTGAATATAGTTTGAATTTCAGCCGCAGATATCAGCGCGTGCTTCCCGCCGGTTGGAGGCGGCTGTATAGGCGCACGAGGCTGAATGACTGGCAGGACAGGAAGGGGGCTGTGCAGTGTGCACGAGAGGCTGAGCGAGGGGTTTGAAGAAAAAGACACACCCATACAAAAGTCTCTGTCTTTCTGCATGTATCTAACGATAGTAATCTCTTTGATGATCTCCTGCTGTCTAAACATTGATTTAGCGAGCTATGTTTTTTTACACATTGGCACTAGCATGATATAGGCTTTAGACAGCTCAAGCGTTATCACCTTGATACTATAAACATGATTTTTAATTGATGACATGTTTCAAAAGTTCAAAATATGGACAATGTAGAGTACATGTTGTGCAGCATACGCCTTCCAAATTCAACATAAGTCTAAGTCTAAGTCAACAACTTTGAAATCAAATGTATTTTTATAGCGCAATATCAGAAATTACACATTTGTCTCAGTGGGCTTTACAGACTGTACACCATACTGTACCTCTGTCCTCAGATCCTAGCACTGCACAAGGAAAAACTCCCCCCAAAAAAAACCACAATTAAAAGGAAAAAAATAGAAACAACCTCAGGGAGAGCAACTGAGGAGGGATCCCTCTCCCAGGACGAACAGATGTGCAATAGATGTTGTGTGTACAGAATAAACAACATAGTAAAAATACAACATAGACAATCCTTGATGATGTGATCATATAGGAAAGAAATTGATCCAGAAAGATGTCAAAAAGCTTTCAGGGGCCTCCAAAAAAATGTAAAAAGAAAAGTCTATGTATATATACACACACATATTATTATATATATATATATATATATATATATATATATATATATAGATATATATATATAGATATATTGGCCACAATTCATGATCCAGACGTAACCTTTAATAGTGGCCACCTGCCAGATGAGAGACAAACTCCGGGGATAATGCCATGGATGCTGAGTTAGTAACATGAATTTAAGGGACATGCATGCATACAGATAGAGACGGAGAGGAGGAGAGAAATGGGGAAAGCAGGAGGAGAGAGGACATAGGTGTAAGTCTGCCGGCAGTCTAAGCCTATAGCAGCATAACTAGGGGCTTGGCTCAAGGCAAGCTTGAGCCAGCCCTAACTATAAGCTATACAGAAGAGGAAAGTCTTTAGCCTGCTCTTAAAAGTGGAGAGGATGTCTGCCTCCCAAACACAAACTGGGAGCTGGTTCCACAGGAGAGGAGCTTGATGGCTGAAGGCTCCGGCTCCCATTTTACAGGGAGACTCTATGAACCACAAGTAACTCTGAATTCTGGGAGCGCAGTGGTCTAGTTGAGTTATAGCAGCCATTGTACCAGTGCTCAGCATTCAACACAATCATCCCCCAGCATCTGGTAAGCAAACTGGGACCCCTCGGCCTCAACACCCCCCTGTGTAACTGGCTGCTGGATTTCCTCACTGACAGACCCCAGAATGTGAGGTTTGGAAACAGCACCTCCAGCACCATTTCTCTGAGCACCGGCTCCCCACAGGTCTGCGTTCTGAGTCCACTACTGTTCACCCTGATGACCCACGACTGTTGTGCCAGATTCAGTATGAACCATATCCTGAAGTACGCGGATGACACAACAGTGGTGGGACTCATCAGGGACAACAACGAACTGGCCTACAGGGAGGAGGTGAAACATCTGACAGACTGGTGTCACACCAACAACCTGATCCTGAATGTTGACAAAACAAAAGAGATCATTGTTGACTTCAGGAAAAAACAGCACTGTTACACACCACTCCTGCTCAACGGCACAGCAGTGAAGACTACAGACAACACAAAGTTCTTGGGGGTGCAACTCACAAACAGTCTGATCTGGTCCCTTCACACCTCCTCACTGGTGAAAAAGGCACAGCAGCGCCTGCACTTTCCGCGCAGGTTGAAAAGAGCACCACTCCCCCCTCCCATTCTCACCATGTTCGACAGGGGCACCATAGAGAGCATACTGACCAGTTGCATCTCTACCTGGTCTGGAAACTGCAACACCTCAGACTGGAAGTCTCTGCAGAGAGTGGTGAGGACAGCGGAGAAGATCATCGGGATGTCTCTTCCTTCCATCAGCTAATAAACGCTGCCTCACCAGTGCCCAGAACACTAAAAAAGACCCCACTCACCCCCACCACGGCCTGTTCTCCCTGCTGCCCTCTGACAAGAGTTTCCTCAGCATAAAGAGCAGAACAGCTAGATTCTGCAACAGTTTCTTCTCCCAAACCATCAGACTGTTGAACCAAAAATAACTTTTCTCCTGAGCAATGTGAACTCAACAGTACAAATACTCTTAAATGTATATATTTTATACAGTGTATATATCTTATTTATTTATAGTACATTTATATTTTAAGTTCACATTTTATATTTCTGCATCAGCACCACAACACTTTTAAATATTTATGATCACTTATTCTGTCACTTACAGTAAACCAGTACAAACAAAATTTTATTTGAATTGTACATTGTATGGATCGAAATGACAATAAAGTTTTTTGATTTGATTTGATTTGAAGATGCTATGAGATCTTTAAGATAAACTGGAGTCTGACCATTAATGCCTTTGTAGTTCAGGGGAAGGATTTTTTATTATGTTCTGGATTTTACCGGGAGCCAGTGCAGAGCAGCTAAAACAGGAGTAATATGATCTATACCAGGGGTAGCCAACGCGGTGCCTCTACGTAAGTCGCCCGCAGGGCATGTTCTAAAAATAGCACTACTCACCATGAAGCTCCATCTAACATTTGTATTTAATTGTTTTGCTGTTTTTTGAATTATTATTAACACTTGAATTATTCTATATTTTAAAATGACAATATTGAATATAGAACTTAAAAAACTTAAATGTTTTATGTATATGTGAACTCTGACCCTGCGCAAGCTTAATCTCCATTTCCCTTTTCACTGAAACAAGCTAGCGGGAGCAGCTACGATGAGGCGCTAGGTGCGTTTTTTACGCTAAACATGGCAGAAAAGCGAAAGAAAACTGACTATTTTCACAATGATTGGGAGGAATAATTATTTTTTACAACAGTGAAAGAAAAGTGTGTATGTCTCATTTGCGGGGCGACGGCAAAGCGGCACATTGTGGAGAGACACTTCGGTACACGTCACAAAAGCTACCATGCTAACTACCCACCTGGCAGAACAAGGCGTGAGTTAAAGGCCGCTTTGGGTAGCAGCAGTCTCTTTTCACGAGGCCGGTGAACGAGTCACACAAAGAAATGGAAGCTTAATTTAGAGCTGCACATTTGTACAAGAAAGCCTTTTCTGACGGAGAGGTCTTGAAAGGTGCAATGATGTTATTGAAAACACTGTTCAAAGACGAGAAGAAAGGTTCTGATGTCATCTCTACTCTCTCCGATGTTACAAAGTTAGTGGTTTGTAAAAACAGGATATGGTTTGAAGATGTGATAGTTAATGATTTCCTACAGAAGTGATACTTTGTACTAAAATATAACTGATGTGATTTTGAACAAAATGCTACAAATGTGCTCATTCTTACAAAACTGTCAATAAAGATATTTACAAAAATATCCGAGATGTTATAACTCTGACTTTCAAATGTTGAAATAGATTGAGAACATAAATAAATAATGTTGCATGTTTATATATATCTGTTTTTCCTACCTTGGTAAATCATTGTTAATAATTATTGTGAGGAATAATTAACATTAACATGTGATCAGACAGTCTCTTCACATATATGAATATTTATGATTATTATTATTATTATTAATGATATTATCATTAAAGGTGAACCGTGCAACTATGTTATTCAGGAAGTTTGTATCAAACAAGTAGCCCTTCAAATTATCCATTACCCTTGAAGTAGCTCTCGGTATCAAAAAGGTTGGTGACCCCTGATCTATATGGTGTATATACAGTGGTGCTGGAGGCCAAAGTAATGCCATCCAGAGTTACTATGTCATTAGAAAATGCATTTTGCAGGCGTTTGGGGCCAAGTATAATAACTTCAGTTTTGTCTGTGTTTAATATCAAAACGTTTTTTATGTCCTTAAGGCATGCTTGAAGTTTAGCTAATTGATTGGTTTCATCTGGCTTGATTGATATATATAATTGGGTATCATCCGCATAACAATGAAAGTTTATAGAGTGATTCCTTATAATATTGCTTAAAGGAAGCATAAGGTAAATAGAATAGGTCCAAGTACAGAACCTGACTTTGGCTGGCATGGAGGATTCATCGTTAACACAGTACACATTGAGATCGCTTAGATAAATAAGACTTAAACCAGCTTAGTGCGGTTCCTTTTATGTCAATGAAATGTTCCATTCTCTGTAGTAGAATGTCATGGTCAATGGTATGAAATGCAGCACTGAGGTCTAACAAGACAAGAACAGAGACAATTCCTTTGTCTGATGCCAATAGAAGGTCATTGGTAACTTGCACCAGTGCCGTCTCTGTGCTATGATGAACTCTAAATCCAGATTGAAAATCTCAAATAAACTATTGTTATGTAAAAAAATCACACAACTGTTTTGCCACTGCTTTCTCAAGGATCTTCGAAAGAAAGGGAAGGTTAAATATCGGCCTACAGTTGGCTAAAACCTCTGGATCTACACTGGGCTTTTTAAGAAGTGGTTTTATTACAGCTGCCTTAAAGGATTGTGGTACATAGCCAGATAATAGAGACAGGTTGATCATATTTAATAACAAGGTGTTAGTTGAGGGTAAAGCGTCTTTAAACAGTTAGTTGGAATGGGGTCTAAGAGACAGGATGATGGCTTCAAATTAAAAATTCTAGCCAGACTAAACGATATTATTCCATCTTGGTGGAAGGGCATTTCCTTTTAAGTTTTCTAGTTTTGTTTTAGTTTGTGGGTTTGGGGGTTAAGCCACAGAGCTTGCTTTTTCTATTTTATTATTCTCTTTTTAAGTTGAGTGTCATTTGGAGTGAGCCTGTAGCACTATTAACAAAATGATTAATTTGGGAAGGACTAAAGTTAGCATAGGAGTCCTCCGTTACATTGATATTGAGATATGGTATTGAATTAAGTGCTGATAGAATCACTTCCTTAAATTTAGCTACAGCACTATCTTCTGCTTAGAGCTACACTTCTTTCGAACAGTCACCCAGTCTCTCTGCTCCTCTGAAACTGTCGGGGACAGTTAACAGGAGCTACACAGTGTTGCCAACTCCTCAGTAAGGAAAGTAGCTATTGGATGTCCTAAAAGTCGCTAGAAGTCGCTTAATGATGTCATTGCCTAATTTGCATAATCAGTGATTTGCATGAAATAGGCCAGGGGTATTCAACTAAAATTCTAAAAGGTCCAGTTAGAGAAAAGGTCCAGTTAGAGAAAATTTCCGCGAGCAAAGGTCCGGAGCATCATAATGTGTAACGTGCGTTATGAATTAGTGTGATATATATTGAAGTAGCCTAGTAGCTGTATCAACGTCTGCACGTCATCAACAACTGACTGTCAAACCTAATAAAGAAAGTACCATTTAAAAACATGTAGACAATATTTATTGTCACTTAACATTGAACGATACAAATATATTACTGTAGATATGTATAATGTTCTTCTCGGGCTGTATTTGAAAATAAAAGAGAAAATAAATAAAAGAGCTCTGAGGGAACATGAGCAGATTGTTGGGCAGTGAATGAGTCAGGATCCTGCTGGATTCATCATATTGGGCTCTGAGATTTTCTGTGACCTCAGTTCAGACTTGAGTGTTTGGTCAAAAAACGTTGTTCACTTTTCTCTTCTTAGAGACCACCATGTGTAGTTTTTCTCTCCCTGTCTATGGCTCACTTGTCTCTTCGTCTTCTCTCGCTGTATCGCTAACTCGTCTAATCGCTTTCCGTCTGTCACGTGCCTCAGTCTCGCCTCTCATCTGTTTGTATTCAGAGTCGCAATGTTTGCCGCCTGGAATGCACAGATTTGATTGGCTGAGTAGCATCACGTGAGTTCCCTGATCCACTAAACTAGTGCAGGAAAAACGAGAAAAGCTGCGCCGGTTAAAATAGAAGCGCCCCGTCAAAATATAGGTCCGGGTCCGGATAGGTCGGCATCTGGGTCTGGACTCGGACCGCGGTCCGCCTGTTAGTGACCCCTGAAATAGGCCATCACTTTAAAAAAAAAAATTGTTTGTCGCTAGTAGATTTTTACAAAAAAAGTCGCCAAGAGGATTTGGAAAGTCGCTAGATTTATCAAGAAAGTCACCAAGTTGGCAACACTGGAGCTACCTCTGGTCGGCCGGTTCAGGGCCACCGTATTTTAAAACAGCAATAAAATATTTTCAGTGAGTTACTACTTTTTGCAGATAGAGTTGTGATGAAACAGTCATGTCATTTTCACTTACAGTTAAGAGAATAGAATGTTAAAACTGTTTAAAAATTTTTGCCAAAGCATACAAATGCGATCATGTTAAATTTGGTGATTTAACAAATACTAAAGATATCAAATCCTGTCAGTAAGCATTAGCATTGAATTGAAAGTTTGCAAGAAAAAGACACTTGTGCGTTTTGAATTTGGAAAACATATTTTACAAATGCACAATAGTTTTGTATGAAACAAACAAAAAAGAGAACTAAAGAGACACATTACATACACATACATTGGGTAGTTTGCTTGTTTTAGCTTTTTAAACATTTCCACCATAATCTCTACATCACAAGTAAAGCACTCATTGATACTTTTTTTTTTACTTAACATAGATAACAGAACAAAACAATTTTGGCATATTTTTAGTCACAATGAAGGAAGAACTGGGACAACTTCAATAGGAGCAGAAAGGAGGAGTGAATTTGAAATCTGTGTCAGTTCAGGGGTAAGGAAAGGAAAGGGTTTAGGTGGCATGAGGGGTGGCTGCTTTTGCCAGTGCGGCCGTGAATTAGAATTAGCAGCGTCGGGGGAGCGTTATACGTGGACTGAATGCTGTGTAAGTGGAAACGTGCTTTGCATCTCTCTGTTAAATGCCAATACTGTTAACCTGAGGGAGCATGAATAGACCCATAGATGGAAATCAAATAAATAACTGATGAGTTGTGACTTGGTAATAAACGGAAGTGTTGGGAATGTGGAGAGCCCTCCATCATGATACATACTGTACTAAGAGGGCACACTTTTACACTATGGTATAAAACAAGAGAGAATTTGACTTGGCAATAAGCACAAGGAATCATGGGTATCTCTCACACACACACACACACATTAATCTCTGACCTAAATGCACACGTTACAACACATGCATAGATTAGACATGATAGATTGCTGTCGGGGATTGAAAATATGAAGAAAGGCTCATGAATGTCCAGACCCCCTCACAAATCCCTCCTGAATACCCCATATGGGAGGTTTTTGTTGTTGCTGATGATTTGGTATGGAACTGAATTCCAGTAAATTCTCTAGAATAATGTGCCATTAAGACCCAGGAGAATGCAGAGTTTCCATTGAATAAAAACACTGCAGTAGCTGATTTTGCTGATAAAATAAACAACTGAACATGGAAATGATCCAGTGGGGTGTTTGGTTGAAATCATAGCCTCTATGATCTTTAGTCATACTCTGGTCTTCTGTTCACAGGGGAGATAATAGGGCTGAGAGCTCTGCTGCTACAACAGCCACAGTTTTTCAGTCCGAATAAAAATTAAATTGCTGATTCCCATCAAATTAGTATCTAAGTACAGTTTGGGAGAGAGATATCCTGTTCATGCATGTTCCAAACACAGTTATAAGAAACGTGGGTTTTGAAATGCAAAGAGGATTAGTTTACAATTGCAACCTATTTATCAGGATACAATGCTGCTACACCTCTAAAAAAAACTAAAAGAGCCATCCACAGCACCAGCAATGATTCAGAATCTTCAAGGAACCTTTAAACCATAACTTAAAGCCTATGTACTCTTAATGTCTGACATTATGACACACCACTGTGTTCTGTGTGATTTATTGTATTGAAGCAGCAGCAGTTGTATTGTCAGGTTTTAGACGCTGGCTGTCTGGGATCACCAAAGCTCTAAATCAGCTATAGACCAAAGATTTCACCATGGTTCACTAACAATGACAGACAGAGAGTAACTGGTTGGCGAGGCTGGCTGATATGGCTTAATATTTACAAGATAACGGGTTAAATCAGCTAACTTATTATTTGGTGTTATTTGTACTCCCATCCTGAGCAAGCCTTGTGTCCTTATTATGTTGATAAAAACTGCAATCTGCAATCAAATTATTTTCTTAAAAAGTCTATAAAAATACATAATTGTACTCTGTAGGAGAGGGTGTTTCCCTGATTTTTCGATTTTCTCCAGACCAGAGATTATTAGTCAGAATTTAGATTATTGATGACTAAGGCTGTTTTTTTTATGGTGAGGACAGTATTGATAATTCTACAATTCAGTGTTATTATATTAAAAGGTTTGAAAATATGAAGACAATTTAGAAAAGCAGTTGCACCCCAGGGAGTAAACATCGTTTATTCTTTATGCTTTAGGATTTTATGGCAAGGCAAGTTTATTTGTAAAGCACCCTTCAACAACAATGCAGTTTAAAGTACTTTACATAGGACATACAAGGCATTATAATAAGATAAAAAAGGAACATAAGACAATATAAAAAAGAAACACATACATGAGAGTTAAGAGTAAAATATAAGATGAAATAAGGAAATAAAGAAAATAAAAAGATTAAGAGATCAAATTAATTGAATACATTTTGGTGGCAAACAGTAAGCCCTGATTTAAAAGACCTTACATTTTACGTGGTAGTGGTCTGCAGTATGTGGTGTATATGAATTAAATGCTCCTTCTCTGTTTTCAATATTGACGGGGAAGAAAGCAGAACTGGTCTGGACCCTTCAATATAAGCAGCAGATCAGAAATGTACCATGACCCTAAACCATTTAGTGCTTCATAAACCAATAGCAGCATTTAAAAATAAAAAGATTTGACACACAAGGAAGTACTTTAATTCTTGATATATTATTTCAGTGATAGTGGGCTGATCTTTTGATCCATGACCACACCAAGGCCTGGTTTGTGGTCTTTTATGTTAGCGATTGCAGTACTGACTTTTAATTCCTCATCTTTGGCTCCAAAATCTATGATTTCCATTCATTTTTGTTTAACTGGATTGTTAGATCCCGTCATTGATCTTCATCATGATGATACCCTGACAACCAATCTGATGAAACAGAATTTGTTTTGGCCTCTTGAGACACAACACTGACACATATGGCCAACATGTTAGCGAACATTTGCAGAGTTACTCGTCCAGCTGCAGGAAGCAACATTAGCCTTCATTTGGATAGCCGTTTCTGGCCAGCCAGCAAATGGAAGTCCAATATTTACTCCCCTTTATGCTCTGTTTCTGGACATCAACATGTGAAAACAATATCTGGCTCTTTAGCTGCTTGATGTTCCACTTTCT
This sequence comes from Cottoperca gobio, assembly GCF_900634415.1. Lineage (NCBI taxonomy): Eukaryota > Metazoa > Chordata > Actinopteri > Perciformes > Bovichtidae > Cottoperca > Cottoperca gobio. The sequence continues at coordinate 22,156,866 of NC_041367.1, read as the reverse complement.
TCACCAGCTAGTCGTTAACTTTGTCTCTTAGGGGTTGAGGAGAATAAAAACCATATCATAATTGTGACTTGTAACCAAAACTATCCTGCAATTTTGTATTTTAGGGTGTGGGAAAGACTTCATTCCAATGCAGTTTTTCCTAAACAATAGGCCAGGCACTCCAAAATGCACCAGGAGTCGGTTTCCTGTCCAGCTCCTACATGACAATAGAACAATATTCTATTGAATCTAGCTGACAGAGCGAGAAGGATTTGATTCAGTTGAAGCTCTGGGCTCAAAGATTTAGCAGCTGTTTCATTCAAGTATTTGAGTTCACTAAACCTCAATAAAATTCATAAATAATGGAAAAACTAACTTCTGGAAGAACACAGACCAACATGGGGAAGGATAGAGTACAAACAGAAGGGAAATATAAGAAACAATAAGGCTGTGTGATTCAAACAGAATGGAAGGGAAAATGGGAAATAAAAGTTTTCATACAGAAAAATATCTTATTGTTGAGTTTCAAACAACAATATCTCATGCAATCAAGCTTTCAGGTTGGTAAACACAGTGCATATGTTGTCTCGTTGGACTTATAACCTTTGTAGCCTTTCTTGTATTTTGTAGTGCTCTTCAGTAAACTAATGAAGTAGAAATGCCTTAAACACAGACAGAAAATGTAAATGACCTCCTTACTCTGTAACAATATCTGATGTTTCCTGACAGAATTCTAATTTTGTATGAAGCCAGCTATGATATGCTGTCATGTCCCCGGTTCCCTGCAGGCACCGACAGTGGGCAGACAGCAGAGTGGGTTTGTGACTGCAAGGCCACTATTTTGAATCCCTGTGTGGCCTGAATAGTGGTAAGAATTGATGAAGGAGAGTTATTTTCTCATTCACAAAATAACCACAGCTGGGTCATTTTGTCCCATATTGTTCCCATTTTCCCCTCAAAATGTCCCGTTTCTCTCCTCTGTTTACATTAAGGGAAACTCTACACATTTTACACAAGTCTATTTACAAGTCTTGGGGAGGATCACTGAAAAAAACATTGTACAAAGAATGTGTGGCTCCAGGTGAAGCTGTGTGAAGTCTGATTAATTGCTTCAAGTGACAACACGTTCCCACTCCCAGCTCTTCATATATGGTCGTTTGGGCAGGAACCCTTGGTGTCACTTGTAACGCACTGGGTACTTCCTTAGGGTCAGTTTCAACATGCAGGGTGGTTCGATAGACTTCAACTATTTTTTACATTTGTATACACTTGTTATAGTTACGAAGACCACTAAAGGCAGTCCTACACATCCAAAATCCATTATCGTCTACTAGTATAACACACCCACATCTCTGACTGAACTGACAGTGGTCTAATTGCATAGTAGTTAATGTAGAAGCCAGGTTCTGACAAGGAAGAAGAATGCATTTAATAAAAAACACATTACATCCTGCAATGTTGTAGGAGTGTATTGCTGAGTCAGTGAAGCAGAACAGCATAATAATATTCTTATTGAATGAATTGTCATGCACACATAAGCGTCGGGCTTGAAAATGCAAATCACTTGGTGGCGCATTAAATTACAATTAATAAAACATGGGTTGGAAGGGCACAATTAATTTAGTCTTCATTTTATTATTTTATTATTATTGTTTTGAATAACAATACTTGAACTATGTTTTTAAAAATGCAAAGAAAAATCTCATGCATTCTGCATTATGAAGAATTCACCACAACACAATGTATCTAAATAAGACCTTGAAACATAAATTTGCACACATCCCAAGCATATCATTTGACATAAAGCAGCGGAATGACTTATCATGACACTTGGTTTATTAATGATCCATTATTATGTATGTCACTTTAGTTAGCACTGATCTTTTATACATAACAAGTCATTAACATTCATTAGATGTTTGTTCTTATAATTCAGTATAATTTGAATGTTTTATGAGTGCTGATATAATGCATCAGTGAGCATTATATGTTCTTGTAAGTAAGGTCAAACACACTGTGACTGCATCTTAATGACCTCCACCGAGGATGTTATGTTTTGGTTATCAGAAAAACTTCTGATTTGATTTTCAAGAAACTTGGTGGAAGGATGGAGCAATGGGACAAGGAAAAACTCATAACATTTGGAGTGGATCCAATTCACAGGGTAGATGCATGCATTATTTTTCACTTATGGAAACTGCCTTGTCGGAGGTCTGCGCTCTCCAAGTGTCCACCAGTCATACAAATATTTGGATACTATTTCAGATTACGATTTAATGTGAACACTGAGGCTATTATGAAGCGGGGGCAATATGGAATTCAGGCCCATCATCCTCTGTTGTTTTTATCATCCTTTTATTGAGAGTTCTTCTGTGCGTTTCTTTTATCTGCCAGTTTCACAGCTTCACATTAAAAGACAGAAACATGAACAGCATTGTTAAAATCTGTTTTAAGATCATCGCAGTGAAAGAAAGAGACCTAACCAACAAATTCTAAAGGAAAGTGTTACGGCCACGGCCAATGCCGTCTGCCTTAGGTATCTGTTGGGGGTTATTATGTGGATGTCTGCACCTTGTTTCCCTATTAGGTATGCAGATTAGGATGTGTGATCCCCGGCCCCTGATTGGCTGCACGCAGGTCCTCTCCTCCCACCTTGGCAAAGACCGGATGTGATTGGGGTGCACCTGTTCCGGCTCTCCATTCCGAGGTGCACTAGAGAGACCGGTGACTACAAGTGCCTGGCCAGCTCGACAGTCGGGGGGGGGGGATGTTCTCAGCCATCTTGTACTTGTGTGTGTGGATCCTAGGTTCCGTTGTATTGTATGTCACCGGTTAAATGATGTGCTCTGTATCCAATGTGTTGGAATTAGGATAACCTTTGACTCGATAAATTGTTGTTGAGAAGCTGTTTCAGCGCTTTCTGTTAAGCACGTTAGGTGCTCCGGTGCTATTTATGCTTTGTTCGTATTTCGTATTAATCCAGTTTTCACCCCGAGTTTTGTTTTAGAATTGTTTAGGTTGGGGTTTATTTTTGTTAGTTTGGCTTTGAGCCCTCCTTTTGTTCTATTTGTCTCTTGAAAAGCAATTGATTGCCAATTATCCGTATTATATTAATAAATATATTTTTTTTACCATCAACACCTGGTTATATGTTACTCCCTTTTCCCTTGTCGAGCCGGGTCGTAACAGAAAGCAACAAGCATTTTGGCTTCTTAGGGTCAAGTCAAAACCAGGCAGGCAGAGGGGATGAGGCAAACTTGTCAGCTGGAGAGATGGAGTCCAAAAGAAGACAAGGGGGGCGAAGAACACTAAGGAAAATGGGGAATGGCAATGGCTCAGTGTGAATACCACTTGGTTGATTTGAGAAGTGGGAACAGGTTCAGATGGGCGGAGAGGTCAGATGTTGGATAACGGCGGGAGCGCAGGGGTTACTGCATGGCAGGAGGGAGTAGAAGGATTGTTAGTCTCTCTTTCAGTAACTGCATGATGTAGCTTTAATAATACAACACAAACATGGAAAACGTAGTCCCACCCATGGATGTATCCATAGAATTAGTCTTGCTGTCCATTTTTTAAGTTGTCAAAAGCAAACTGCAAACAAACGTGCAGTGTTGGTATGAAGGAAAAAGAGCAGAAAACACATCTACTGGCTTCAACATGTGTTTCCCTGTTAGTTTGGTCTACACGACAGCACAGCTGCTGAGATAAATAATGGAAGAGAAGGGAAACCAGTGGAATTTTAATCTGCATCATTTGGCACTGAAAAATTCAAATGATCTCTGGCTTGAAAAGTAAAATTCAGTGAATACACTTTCTGTTCCCTTGCTTAAAAGGATAAAAGGTGTTTGAGTATCTGTATTTGAAAACCCTGTGTAATAAAACACATCACAGCCTGTAAAATAGAGGTGGATGTATAGTTTTTTGGAATAAAGTTTTTCAATTTCAGGCAAACAATTTTAAACCCACTTGACTATAATCAGTGCTCATGAAAACCTCAATCTAACTCTACCACCTCATGAATAATGGAAAACACTAACTGTTACTGCTGTAAAAATGGAACCTCATCCATTTTGTATCATGTTTATCCATCTATCCCTCTCTTTCTATTTATTTTCCCTCCATACTCCCTTGCATGCTTTAAATCATATCCTCCTCCTCCCTCCATTCTTAACCCTTTCTCTCCATCTGTTCTCTCATTCTCACCTAAACCATCCCAGCATTCATTTACCAACCCTCCATCCACAAATCTATTCCTCTTTCCACCCCTTCTTCTTCCCTTTATCTGCCAATAAGATAGCAACTCCCTTCCCTCATTACATGGGAGGCTAAGCTACTGCACAACACAATTGTGACTGTTTGCTGTCCTGGCTTCACAATACATCTTTAATTGGCGCAGACATTTGACCTGTCACAGGAAAAGCGCAGGTGTTACTACTAACGCTAACGATGGCTCTGTTCTATTCAAGTGAGAGTGACAGCATGAACATTACCAGGACCCTGAAATCAAAGCAGCTAAATGGAATTCAGCCATCATTGATTGATTATTTACCCCTTTGCTTTACCTACTGAAGTCTTTGGCTACGTGCAGACTGCAGGCAAAATTGAACATTGAATCTTCATCAATTTTGATTTGAGCGACTTTTATATGTGGTCCTAAATCAGATAGAAGTCAGATTTTTTGCAATGCGCCAACAGTCTGAACAGTCATGTTGGAATTCATGAGACTTTAAGTCTGAATCTGAGGTTACAAATAGGCAGACTGCAGATCTGGACACAGACGCCATCCTATCCGGATTATATCATATTATATATATTATATATAATTATAATAGAGTATATATGCTATAAAGCATATATATATATTCCGAGAGCATGGCAATTATTTAAAGTGACAATGTGAAGTGCCACTACGATACAAAGCAAAATCGGAGACACCAAGTATCGCTTTACATTATGAGCATGTTCAGCTCCATATACAGCTGTGATGCAGCTTTCTCCACTATTAACATTATTGAAAACCAAATGTCATTGTGAGCTCCCCAATGAGCACCTCCACATGTATGAGGATGGCAAAAACTCCTTTCAAGCCCAGACTTCAAATCCTGCAGGACAAGCTCACTGAACAAGAGAAAGTGGGTGAGTGGTATATAAGAGGGGAAAGAAAGAACAGTAGGTGTTAAAACGGTTCAAATGCTAAGATGTGTTGAGATTTGTCACGGGACGTGTTTGGACCCAAATGCAGCACACAGGAAACCGGCAACAGTTGATAATGAAATGTAATGTCAAAGCTTGGCAGGTACAGGGCAGGACAGATAATGAGCACAGGGTAAATACAAAAGTCCAAGTAGACAAACCAATAGGGGAGAGGCAGAAGGTAGATCGTGGCCGGGCAGGGGATCGGGGATCAGAAGAGACGAGCAGGTCAGGGGCAGGCAGGGTCAGCAACAGGAAATCCGGAATGAAGTGCTGGAGACTCTGGCATTTGTCGAAGTACAATCTGGCAGAGAGTGGGTGAGCAATACTGGCTTGATTGAAGATGCAGGTGAGCTGATGAGGTGGGAGTAGCTGGCTGGTGAGGTGGAGGCAGGGTGAGTGGAACAATACAGAGGCGCAGCAGGTAAGGAGAGAAACAGACTGTAACAAGATTATTTATTATGAAATTGGTTTGAGAAGTTAACAAAAGAAAGGTTGTTAGAAGCTACACTTTTCATTTCAGTTGGCTAAAAATAAGCACTTTATTTTAAGATGCAAATTATTTCAAAAGCTCCCTGTATTTTACTTTTAAATGCAGCCCGTATTTTACTTGAAATGAGAAAAAAATATTCACTTATTATTAGAGCAGGCTACATATTATTTATATTCCCTCCGGTTCAATTTGAAAACTGACAATAAATATTGTTGACATATTATTGAATTACATTTCATTATTACAGGTATTATTGAATTGTACTTTATTTGATTTGACAGTCAGTTTTTGACTACATACAGATATTGTCAAAACTACTGGCTACTTTAATATTTCCCAACTCCAACGCGCTTTCTCGTGGAGATGGGTTGCCTGAACTAAGTGTCTTTTAGCGAGATGAGGACCTGACGGATGTAGTTAAAAGTAACCCTTTAAATCCTGAAGGTTTGGTTGAAATCTGTTCCAGTGAAGCAATGCATGTCACAATGCCATCACTGCTGGGTCCCGCTCCACACCTCCGTACAGAAGTAGCAGCCATTGCTCTGCAAAAAGCCATAATTCAAAATGTGTCTTCCCTTCTCCTCATGATCCTCCTTCAGGAAAACCAAGCTTAAAAATGTATGTTGTTTACTTCCATAGGACAGCGTTGTGTGTGTGACATCATTGTTATTGTTCTTTTCATAGGTCAGTTCAGGACCTGGAATCTGATATTGGCCACATATAATGTAAAGAGCAAAACAAAAAAATCGGATCAGCAAAACAAAAGAACAACCAAAAGAATCAGCTTGCAGTGTAATCGCAGCCAAAATGTCCTCCCTGAAAAAGCCTATGCTGAAACTCTTAATTGTCTTTATTTACCCAAAGGGACATTTTCATTGCTCAAATCAGTAACCTAATAACAGACAATACAATAAATGGATACAAATAGACACAACAGTACAGAAAATGATTCTAAAAAAGAAGATTATTGAAAGAAAAGCAATGTCTTCTACTAATTCTGTAAATGTGTGTGAACATGTGTGCCTGCATGGGGAATGTTAGCACACCATGTCCAGTTCTTCCAGGTGAGGGGGCAAAGGTTATATTTGTTAAGTACTCTAATAAGAGGGGGGACCCTGGTCTCTCAGAGCCCCCCACACCAAACCAGAAAATAAAAGGTGAGGAGTATCTCTGCATGACAAATGTTAGAGCTGTGGAGAATAAGAGGGACTATGTCTAGGTGCCTAAGCTTTTGAAGATGCTTTCTTTCTGTGTGCTTTCTGTGTGTCGTTGACGGTCAATTGGGAGGGCAATTGGCTGACCCCACTCCTCCTTGATCTCGTGCTGGAGTTCATTCCTCAGCCTTTCTGTTGTTGCACGGAAATCCGGAGTGTTAAACCATCAATACAAGGAGTTCATGTCGGTGACAAATGCTGCCTCCTCTCCTTCCCTCCTTTCTGTGTTTCTCATTGCTGTGAGGACATATTGGCTCTGCCAGTCTCCCTCTTTTATGCTATTTGCGTGGCTTTCCCATATCCACTCTCTGCCCAGTAGTGAAGGCTCTGCACTTAGCTTGATTGCTCTTTTCAGGTGTGCTGTGAGCCATGGCTTGTTTTTTTGGGTATCACTTAACAGTGGGTATTTGGGGTGTTAGAATACTCCCATTTTATTGGATGTATGAAGTCTCCGCTGTGACAGATTATTCAAGGGACAGGTTCTGGATGAAAACCTGCCAGACTGTGCAGCCCTGCAGGCCAGCAGAAACTCTACACATCCCCCATCACAGACTGAAGACTTCCGTCTCAGACTCCACCTTTTTTATTATAAAAAAAAAAAAAAAAAATGGATGTCAATGTTCTTGCATGATTCATGTGCTTTTTGGGGTCGTACCCAAATGGCTGAATACACTTATTGTAAGTTGCTTTGGATAAAAGCGTCAGCTAAATGAATATAATATAATGGTGACTACCTCGTTGTTGTAAGACTCAACCAACCAATCAAGTTGCAGTTTGCATCATGATTAGCGTATCGATTCTTGACCTTTGACCTTTGTCCACCAAATTCTAATGAGTTCATTCTTGAGTCCAAGTGCAAATATGTGCCAAATTCAAAGAAAGTCCCTCAAGGTGTCCCTGAGATATCGCATTCACGAGAATTAGACGGACAGACGGATGGCCGATGCATAAAAATGCTTTAGGTGCTGCTTGTGCCAGACAAAGGAGGACAGAGAGTGGCTTAGTTAATAGTAAATGGACCGCACTTATATGGTGTTTTTCTACCTTAATGGACAAAGCGCTCTACAATGTGTCTCTTATTCACCCATTCACACACACACAATCATACACTGATGCATTGAGAGCAACTTCTTGCTCAAGAACATTTTGATATGTCGACAGGAGAAGTGGAACCACCCGCTCTACCGTCCTGAGCCAAAGCAGTACACTGGTCCAACACTTCTTTGGATTTTCAACCTCAATGTTTCTTCTTTTTTACTTTTGTATCTTAAGTTGACTCTGTCCCTTGCATTTCATTCTGTCACAATAAGAATTTCCATTCTCAGTTTACTCTCATTCTTGCCTATTCTTTGTTTGCTTCTCTCTGTGTGTCTTCAACCCTCCATCTTTCAATCACATTTGGCTTCAACTTTGTCTTTCATACTCACACCAATCCCTTGTATCTCCCCTCTTATCCCTCACACTCACTCCCCACTTCTTTTCCTTCCTAAATGTTCTCTCCTCTGCTTTCATCCAAACTCCTGACCTGCTGCAATGAGAGCCATCTAGCAGAGAAGAGAGAAATACAGTAAGAAAAGAATCAGTTTCCGAAGCTTCCAAACCTCTTCTCTCCAAAGAGCCAGACGATAAGAGGAGTATTACAGAGGAGGGTGATGGGTAATTATGCTGGTCTGGAGATATGCTTCGCTAATCAGGCATCCCCGCCCTCTTCATTTCTCATTCTTTCTGTGTCTGTTTCTCTGACTTCAGTCTCAGAGTTTCTCATTATCTGCACCGTACTTTATTTTTCATGTCTCTCTCTCTCTCTCTCTCAGTCTCAGGGGCTGTAGGATGTGATATGTGCGGTGGTTGAAAAAGACTGACTGTGTGCATTTAATTCATTTTGTTGGACTGCAGGCACTGTAGATTTGTACTTGGTCTTGTGTGTGTTTGACTTTGAAACGATAAGACTTGAAGTTTTCTTTTTATTAAGATAGCACATAAAATAAAGAGATTAAGCAGCATCGGTGTGGGGGGTACAGAAGGACAGGATACATTAAATATGATCATACTAATAATTGAAAAGAAGTTAGTAGATAGACAGACAGATTAATATATTTTATATCATAATGCATATAAAAGGAGATGAAAGTAATATAACCAGGCCCTTTAGTATTATCGGCCTTTATTACATTTTTGTCAGCAGTTTGTTTTGTGCTTTGTGAGTTCCATGCAAAAGTTTGAATTGAAATTAATGAAAGAACCAAAGTTCATGAATCTTTTTTGTGACAAAGAAGTATGTGCTTCAATCAGTCTATCACAGAAAAAATAGAGTTTTAGAAATTATTGGAAACTCAAGACTGCCATGACATACATGTTCTTTACAAGTAAACTTTTGACCACAACTGTAAGTATAGCTTCACACAGCTGCTAGCAAGGCTGTTAGCTGTTTTGCGGTTGAGTGCAGTTCATAAAAAAATAACAAAAGAAGAAATGGCACTACAGTAATTATTCATTTCTTTCCCATTTAGACATGTAATGACTTGTAGGAGATCTGGAGTAGCCTAATGTGCAGTAGGAGGTCAGACAGAATGGAGCAGAGTGAACATAACCAGCACAACACCAGTTCAGTTGACCTGCGTCCTTCAGGACATGTTGGCTGTTCCCACTCTCTGTATTCCGTACCAAACTGGCCCGCTGCTTGATTCTTTCCTGTATCAGAAGAATCTGATGGAGAATGCCTGCAAAATGCTGCAGAATCATATTTTTAGGGGCCTTTGTCCACCCGACAAATCTCTGTTTCCCCAGTGTCACAGTCTCCTCCATCCCTTAAGCTATCCAGTCATTTTGCTCTTTCACCATTCTCAATGAGATGTGGTGCTGCAGAGGAATTCATTCAATATTTCTTTAAAATTTTAATTCTTTATTGGCATGGCATTTGACATGTGTTGCCAATCAAGCACAATTACAACTATAAAGAACAATAAATCAAATTAACTAAACTAAATTCATATTAAAGTGAATTATTATGAATTATTATATCATTGATTAAAATGGATAATGAAATAGGTCAATATTATGGAGATGGTGTTGTACATCCTCTCTCTCTCTGTTAATGTCTCTCTGACCTCGTTGCTCACCACAAGGACACGTCCAGTACCTGTAGACTCAGAGCCTACAGGTGCTGGATGCTGATGAACAACAGCCATGGTGGCAGCAGCAGCAGGAAGCAACAGCATCTCTTTCAGACGAGTGAAGAGTGAGCAGACTCTGACGACTCAACACATCATGCTTACAAGGGTGCGTTGGGTATATGTTGCAGTGAGAGACATGTGAGTGTGGCGGTGACTGGAGTTGAGCTGCCTGATCTTTTGTTGAATGCGACATTGTGTTAGCCAAAGGACACTTTTAGAAAGTGAGCACATATTGTGCCAGTCTTCAGACTTCTTCAGATTCTGTTAGAGGGTTACGTTTGGAATTAGGTGTAAATTAGGGTCAGCGACGGCAGTTTGGGTCGTCCATTATTTTTTCCAAAATAGATGTTTGGAAATAATATTTTCATATGGCACTTTGAGACTTAAAGCTTAAAGCGCTCAAATTAAAGTGAAGTTTTGGTTAGGGTCACAAATAAAAACATAGGTACGTCTGTGTGTGTGTGCGTGCATGTGTGTGTGTGGTGACTGCAATGGCATCCATGTCCATATATGACATACTATGAGTGTGTGCATCTCAGGGTAAGTGTGACTATTTTTACTTTTGCTTTTGTGCATGTGTGTGTATACAGTATACACACACAGTGTTGGCATAAGTGTGTGCTTGTGTGAGAAGAGCTGCAGCAGTTAAATTGCTGACTTGTGTAAATTGTGCGTTCTCTCCCCAGACTCCAAAGCCACATTTTCACTCTGACCATTCTGCTACAGCAGCTGGTACACACAACCCAAAATAGTTGGAGCTGCTATCCCAACTCTCTATTTTCATTATTCATCTGTGGAGTTGTGACTGAGCGAGCTCTCCCAGCAGCCTCATGCTTTGTATTCACACGGCTCCACACATTCACACCTCAGAGCGGCCACAGTCCAACCACAGACCTCTGCTGCTCCACTAGCTGCTCTGCTCATAAAGAAACCTGATGTTCTACATTGCTGAACTGGGTGGATTCAAATAAAAGCTGCCTTTATTTTCAGGAAAGTTAGCATTAAAAAGTTATCTGGTACGAAACTGCATTGTCAATAACGGTTTGAGGGAAACGTTTCTTTTCCCGGATTATGTTTGTTTTTGACATATCACAAATACCTTACTCATCAAAGTCTGCATCAGACCACATGTGGTAGAGGTTGGGGTGGGTGGGCTTGTTACGTGTAAAACCTAAAGTCCACGTTGTTTTATTTTAATTTACATACATACATACGTTTATCACCTTATCCAACTCGAGTATCCTCTTCCTTTATGTACAATAATCTGTTCCAAAGGTTAGGACTCCTCAATCCATCAAACGGTGAGAAGACGAGTTCTCAGAGAGCCAAAAAAGGAAAACAAGCAGACATGTGAGTGTCAAGCTGTTCTAAGTCTTGTAATACTTATTTGTAATCATGTTCAAGATTTAATTCTTAAAGTGAAAATTTAATCTGAATGATTATTAACATAAACAAAAATACAATAAATATGTTTTAAATAAATCAATTTGTACTGCACATAAAATAACTACAATACATTATCCATCCATCCATCGTCTACCGCTTATCCGGGATCAGGTCACGGGGGCAGCAGCTCCAGTAAGGAACCCCAATCTTCCCTTCTCCGGGCCACATCCTCCAGCTCTGACTGGGGGATCCTGAGGCGTTCCCAGGCCAGTGAGGAGATATAATCTCTCCACCGAGTCCTGGGTCTTCCCTGGGGTCTCCTCCCAGCAGGACGTGCCTGGAACACCTCCCTAGGGAGGTGCCCAGGTGGCATCCTTACTAGATGCCCGAACCACCTCAACTGGCTCCTTTCAACGTAAAGGAACAGCGGCTCTACTCCGAGTCTCTCACGGATGGCTGAGCTTCTCACTCTATCTCTAAGGGAGACGCCAGCCACCCGTCTGAGAAAACCCATTTCGGCCGCTTGTACCCGTGATCTCGTTCTTTCGGTCATGACCCAGCCTTCATGACCATAGGTGAGGGTAGGAACGAAGATCGACCGGTATATTGAAAGCTTTGCCTTCTGGCTCAGCTCTCTTTTCGTCACACCGGTGCGGTAAAGTGACTGTAATACCGCCCCCGCTGCTCCGATTCTCCGGCCAATCTCTCGCTCCATCGTCCCCTCACTCGCGAACAAGACCCCGAGGTACTTAAACTCCTTCACTTGGGGTAATGGCTCACTCCCTACCCGGAGTAGGCAATCCACCGGTTTCGTGCTGAGAGCCATGGCCTCAAATTTTGAAGTGGTGATCCTCATCCCAACCGCTTCACACTCGGTTGCGAACCGATCCAGTGACTGTTGAAGGTCACAGACCGATGATGCCATAAGGACCACATCATCTGCAAAGAGCAGCGATGAGATCCTCAGGTCACCAAACTTCAACCCCTTTCCTCCACGACTACGCCTCGAGGAGGCCAACATTCACTGGAAACGAGTCCGACTTACTACCGAGTATCCGGACACAACTCTCGCTTTGGGCGTACAGGGATTGGATGGCCCTCAAAACTGACACCCTCACCCCATACTCCCGCAGTACCTTCCACAGTATCACCCGGGGGACCCGGTCATACGCCTTCTCCAGATCCACAAAACACATGTAGACCGGATGGGCGTACTCCGAGGCCCCCTCCAGGATCCTTGCGAGAGTGAAGAGTTGGTCCGTTGTTCCACGACCAGGACGGAATCCGCATTGTTCCTCTTCAATCAGAGGTTCGACTACCGGCCGAACCCTCCTTTCCAGTACCTTGGAGTAGACTTTACCAGGGAGGCTGAGAAGTGTGATACCCCTGTAGTTGGCACACTCTCTTTGGTCCCCCTTTTTCCACGCAATGTTGACGAGGCGTGTCAACCAAGACAGCCCCTCAACACCCAAAGCCTTCCGCATTTCTGGACGAATCTCATCAACCCCTGCGGCTTTGCCACTGTGGAGTTGTTTGACTACCTCAGTGACTTCCATCAGGGAAATTGACGATGATCCCCCATTAGCTTCCAGCTCTGCCTCTACCATAGATGGCGTTAGTCGGATTCAGGAGTTCCTCAAAGTGCTCCTTCCACCGGTCGATAACCTTCTCAGTTGAAGTCAGCAGGGTCCCACCCTTGCTGTACACAGTTTGGATGGTTCCTCGCTTCCCCCTCCTGAGGTGCCGGATGGTTTTCCAGAAGCACCTTGGTGCCGACCGAAAGTCCTTCACCATAGCTTCTCCGAACTTCTCCCACACCCGCTGCTTTGCCTCTGACATAGGCATAGGCACAAACAACAGTCAGAGTTTTCCCCCTCATAACCCGAAGGCGTAGGGAGGCGACCCTCTCATCCACGGGGGTAACTCCAACGTAGCGGCGTTCAGCCGGGGGCTAGTGAGTATTCTCACCCCGGCCCGACGCCTCACACCTTGGGCAACTCCGGAGAAGAATAGAGTCCAACCCCTATCCAGGAGTACGGTTCCAGAGCGAAGACTGTGTGTAGAGGTAAGCCCCACCAGATCCAACTGGTAGCGATCCACCTCCCGCACTAGTTCCGGCGCCTTGTGCTCATGATAGAAAATATAGTTGGTGCTTTTATCACAAATAACCTAAATAAAGAATTTCCTTTTTCTTGTGCTGTTTTTAACCATGTGTACTTTCTTTGCAAAATACTGCATTCTGGAAATATCTCTTAAATGTGTGTTCTGCTGCACGAGGAAATCTACAAATTAAACACTCTTTTCACTAATTTAAACCACTAGTGCAGTGCTTGTTTGGGTGCTTCTTGGGTTTCTTAGTGTTTCAGTGTCACAAAGTGATATTTGTGTTTTGCTAAAACAGCGCCCCGCCAGCGTATCTGTAACCATTCAGGCAGAGAGTGGTACTGCAGAACGGCAGAAGGTGAGAGGCTTTCAAATGAAAATGATGATAAATTCAGATGAAGTTCTGTGAGAAATTCATGTGGTAAAAGATGCTAAAATCAGAAAGACACCAGTAACTGTATCAAGGTTGTGTTGTGTCAAAGTGGTGTCAGTGAAAAGAATGTCACTTTGACCAGACTGCTTTTCTCTTCAGAAGAGAAGAGGGGTGAATACCTGAATATAATTTAAATAATATTTTAACATGTGGTGTTTGGTGGATTATGTGTTTTCTGGATTACAGGACATGTTTGGACAGATTCAGAAAGAAATGGTGACTGTAATTTTATCAGTACATTTGGTCGGTAATTAGAGCAGCTTTGTTATTTTCTTGTTTCTTGTAACAGAGTTTTGCTCAAGCACACCCCAGCTCAGAAATAGAGAAGATTGCATTAATCAAAGCAGCATGCATGAGAATAAATCACAGTGTAATAGATTTGTGTATATTTCTCGCTTAACCCCTGATGGCCTCTCGCTGATGCATGGCCGCGCCGGGCACCTGTACCGGAACGGTATGAATAAACGTCCAACGTCTTCTACACACACACACACACACACACACACACACACACACACACACACACACACACACACTCATTTCTATCACCGATTACTAGTTTGTGAACAAAAAAGCAGACAGAGCGACCGTTAGCAGACGTGGTCACGCTTTTGTGTGGATTTGGATGCGTGTCTATAACATATGCGCTAACCAAAGTCCAAGTCAGACACACACACACATAGCCTGCAGCAGGACTAAAGTTTAAATTCTGTGAAGATTTTTACAAAAGTACTCTGGACCAATAGGAGTCCAAGATTCCACTTGTTCCTCTTATACCTTTCTTATAAGAGGTGAGGGCTCCAGCTATCCAATCTTTCCTGGTATTACTGGGCAGCCCAAATAAGAGCAGCAATGTGTTGGTTTGTTGATGGAACTTCTATACCTTGGGTGGAAATTGAATGTAATACAGCAACTCCAGTGCCATTGAGTCTGTATGTCTCCTCTCCAAGGCAACTAAAAAAGAGAACACAACACCTCTTTGTGAGAAACACAGTTGAAGTCTGGTTCAAAGAACAAAGTCATCAGGTACAAAGTCCCAGATATCCTGTTTTTCTCCTGTATGGGGTAACAGGAGATTTACATTTACGAACATATGATCCTGGGTTTGAAATATGGGCTGACAAAGGCATCAACAAGGTCAGTGATCTATACAATGAAGACAAACTTCTGGCCTTTGAGATTCCAAGAAATAAACATAATATTCCCTCAACATATTTCTTTAAGTATTTGCAGTTTAGGAGTTATATATCAAAGGCACAAAATCACTCACTTTCAACCTCTGTATATGTTGGAAAAAAGTATATTGCATCACGGTCATGGTCAAGTATCTTTAATCTGTGACCTACTTGAAACCGTAACTAAAAAGTACATATAGAGTCATCAGAGAATAAGAGATGTTCTTGGTGTAGTGATTTGGATACAGAGATAACAAAATATGAATGGTAGCATGTATGCCATGAAGCCCAGGTTCAAACTATCAACACCAGATTTAGACTCCTGCAGTACAAAAGTATTTATATAATTCCGTTCCTATTACACCATGTGGATGCTAATAATCCAGACCAATGCATGAAATGCAATACTGATAAATATGGCAGAAAAATATATTTTGTATGGTATAGTACAGGGGTCGGGAACGTATGGCTCTTTCGATGACGCCATATGGCTCACAGACAATTTTGAGCTCTGTTTTGCGAAGGGCGGGGCTTCGCTAACGAAAAACTAATCCATGCACGCCCCCCGTCCCCCGGACATCATCCAGTATGGCTCACAAGGAAATACATTTACAAATATGTGGCTTTTATGGCCCAGCCAAAAAAGGTTCCCGACTCCTGGAATAGTATAGTTAATGTTTATGGTCTCAATTGTGAAGTTTAAATAGTCTCCTTTAAACTAGCATGAAGTTCATTTTGTAAATGACGGTCCTATTGAGAGTAAAATAGACAATAAAGTAATCAAATTGACAAGTCGCAACCACACCAAAGCGTTCAGTTGCCTAATAATTTTTTCCAACAAGTACATTTTAAAGAACCATGTTTTTTGCATTAGCATCCCAATTAATGAATTACTTTTAAGGTGAAATATTGATGCACTTTGCTAACCAAGCTACCTAGCGCTAGCCATAGCCTGGTGACTTAGTTTAAGTTACCTGGAGTCACAGAGCCTTGCTCCTCCCCAGCTCCACCTTCTCGTACAAATATGGTTACTTTTGGCTTTAAAAAAACAAGATGGCGACGGCCAAAAATGGCTTCAAATCGGTAGTCTTCAAACCACAGTGTCACAGTGACTATGTCCACTTCTTAAATACGGTCTATGATCTTCACTTCAGCTTTTTACAGCCTTTTACATGATATTTTGGGCTTTTTTGTAAGGGCAAATTAACACCTTCTAAATTTTTATACATTTTATTATACTTAAAGTGACAATAGAAAAGTTTTTCTTTAATTTATAATTATGAAGTAAATGTTGATTGCATAATGTAATAGCTACAGAATAATGACACCATCTGGAATTAGATTGGTTTTCTATAAGTTTGCTTTCACTATGCAAATCTGTCTGCCACCAGGTTCCATCTCACGGGAAAATGAAGGCTCGTTTTATGACACAAAGCCACGGAAAACAAAAGGCAGTTTGTCCTGTGCAGTGTATTTTTGACAACTCTTTTCCAATAAAAGTAGCTAGGACTAGCTCTAAAAGTTGCCAGATGACATCATACACTCATTTGCATATTGAGGACCTCATCATCATTAATTTACATAAAACTTGGTGGTTGTCTCGGTTGCAGCGAGGAAGACACTGCCAAGAGGAGACGGAGAGACGTTGTGCTGTTGGCAGAAGAGCCTAGCTCTGTAATTACTCTAAGCAGCATTGGGAATGAATAACAATATAATATATTTAAATATATTTCTTGCTTTTTCCCTGATGCTCTGAGTAAGTTGTTCAATTTGCCTCTAGAAATACGAAAAGTGATCGGCAAACAGCGGCGCTGAAAAGAACGGTCCTTTTAGAAACAACGTGGCTTGAGTTGCGCTTGCCATATTACGGTGCGCTGCTCTTGCCGCTAGCCGATGGAAATAATGGGTTTCAGAGCTGGTGCTGTTTTTGCGTTGATTTCCAACAGATCAAATTTTCAGATACAAAAGATGAGCTTGTTCATGATGAAGGGCTTAGAAGAAATGTAAGGGTGGACATGTTTCAGTGGGAAGAGGAGAAGTGAGCGACACCTTGTGTTTCACTTACAAACAGAAGATAAAGAGTGACGGCTCTTTTGAGTCCAGTGAAGATGTCATGTGGAGTACAGGACAATAAGAAGTATGAGGTCTGTACATGTTGTTGCTTATTCACTGGATCTTATTCACAACCTAAACACAAGAGAATGTCAAATAAAAACACCCTCCATCCTTAACCAAATATTAAATTAATGTAAAAAACTTGAGATTAACATGCACAGTGAGGGAAGGATATTTTTACTGTGATAATGGGTACATTGCCACTCATAATCACAGTAACAAAAAGTATGAGGAACAGCTGGAAATCAGCAGCACAATCAAAGAACAGAGTGTCCTTGGGGGCATCATGGCTTTCATACGAAGCATGGGTCTGTGTCAGTTGGAACGCTCTGTTCCTACAGTGCAGATGTATTCCACTAGGAAAAGATCCTGTAGGGTTTAACCTGAGAAAGGATACTGAGGTACAAATTTTACATTTGTACCGTTGTCTGAACACCCATTACCTGAACCTCATTTACACTCCAGCATGTTGCCCCAATACAAGTTTGATTTAAATGCTGCTATGTGCCTGCTGTCAGTTTCTCCCCACAAATGACCTGGTAAATGACCACACACATGTTTAGCCAATTCCTTTGTCCAATTCTTGAAATATTTGCACAAATTAGAAGTTTTTTTTTCATTCTAATTATTCTAATTATTATATAGTTATTTTTCCCCAAATTGTCCCTAAATGTATCTCCCCAATAAGCTTTAACATTTCAAATGTTATGTAAACTGAACCAAGTCCGACCACACATTTTCAATCATTGTATTCATTTACAAAGTTTGTTGGTTGTGTATTTAGCCTGATAGGAGAAATCCAGGGCAATATCCCGGTGAAGGTGCACAATTTCCTGGTTAGCCACACTTTATTTTATCACATTATTTCAAAGAAAACAATGCAGTTACTCTGTTTTATCAGTGAAATTTGCAGCAGCTATCTCAGAGGGAACGTTCTGTTCCCACAGTCTAAATGTATTCCACAAGAAATAAAGAGTGAACAGAGGGCCAACAGGGTGTCCTTAAATGTAAAAGAGCCTCCCAAAGATAGTCTTGGACATCTCTCCCACCTGCAGGAGACTTCACAACTCCCCTCATATCATGTGGGAGGTGAACACCATCTTCAAATATTGAGGCAGTGTGTGAATACAAGGCTCAAATCGAAGTATGAGCCAGATATCCAGTCAGACGGCGCCAGATGGCGACACAAGATATGAGAGTATAGAGGCTTATAGCTTGTAGCACAGTATTAACCATGGAAGATTTATCTTACATGCATCTATTACAGTGGTATTTACTATCAGAGAATGTATAAGCTTCTCCAAATGTCAAAAACTTTAAAATGGTTTAAAAACTGTTGTAGATTAATTAACTGATCTAGTCAGCTGATTATGACAACATTAGTGTTACATGTATTTGGCCATAATTGCTTGAACATGGTCCAAAAGGAAAAACCTTTGTACGTCAACCATCCCCGATGAATTCAAAGTGATACAAGAAGAAGTAATCATAATCCAGACAAAAATATGGCAGCATATACAACTACCAGGAACATAAGCAAAAACCGAACAGGGCAAAGAGTTCTGCAACACAAAACTGGGTAGCACAATGGATAATCTGGCAAGAGAGAACAGCTCTCTGGGAAGGGGTGCATACTGAGTGGCTGATGACAATGGCAATGTTAGAACTAAAAGAGTAAACTCAGATGCTGAAATAAACTCAGATGGTTCTGTCAACATAGCATGGTTGACCATGCCATTTTACAGGTGTGCATCTCCTTAACCTTTGAGCAATTTTTGCCTAAGGGTTTTTCAAAATAAAATTGCAGCAGTCCTGTTTGAGCGATAGGAGTCGCATCCTTTTATTAAAATACGATGAAAAACATTTCTCCAAATGGACGTGTGTCTCACAGTGGACAGTCCATGGGAGACATAATTGGTATATGTAGCTGTTTGCATGTTACCACCACCAACTGAAAGAAACTCACCACAGTCCATTAATGGAACCAACATCACCTTCATTTTCAGCAAACTGCAAACAGCAACACAGAAATTCATTACTGGTCGGAAGAGACACTTTTCCTTTTAATTTGGCACTGCCACAGAGCAACTGAGTACATATATATTTTTCAGCTGAGTTAATGAATATGAATGTGAACCTATAGAGGAAACACTCAGTTCATTGCCAACATACTGTATAGATCCAATGCAATATGCAACGGCTATTGCTCACTGATGCACATACAACACACACATTAAACGTAGTGAGAGAATAAAGCCTGAGAGCAGAATACACTCAAAGCTCATTAAATGAAATCACTGATATGGGACAAAAATAAGTTATTATGTTTATGTTCACAGGAGGTTAGAGTAAAAGACACAGACAGACACAGACACAGACACACAGACACACACACACACACACTTGCTTGTGTGGACTAACATTGGAAAAAGATGTGTCCAGTGGCAGCTTGCTCGTCAAAGTGGTTGGCATGCAACTTTCTATGTTTTTTAAGGGCTCAGGAGACAAAGCAACTGGAGGAAATTGCGAGAACACTTGCACACTTGAATCAGATTCTGCCCTTAAGAATCCGTGCCTGCGCCCTCTCAAATGTTGACTTACAGACTGAGCAGCTCTCAGAATTTGTTTTCAGCTCTCTCAAATCTTTTGTCGTCAATATACTGTATACACATAAAATCACAGCACTGAGTTCAAGATATATCAAAAATACAATTCAATTTCAAAAGAATACAAAGTTATACATTGTAAGTGAACAAATGTGTCCCAATTTAGAGGCAGGATCCCCAAGTGCCTTGCTACAGCATCACAGAGACCATCAGCAGGGAATCTTGAAGCAGTCTTTTCTTCAGCAGACATAATCACAATACTTTTCCAGTTGTTTCAATGAGATGTTTGTTTTAAAATATATATATATAATATTATATTGAAAACAAGTTAGAAGCTGATCTATAATTAATGTGGTTTGCAGCCCACCATCATATTTTCATTTTGTGTCCATATTTCCTGTAAAGTTGATGTCAGCTCAAGGAAAACAGCAGAATTGCTTCTCCTGCACCACAGACGCCTTCGGAAATGTGAAACAAGCATTTTTTTTGCTTTGCAGAGGATGAGGACATTAAATGAGGATAAGAGGATGTTGATGTCAAAATGTGTCAGAGAGAGAGAGAGAGAGAGAGAGAGAGAGAGAGAGAGAGAGAGAGAGAGAGAGAGAGAGAGAGAGAGAGAGAGAGAGAGAGAGAGAGTTGTATCACTGAGGTCCAGGTTTTCTCTGTTGGCCTTCAGAGAGACAGAGTGATGGAAAGGCTAAGGACATTCACAGAGGCCACCTTTGTTGAGTTTATCACTGACTCTCACACACACACACACACACACACACACACACACACACACACACACACAAGAACCATCTGAGCCAACTGTCCAAGTCACATACACACACACACACCTACTGCTACCAGAAACAGGAGAGGTTATGAACCAAACACACACACACACCAGCAGCTGGGTGCGATGAATGGGGAGGTAACAACAACCGTGTTGTCATGGTTTCCTCTAGTAAAGACCTTCTATTCTTGCTTTGAAATCCACACGTACACACTAACTCACACACACACACACACACACACACACACACACACACACACACACACACACACACACACACACTCACAGAGTACCCTCTGTGCCTTCCTCTCCAGAATCCTCTCACCAACCAGACAGATGGTGAACATGGTAATTATGAGAGCAATTTCCCATCAACTATGATGTTGTAATGTTGTAGACACAGTAGAGAAGGAGAGAGAGAGAGAGAGAGAGTGATCAGGAGTAAGTCCTTTTCTTCTGCAGTTTTTCACGAGTGCAAAGTGACACTGTTTGATCTAGAAACTTGGAGATGCCAATAAAGCAGACTAGCAGTTGACTGGATGAAGAAACCAAACCGACAGGAAATCTATTGGACTGTCAGTAATCAGTCTGCCAACAACCAATGAGAGAATCGCCAATCAACATTCTGTTGTGTTTAATGCTGCTTAATTAAAGAGAGCAGAACATCTCAACAGGCAAACACTCCAATGAATGTCTGCATTGGAGATTCAAAGTGAGGTGAACATATATGCTAGCTGTGTCTAGCCATGAGCATTGCTACTTTTAGGCCATTGATCTTTTCATTGTGAATGTGAATTCAGTGTCATTGTTTTGCAAGTAACAAATCTCGAGTCCCAAATAAAGACCATCAACCACTGAGTCATATTAAGTCCTAAGTCAGGACAGGAAAGTTCCAAATCATTTCCTAATTCAAGGCCAATAAATCCGTATTGACGTCTCAAATCAAGACAGAAAGTTCCAAGTCAAGCCCAACACATCATGAACTAGAAGGGCACTCGGCAATCCGCACGCATCTGCCCCATGATTCAAGGCCATTTCATTTTTTTAAACAGACTAATAGTAAAAAACAATTAAATAAACCTCATGTGACACAACGGCAATCAGTTGTGAGTTTTAAACTGAATCTTTTGCATGTTGTCAGCATTTTTTGTTGACAATAGCAGTCTGTGATAATCTGAGGTGCTCTGCACTGTACGTCTCCTTTCTGCTTGCGCAATGCAATTGGCTGTAAATATATCCAAGTTTAATTGACTGTTTTTCCTGGATGTTGTGTGTCTGTTTCTATTATCTCCTTGCATCTTTTTATACCAAAACCAGAAGAAGCTCCTGAACAGTTTCTGCAGTGGTGAGAAATGTGCCTCTGACTCTAATTCCATCACGACAGCAGTGAACCTGAACTGTCTCGTCTGGCTCGGTCAATCTTCCAGATTTTAGGAATTGAAATCTTTCACCTGTCACTTGTGTTCCCTCCTCCTCTTCAGACTATACCAGGCAGCTCCCCAGTGTAAACGTGCAATTGACCAGGTGCATCCTTTATTCCCCGCTGGGGACTCGACCAAACCTGTTCTACGGTAATTGTGTCCTTTAATCAACCAGTGTGCTTCCTGACTGAGAGCCAGTTGATGTGAAACAACATCTCCGGTCTCCTGTCTCAGAACATTAACAATAATACGGAGGAACAGCAGAAGAGATAAGCAGGATATCCTGCTGGTAGACACTACAACACTTAGGCAGCTTGTTTTGTGTCTTTTAACAGTGTGATTTCAGCAGATAAATAATAAAACTTTTTTTTACAGCTTTGATAGCATTCAGAAAAACATACAAATAAATAAATGAACAGTATTTCTGCCATTCTGCCCATGAATAAGTTAGGTAATTTCTTTCCAAACTCCCACCACCTCACAGCTTTTCTAGGTTCACTGTTGGTGATAGGCTGCAGTTAGAAATTTAATTTAATTTAAATAAGACAACATACATCAACAAAACAAATGTGATGTAGTACACATACTAACACACCAAATGTGATGTAGTACACATGCTAACACACCAAATGGGATGTAGTACACATACTAACACACCACATGTGATGTAGTACACATGCTAACATACCAAATGTGATGTAATACATATACTAACATACCAAATGTGATGTAGTACACATGCAAACACACCAAATGTGATGTAGTACATATGAATTAGCCTATTCTGGATTTGGACAGAGGAGACTATAGGGAGTAGCCTAAGTTACCAAAGTTAAAGGTTAGTTTTTCTGAATAGTGTGAACTTTATCATTAGACTACTACTACTACTACTACTACTACTACTACTACTACTACTACTAATAATAATAATAATAATAATAATAATAATAATAATAATAATAATAATAAATTGTATTTATAAAGCGCCTTTCAAAGCTAAAAGCAATCTCAAGGCGCTAAAATTCAGGACAACAACAAAAACAACAACAACAGACATAAGATTTTACGGAAAGGCCTTGGTGAAATGAAAGGTTTTTAGGCCCTTCTTGAAGGAGTCGGTGGCCCATGGAGCCCTCAGGTGTTCTGGGAGGGAATTCCACAGGTGAGGAGCGGCTGAGCAGAAGGCTCGATCGCCCATGGTGCGGAGCTTGGTCCTGGGGGGGTGGAGCAAAGTTTTTTTAGAGGAGCAGAGGTTGCGTGTGGAGGTTTATTGGGGGAGGAGGTCCTTGAGATACGGAGGAGCATTTCCATGTATGCACTGATGGGTGAGTAGGGAGATTTTGTATTCAATCCTGAATGCGACAGTAAGCCAGTGGAGGGAGTGGAGAATGGGTGTGATGTGGTTATATTTTCGCACCCTCATCAGGATCCTAGCGGCGCTGTTCTGGATATATTGGAGCTTTTGAAGGCTCCCGCTTGGAATCCCGATGAGTAGAGCGTATCAGTAGTCCAACCTTGAGGAGACAAAGGCGTGGACGAGTTGTTCAGCATCTGACAGTGAGAGTGTGGGGCGAAGTTTTGCAATATTTCTGAGGTGGTAGAAGGAGGTCTTGCACAGATGTTTGATGTGGGTGTCAAAGGTCAGATGAGGGTTAAATCTTACACCTAGGTTGGTGACGTGATAGGGGTATGTTTTGACCAGAAAAGGTGATGTGGGTTATGGGGGAAGACTGGACCTGGTGTGGTGTACCAACTAAAATAGCCTCTGTTTTTGAGCTATTTAATTGAAGGAAATTGTCTTTCTTCCAAGCCTTTATCTCCTCAAGGCAGGTGTTCAATGATGATGATAATGATGATGAAGATGTCGACAGTGGGGCTGCTTGTGGCATCGGGTCGGTTTTTATATATAGCTGTGTGTCATCAGCTTAGCAATGGAATGGTATTCCATGCTGGCTGATGACACGGCCAAGGGGCAGAGTGTAGAGGGTGAACAGAGTGGGGCCAAGAACCGACCCTTGAGGGACACCACAGGTTACTGGGTGTATCTGCGAACTTGCACCTCCCAAGGATACATACTCTGTTCTTCCAGAGAGGTAGGACTGACACCAACTCAGGGCGGAGTCAGAGAGTCCGATGGTGTAGTGGAGGCGCTGAAGGAGGATCTGATGGTCGACCGTGTCGAACGCTGCAGTCAGATCCAGGAGGATAAAGAGAGATGGGGAGCCAGCGTCAGCCGCCATCAGCAGGTCGTTTGTGACCCTGACCAGAGCTGTTTCGGTGCTGTGGGCGGAATGGAAACCGGACTGGAATTTCTCAAAGCTGCAGTTGGCTTTGAGATGGTCCTGAAGCTGGGCTGCAACTACTTTTTCCCATACCTTTGATAAAAATGGCAGGTTGGAGATGGGCCTGTAGTTGGTGAGGACATCCAGGTCTAAGGTGGGTTTTTTGAGAAGAGGTCTGATGACGGCAGTTTTTAGAGAAGATGGGACATGACCAGTCTGGAGCGAGAGGTTAATGACTTTGGTGATCAGGGGGCTTAGAGCACAAATGTTGGATTTTACCAGTGCGCAGGTGGAAGGTTTCATCCTGCGGATGACGTCCTCAACCTCTTGCTGAGAGATCTCCAAGAAGACGCGAAGAGGTGGGAAAATCCCAGGCTGTGGGTTGACAGCAGGGACAGACTGAGCGGAGGAGCTGGAGAGAAAAGCGGATGGTGTCGACTTTAGTCTTGAAGAAAGTAATAAAGCTATTGCACTGCTCTTCTGTGTTGTCAGTGTGTGAAAGAGTTTGTGGCCTGAGGAGATGACTTATGGTGGAGAACAACTGCTTGGAGTTTCCAGTGTTTTTATTGATGATATTGAAGTAGAACTGTGTCTGTGCGTTTCTGAGTGACTCTGAGTAAGCTTTTTGGTGTTCTTGAAAGGCTAATCTATGAACACTGAGTCCAGATTTTGTGAAACGCCTCTCCATTACACGCCCAGCTGCGGTAGATGAGGAGAATAGTCATGGGGAAGGGGGATTTGCATTTAAATGCAAGGCATTCAAATGAGGACAGGTCAGGCAGAGAGATCAATTTGAGGCCACTACTCATCATCATCATCACAACCAGTAGAAACCGCTATTTTCAACACTACATAGGCTACCTTTTATTGTAGAACTACAGTTGGTCTGATACAGGTAGGAATCATGACTTGTCAGACATATTTGGTTGTTGAATTGGGTAAGGGGATATATAATGAGACAGCCCTCCTGCTTGATTCAGGTACATCAGAATGTCCAAAACCCGGAAAGGCCTCCTTAACACCAATCATGTGAGATGGCTGAGATACCTTGACCAAAGAGATCATTTAAAATGCATGTACTGTATTTTGTTTTTTTTACACCTTATTAATTGATAGCAACAGTAGAGAGACAACAATAAACACATCGATGATATTACGGTTGATGGAAAGCATCTTGAGCCTTAAACCCCATTGTTGATGCATTTATCTTTTATATATGAGTATTTATGTCCAGATTTATTTATCCATTGATGTCCTTGATTTGTTTATTATTTATATTGTTGTTTACAGTATATGCTGTATCAATATTTATTAATGTAGTAATGCATGTATTTCTACATGAGTCTTCTGTCTACGAATCAATCAAATGTATTAGTTTACCCAGGTCATATGCCCTTGACAGGAGATATTTGAATAATTTTACTGATGATTGTTGACGTTTTTTACAAGGAGTACAAACATTGAACCAACATATGGGTTAGCGAACTGACCAACATACTTTACCATTGATAGTGTGACACATTGAAGTTTTTTTTTAGGATATACTCCGTCTCAGTCCAAGCCCTACCTGTGTCAGTGCTATCAGGCCAAGCATTCGGTGGAGGTCAGCCTGAAATTTAATAAGAAATGTTTTACTTCCCCAAACTTGTGTTTTTTTGCCCCCTCCTCACAAATGATGTACAAGGTAGATACTGCAAACAGCTTGTTTACACATTGTTCATCAAACTAAGAAAATCAGTGTAGAGTTTTCTATAACTCACTCACACACACACACACACACACACACACACACACACACACACACACACACACACACACACACACACACACACACACACACACACACACACACAACTCAGCAGTAGCTACAGTCTAATCATTTATAAGGGGTGACCTATTTTTTTTCTGATAGAACAATCATCCCATACAGTGAACTGTGGCTTTGTATAGTGTTTTACTGATGACATAAACTAGTTATTCATAATGATTGTACTCTGTTGAATCTGAAAACAGAATCAGTCATCAGCGAGTCTGCCACATGTAGCATGAAGCAGGAACATGAAACAGCCACAAATAATTGGATTTCAGGGGAGAATTCTATATATTCTTCTGATTTACTTTCTTCACTGCCACAGAGACTTAACCTTAGAGATAATACTGTCTGCTGCTGCTGCACTCATCATAAGTTTCTAGAGGTGAGCGCATCAGCTGGAGTCTCAAGAATAAAATATACAGGGGTAACAGGATGAGCTAGGTACTTACATAAAAAGAAATAGAACACTCCAAAAACCCAAATATAACCAGTTGAGCATTGAAAACACTGATTGGTGAACTCAACCATCACCGAGGCAGAGGAACCTATTAGCATAGCAAATTAATCTAGCCGACCTGGACTCCCATGTTCCCAAGTTGAGCAGTGAAAATGACCTCTTGATGGATGAAGTGGACCAGCTTCAGCAGGCATAATAACATTTGCATTGTCAATTTGCAAGAAGACTGTGAAATAGGGGCTCTTATTCACGGACTGAATTCCCTCTATTTATGGTGAAGAGTACTTAGCTGAGCAGCTGATAATTGAGCGTGTTCTTCCCCTGCATCCTGCCCACCTGCTGACCAGCGATCGAGACTCATTCGACTGTCATGTACAAAAAAACTGTCTTTCCCTGTTCTGAGTGAGACCTCGGTGGAACGCAGAAACAATTATATAACCAAGTAAAAAAAACTTCCATTCAATTAGTTCCAGCCTGCAACACCGAGAGTCACCCTATGTGATGGAGAGAAGTTCTTGAGTGCCAGAGGGGTTGCTATTTTGATAAATAGAAACATTCATATTATTATCAGGAAACAATTAGTTATTCGTTGGGCTGTGGGTGTGTTGGTTAATTGTCAAATTGAATCAGAACCCTGGATGCTTTTGAATCTCTATGCCCTTAATCGTGATGACGTTCCTTTTGTCATTCCCTTGTGTGCCTCCTCTCTGCATCTGTCTTGTAATCACATGTTAAACAGGAGGCCTAGTCTTTTAATGCTAATGGCTTTATATTTAGCTTTATTCCCCGGTGACATGTTTAGTTGCCAGTGGGTATGATGGTTTGAAAGTACCTTTGCATTCACAGGTGGACAATAGTGGGTGGCCAACTCTTCATATGTGGCTAATATGAATTCATAATCTTGCACCCCCCTGCTCTTAGAGAATGAAGGCCTATCTCGGCAGTGGCAGTGCCATTAGGACTACAGCATCTACTAGAGGTGACTAGTAGAAAGACAGCCTTTGGTCAATCTGTGCTTCTTCTTCTTTTTCTTCTTCATCCTTGAAGCGCTTAAAAGCAGAATCAAGCTTTGCTTAAAGTCAGCACAAAAGTTTCCCTACCAATGATTGCCTTGCTTTTAAGTATTTATCATAATGATTCTATTTATTATCTCGCGCTGATGGACTATTATGTGGTGTTTTATGCAATGTATTTGTTGTTATGTACTTGTTTTCTCTCTACCTTCCCAGGAACAACAGATGCAAATCTGCTTCTCGTTAACTCTGGTGTAATTACTTTTAATGATGCGCTGTCTCTGCAAAAATAAACGATAAAATAATAATAATAATTATCTTATTATCTAAAATTATTGAAGACCCTTGTTTTGAAATAATGGAAAGGCTCAAAAGTATCATCAGCATTCATATTTCGTATGATGAGCTGACTGCACCCATGATTGTCTGGCAGGGTGCTAAAGCAAAATACACATTGTAATGGCAGCTGTACAGTCTGTTAAATGTTGAGGAAACATAAGAGTCATATGGGTTGTTTTGGCACTTTATTTGGTTATGAGGACTTTTTGAAAAAAGTACATTTTGAGCAAACGACAGGTTCTGTTATTGTCCTTGAGCGCAACACTCCACACCTACTTGTTAATTCATTACAAGTATCTCAGGATGAGGACATCATCAGCTAAATCCCCAAGCAATAATACTGCAAGGGCATATTGAAGGAAGTACTGGATGCCATTCTCTCATTGGAGCTCATCCCCACAGATTGCACCAGCAAGCAAATTCTCATTTATTAATAAACCTCTCTAGCAGATGCCTTGTTTTTATGACTTGTGTGCTTCTCTTGTGCATCTGCTACACAGATTACTATTCAGCTGTGCTCCAGAAGGCATTCTCCATCACAGAAATGCTTGAAACCCTCATATACCCCTTTGAGTCAGTAGTGAAAGTCATATTTGTCTTTGTTCGGCTTTGTATCCAGGACAAGAAAAAACAATGGGATTTCAGACAGAGCAGATGAGTGGATTTCCTTATTTGATTTGCTACTTTAGAAAATCTTGAATTCATTTTTTGTATTATCCCACAATAGTAAGAGAGTAGATCTTAAGGTAATGCTCTGAATCTTAAACACAACAGCATCAAGATTGTACCTTGGATCCAAAACCTCCTGCAGCAAAGTCTGAAGCTTTATAAGCATTGTTAAACCTCGGGTAAAATCAATGAAACCAACCCACAGCCTCGCAGCAGGCTTCCATCTTCTTTCCCGGACCAATGACTCACACTTCAGCCTCAGCTGAGCCGGAACATAGCAGCTTCTCAGGTAAGTAAGGGGTAAACACATGCAAACATTCAAAGGTACTCATTTACAAACAAAATACTAACTTGAGGTACTGAGTTATTGTTGACATCTAACTAAATATAAGACATCCATAACTGGGAAACCTGGGGTTTCAACATGCAAATCATCACTGCCCACATATACAGTGTGTAGTTCCCAGGCCAGTGAGGAGATATAATCTCCCAGCTGGACGTGCCTGGAACACCTCCCTAGGGAGGCGCCCAGGTGGCATCCTTACTAGATGCCCGAACCACCTCAACTGGCTCCTTTCAACGTAAAGGAGCAGCGGACTCTACTCCGAGTCTCTCACAGATGGCTGAGCTTCTCACCCTATCTCTAAGGGAGACGCCAGCCACCCGTCTGAGAAAACCCATTTCTGCCGCTTGTACCCGTTGATCTCGTTCTTTCGGTCATGACCATAGGTGAGGGTAGGAAAGAAGATCGACCGGTATATTGAGAGCTTTGCCTTCTGGCTCAGCTCTCTTTTCATCACAACGGTGCGGTAAAGTGACTGTAATACCGCCCCCGCTGCTCCGATTCTCCGGCCAATCTCTCGCTCCATCGTTCCCTCACTCGCGAACAAGACCCCGAGGTACTTGAACTCCTTCACTTGGGGTAATGGCTCATTCCCTACCCGGAGTAGGCAATCCACCGGTTTCCTGCTGAGAGCCATGGCCTCAGATTTTGAGGTGCTGATCCTCATCCCAACCGCTTCACACTCGGCTGCGAACCGATCCAGTGACTGTTGAAGGTCACAGACCGATGATGCCATAAGGACCACATCATCTGCAAAGAGCAGCGATGAGATCCTCAGGTCACCGAACTGCAAACCCTCTCCTCCTGTCATCATGGCAAATTGTATTTGTGGAGACACCTGCTGTAGCAGGGACTAACACAGTGCTCCTGTTCAGAACTGGGAACATGCGTTTTTCTGTGACCCGATCACAAGTGGACAGCTTGTGATCGGGTTATGTATGTATGTCACTTCACACCTGGCATTAGAATATGTCTCCACTTGTGTCTGAGTGACTACTTGGGGTCAGATCTCACCTCCCCACTCTAAATGCAAATAAACACTTAGGTCAGGAGTCGAGTCTTCCTGGCTCGATTTGATGTTTCCGCAGGTGGATGTTTTTGTGATGTAACAGTTTCATTGTGCTTGTGAAAAAGGTTTTTAATTCCTTTATGAGATTTTTTTTGTGGCTGTTTTTGACTTTATTGGAGAGACAGGACAAATATACTGGAAATAGGGAGATAGAGGGGACAACATGCAGCAAAGGGCAGCAGTTTGTAAGTCTTAGAACATGGGGCCCGCTTGCCGGTGAACTAACTAGCCACTAAAGTTGATTTTTGCCAATGCAAAGTGTTTTTAGAGGTTGCTTTTCAGACAATCGTTGTTTAGCACTGTTCTGCTTTAGTCTGGAAGTAGATAAGGGATAAAAGCATCCGTCAACACCCCCTGATGAGCACGTGGTAGAAACACTGAAGCTACTGAAGAACCCTATTTGTTTCTCAGACGTGCTGCTGTTGTCGATGGATAAATATATTGCCAGACGGAGGGGAACGCTCAGGGGGCTGTCTGGCCCGTAAAGAACACTTTAATAGCACAATCAATCTTTAATACATCAATCAGTTCTTTAATAAATAACTTTACTATGAATCGAAGCTTTGAGATCCAGCAAGAGGCTCGGCCTGCAGGTAGCGATGCATATAGAGAGATGAAAGAGAGGAAAACAGAGAGATGAATAAAGGAAAAAGTAAAGAGGAGGAACAGTGGAGGGGATATTTATTAGCTGAGAGGATGAGAAGAAAAGGAGATGAAAGGAGTAAACAAGAAGAACAAGAAAGAATGATGTTGAAATAAGTTACAGAGAGGAAACGAGGGAGAGAAAGAGGGGAAGTGTTAAAGGCGTAAATGGAAAAAAAACTATAAAGATGAACACAAAGCGAAGGTTAAAAGGAAAGGGAAATAAGCCAAATAGAGGTGGAGAAAAGCGGCAGAGCAATGAGATGAAAAGGAAAGTCATTAGACAAATGTTTATAGTAAGCAGAAACAACACCTCAAACCTCATTTGAACCAATATGTTAATAACTTTTTCATGTAATGAATCAGCAGGAGGTAGAAGCCCTCAGGTAGAAGAGCAGAGAAAGAAGAGTGGAGAGGCATGAGAGGAAACGAGGAGTAGGGAAAAGAAAAAAAAAGGGAAAGAGAGGAAAAGAGGATATGAAATGAGAGGTGAGAAGGGGAGGTGGATGAATGAGCAGGATAGGAAGGGAGAAGAGGAAACTGTTG
The DNA here is from genome assembly GCF_900634415.1 of Cottoperca gobio. NCBI lineage: Eukaryota > Metazoa > Chordata > Actinopteri > Perciformes > Bovichtidae > Cottoperca > Cottoperca gobio. The sequence continues at coordinate 22,125,624 of NC_041367.1, read as the reverse complement.
GAGGTTAGACGTCCAAGTCTAGGCCGGAATATGAGTCTGGAACAACACTTAGCTTAACAGGTTGAAAATAATTCACTGGAGATGATCAATAGATGTCGATGCAATAGAGTTTATTCTTCCAAACAGAGATAAACCCGAGCTGGCCTCGGAGCCAAACTGAAGACAGACTGAGTATGCTTGCTCTTTTATACCCCCAGTGTCCCTACCCACATGGGTGGAAAGTGATGGTTTTCTCCACCCCATTTCTCAAAATCATTCCGTCAGCACTCTAAGTAAGTGTATTACAGCTAGGACGATCTCACCCCCTTTGCCAGGCTTTTTGCTGACACTGGTATTTCTTGGGCTCTCCAGACTCAGGTCTTATCTTGGGGATTTTCCAGACTTCATTTTTTTTTTTTAAACTTCATTACTTTTCTGGTTACGTGAACAACGAGAACAAACACAATGTCTTAACTAAAACTACAGCAAAACAAGGAGAGTAACTAAAGGAAATGGGAGGAAATTAGGAGAGGATTGAGAGGAAATTTAAGGAGAAAGGGAGAAAATTAGAGGAACTAGAGAAAATGAGAAAAGGGGAGGAAAGAGAGGTAATGAGTAGAGGAAACGTGGAGAGGAGAGGAATGTCAGGAAACAGGAAGAAAAGTAACAAGGTACCTTTACTCAGACTACTCCCATCTTCAAACTCAACCTTTATTTTTGTTTATTTTATTTTTATTTTATATTTTGTTTACTACACACCTGTAAACCTTTGTGACACCAAATTGGGTGAAGTGGTGGCAAACTGTGGGTGGGGTGGGGGGCGAGGCAATGGCTCCTTTGCTTCACTGGCTCGGACCACACCCATTTTAAACTTAACCTAAACTACAACGTCTGTAAAGTTTTACGATTGTATCTTGCACAGTTATTGCAGAGAAACATTCTGTCTACACACAGACAGACAGACAGACAGACCTAGAAATATAAACACCTGACAAAGTACTCAAAACAGCTTCTGTGGTAGTGCTCGCTGCAGTAGGTGACTCCAGAAGCACATTTGCTATGACACACACACAGACTCACAAGGTAAAAACAATAGCAGCTTCAGGGAAAGGTGGATAAATGAAGAGAAGAGGCTAAACAGCAAGAGTGTGGGTTTAAAGATTGAGGGATGAAAGGATGATCTAATGGGGGGAAGATGAGTAGCGATAAAGAAGAAGACATGGAGAAAGCATTAAAATGACAAAAATAATGAAAACAAAAAAGCAAAAAGGGCAGAAGACAAGATAAACGGTGAAGCAGTGGCTCAGGTGTTTGTATATATAAAGAATTATAAAACAGGTTTGTTTGTTATGCGGCGTGGGCAGGAGGAAGAGAGGATGTGTGTGTTGGAGGCGCCAATATCAAGTTGTTATTATGATGAAGGGATGTGGAGGAAAAACTAATCACAGCTGGCCTACTCCTAACTCGGCAGAGAAGAGAGAAATTGCTATTCCCTGGAGAAACATCAATTTTGTCTGCACACACACACACACACACACACACACACACACACACACACACACACACACACACACACACGCAGACAATGCACACTCTGATGAGCTGCACCTTCAGATGGTTGGAGAGAGCTTCACCATCAGAAAGGTTTTTGCAGCACGGGCCAAAGACGCATCTTCGCAAGTGATTGCACATTGAAACTGCTGTAACAGCAGGCTGAGGTCAAAACACACACACACACACACACACACATTCACACACACTCAGGCCTATTTGAAGTGTTTGGCTAGTGCTCAGCAGTTTCATCGGCTTGTGTTTATTTCTGTCGATACAGTGCTGTCTGCATAAATTGACCGCTGGGCTGCCTTGTTTTTATTACTTCATAAATGGGCTGCAGCCTCCCACAGGATCTGTGTGTGTGAATGTGGTCAGAGGCCACAGATTGGAGCTGTTGCTTGTGCTGCTGCGTAGCTTGTGTATGTACTGTGTACGGATGAATGTGCTGTGTGTTTGTATGTGTGTGTTGATTTGCAGTTTCTAAAGTGGTGCACCCTGAGCTGTATTCACAGCGTCTCATCTTCTCCCTGAAGTTTTCGGCGTTGTTCAGAGCAAGAGGTATCGACTGGGATTTCAGCGGCTCATCTCTAACTGCTTCCTCTGGGGAAACCGAGAGCATCGAGCAACTGGAAGAGCAAGACTCACTTATATGCCCCTGAAAGAATGGGGGAAATTGATCTTTTAGTGCGCTTCCTCCCAAGACATTCGCACAGACTGAAACACGCATACAGCTGTGCAGAAATGAAGAGATTCCCGGAGTGTAGCAGTTGGAATGCAGGGCTGAATGTTCACAAGTGGTTCTCTCACACAGTAACTGTGGTTTGTTTACAAACCAACAGTGCTTGTATTTAAGTGTAGTAGTTATAGTGTATAGTGTGAATGTATGTTCAAAATCAAAACAAAAACAAATTAATTCAAGTTAATGTCTAACGTTAATCAAAGTAAGCTTATTCCACGGTCAGATCAGACTTCCAGTGTTGCAGTTTGGTAGAAGATACATCATTAAGGAGAGACACCCGAGGCAAAAACATAAGAGCGTATATTAGGTGTTTATTTAATACCTTAATCTATTTGTGCATGTAGATTTCTCCTAAATTCACCAAAGATTAGCATTAGATAACGCCTCATTTTCACATTTAAACATACAATTTACAAAACATGTTACACAAAAAACAATTGTCTAAAGTAATTTTTTCTCAGACTCTGAGCCATAAATCTGCACTCCAAAATACAAATCTATACAATATCTATTTTCTGAAGTTTTTACTAGAGGTTTGTTCAGATATCATTCATATTTAGTTATTTCAATATTTATTCCTAAAAACAAACAACAATTTATTATTATTTTTAAATAACTGTTGACATTATTTTGTGATTTATGGATTGATACAAAAAGATGATATTGTGGAACCAGGAAACTCCTGTGAGCTCATCGGCCTGCCAGCTGTAGGTAGCCCGAGCACACAACACACGACAGAGCTTCAGATGTAGCATACTTTTAGCACCTAACGCTAACCTACAATATCAATGCAGCTCGTTCAGACAGAGACGATTGTTGTTTCTGAAACATTAACAGCTCTGTTTGTTGTGAGTCGGTGCGTGCGTACAGATTTAGCAGCACTACATGGGGTGGCTGTGGCTCAGGAGGAAGAGTTATCGTCCACCAGTTGGAGGGTCTGTGGTTCAATCCCCTGCCTGCAGTCAGCATGTCAAAGTGTCCTTGGGCAAGATACTGTACCCCAAATTGCTCCCGATGGCCAATGGGTGAATGTGTTGTAAAGTGCTTTGAGTGATCGTAAAGAATGGAAAAAGTGTAATATAAAAGCAGTCCATTTGCATGCTACAAAATCTGTTTTGATGGCCTCATTCTGCTTTTTTTCGACAGACAATCGTTTATGAATTTAAGACAGTGCTCTGATAGCTACATTCAGAGTGCTGATTAATAAATGTATTACAGGCTGCAATATGAAGTTGCTGGACGTAACAATTGTGTATCGCTACCGCATATGAGATGTTTCGGGAAAATCAGTAAATTGTAACGTCTACCAATCTACTATAATTTAGGGAAAGCTGAGTCTTCTCTAGCCTCAACTGCTCATTTGCATATTGAAACACACATTTTGAGAAAACGTGTACCACAAAAAGTGTCTTAATGGAAGTAATCAACTGCAGAAGTTTCATGGTGGTATAAATTAATACACATGTCTGTTGGAACCCTGGACGGCTTCAGAAAAAGTGTGAGTGGACCAACAGCAGGAGGAATCTTATACGCAATCAGAAAATATTCTTATGCAAGACCATTTGGTAACTATGGCAACATGTGTGTGTCAGCACATGAGTGCAGATATTTTTTGATCAATCAGATTGGAGTTAAAATCAAGGTGTGATGTTCTGATGTCCTATTCCGTGTCCTTTAGCAGTCCCTTAGGAAATGATCCTAATCATGAAAACCATACCAGCCAAGTCCAAATAACTTCATGTTTACTTCTTGTTACATCCACAGCTGACGCAGGCCCATTAACCCTTCCTTGTAGCGTGTGATTTTTATGCTCATTAGGATGTGTGGGCTCCTGGACCTGATTCGCTCCTACAAACTGGATCGTGATTGGAACAGTATTTTGCTTTCCAGTCCCAGGGGGACTCAGTCTACATATACCTGGCCAGTTCGACAGTTGAGTTGACAGTCGCCCACGTATCTCTCATTAATGTTGACTCAAAGCTAATATATATGTGGATGGTAATATATTGACTTTGTAACCTTGAGTTAATGAGGTACCAGGCTTAGTTTGAAAATACTGATCACACACAGAGAAGTTATGATGTTTAGACACACTAGGTGATGTTTTGGTTGTTATAGGTTCATAAGTATTTATCATCAGTGAGGTTTTTGTGTTTACAGTTTGGTTTCTGTAGGACGAAGGTTTACATGTAGCTCTTACTTAAGAGCCTTTTGTTGTATGTATTTCTTTGAACAGCCCCCACTAGGCCCTGTTTCCTTTGTTGTTTACTAAGGTATTAATGTTAAGGTATATAAGTTACTGTTAATACATTACTTTACCAAAAAAACCTCTGGTTTCATGTTGCTTTCCTTTTCCTGTACGAGCTGGGCTCCTCTTTCTAAGTGTTTACATGAACCTGACCAGAACTAAAAGGCCAGCAGCCTGCACTACACGGCAGGATTTGGGGTTAGAAGTAACTTCAGGGTCCACCTGCTGGGTTTTCAGTCCTATGACTTCTTACCGGGATAGATCTCCATGGTAACTTATGCTGCACATTTAACCTGCCCCTGAGCAGTTTACATTAGCGATAAGAGATCAACTCGTGTCACAGCTCGGTGCGCCGATCGTAAGATAACACAAAGACGTTATAGGAGATATAAAGCCATGTAACTAAAAGACTAAAAGCAACAGTTTAAACTGCCAAACGCAGGAAGAGGAGCTGGCAAAACATCTCCGACTGTGTGAATGTGTAAATGATCAGGTTTATAATATCATTGCCCCATATAGGCCGTGTATCTGTTCTATAGTTACATGTGTGTATTCTGTTGGATTAAAGTGTTGCTCAGATGTATTCTCATGGCGTGTATGAGAATATTTTAGTCTCATTTTTCAACTGCAACCCCTGTGAGTGGAAGCAGACTTGGGAGCAAATAAAAAATAAATATAAGAACATAATTCAAATTTCATGTTGCGGATCAGTTTTAAGGAGGCAACAGACATTTTCATCTTTCCCTTGCGTTTCCGAGTCGTAATATTGTTGGTGTTGCTGTGGCAAAGACACCTGACACAGACGTTGATAACATATTTTCTGCCCGTTGATTTTCATGGCAACAAGAACACTGAACTACTTTTTCATAGACTGTTAGCAACATACCGCTAGCAGAACCCTATCTCAGTGCTATGACAAAGGCATGGAGATTGCGTTCTGGAGGCAGACAGAATTGCACAGTGAAAGCAAGCTTATAGGGAACCAATCTTAAAGCCGATGATGTCTGCAGTTTGTGGGAACCAGCATATGTCCAATACGTTATCAGCGTAAAGATCTGCTCCTGTGTGAGGTCACACTGCTGCCTGCAAGTGTTGTACAATGGATTTCTGCCTTTACAGCTGTTGAACATTTCGTCACACTCGAGGCTTTAAAAGAACGACTTTGGTCTTTGATGCTACATGGACTCAAAGTACTTTACTGACAGACACATCGACAGAGAGTGGAGAAAAACCTCATTGAACACATCAATTTGAATAAGCATAACGACTGAACGCTGAATCCCATGTGTCTTGTGTGAAGGTTTTGTTGATTTTATAGTTTACCGCCAAGAGTTAAGTGCCTCGTTCAGTGGCACATCGACTGACAGTAGACACACAAATAAAACCCTCAGTAGGATACAATCATCAATACATCCCTGTGAGGTGGCATTTTGTGAGTAGTTTGATTCACCGGAGCTGAATGAGTCGTATTACGAGTTAGTGTGACGATGTGTGGCATTGTGTCGGCTTTTTTTGTATTTGTGCTGCTGATAAGGCGGCCGTGTCATTGCACTCTGCCACATTGTTCCTGTGATAAGGAAGCAGCGGAGGGAAACAAGCAAGAGACAGAGATGCTATCAGCAGGGGACAGGATGGTGAGAACGTTATGTGAGGAGAGTGGAGGCGTGGGTGTAGGTGTGGCTGGAATAGATGGGCCAGGAGTGTTTACACTGTCTGAGATGGGTGAGTGGAACATGTGAATAGATAAGTGTGGTCGGTAATGGATGAGGTGATAGAGTGTGTGTGTGTGTGTGTGTGTGTGTGTGTGTGTGTGTGTGTGTGATGGTGTGTGTGTGTGTGTGTGTGTGTGTGTGTGTGTGTGTGTGTGTGTGTGTGCAAATGGGAATTTGGCACACTTTTAGCCAAGGGCAAATAATTCAAACTTAACCATCAACCAACCAACTAATCTACTGAACAGCAGCGTATTACATTTTGTGGCTTCAAAACTTGAAAATATCAATATCTTTAAGAGTTTTCCTTCCATTTTCTAAAGGTTGTCTCCCTTGAGGGCTTTTTGTTATATTTAACAATTAATTGATTGTGGTTCTATTAAAGTTTCACATTAACTTCTCAACTGTAGAATCTGAAAGTGTATAATGTAAGCTTTCTACTTATATTAAGTGGATGTGTTGAAATGATCTTGCGGCAGGCTCCAGTTATGAAAAGTTCAGCCAATGCTGAATGAGTTTTATTCTCTTACATCTTCTCGCTGCACCACGTGAAGAAGTTCAACGGGTTTGTCTTCTTTTACTTATGTGGACTTTGGGTAAAACACTAACATGTTGGTGTCTCACCCGTCTGTTAGCAGGAGGTTGGATCAACGTCTTGTAGCTTGCTTGACATGCAGGGATGCACAACATGTGGTTGAGATTTGGGAGGTGTGTAAGTCTGCTCCTCTGTGACTCATGGTTACTTCATGACGATAATATTTCTTATCTTATGTTATCGTAAAGTACCTGTATTAATTTTTCTTGCCACATTGCATCAAACTTAGCACAAGCAAATATCCTACATAGCTGAAGTTCCACTCTGGCCACCATGGTGCTTCTGTGTATTGCCATTCATACAAACAAGATGCGTCAGACACAGATATAGACATAACACAAACACTGTGAGATGTAGTGCCATGACCCTACACTTGATGAGACTTTCAGCTGCCTACTCTCCTCTAAAATGGAAGATAACATAAATGAAGTACATAAAATAAGTTTTAGAAGAGTTCACTTAGTCAGTGATGTTTCATTGACTGGGAGTCAACCACATGTTGAGATCGATGAGAAACAACAGCCTAACACCAAATCTCTCATAACTCACGCCGGGTACGGCAACACGCTAGGGTCAAAGCAGTATAATAACACAGCTGTCTACAGCCAGGATTTGTACTTTGGATGATGCTTTATTACAATCTTTCCCCGTGGGCCAAATATGACATTCAAAATAATATGACGGAAAGCCAGAGCTGTGAAGTTACTGTTGGACACAGAGCTTAACCGATTCAATAGAGCATGATGCTATGATATACATGAAAATAATTCACAAGACAGCGCTCTTCTCATTTCACAAAGCTCTTTGAATTTCAAACACAGATGATGAAATCATGACTCAACCCAGTCCCAATTTCTTTGTAAGCTTGTTTTATGAAGAGCAGATCAGATGAAGAGGTGACCTGATTTCTTTATGAGGTTTTATCTTTTTTTTTGTAATTGCATGTTAGGGAGCTGCAGACATGAAGAGGTGAACTGATTTCTTAAAGAGGTTTTATTTATTGTTCTGCCTGTCAGGGGTCTTTGCTCACTTTGGCCCTGTATGTGTTCAGCTGGTTTCCGTCTCCCACACATGTAAAGATATAACCCTTAAAATTGCAGTCCTGGTTGATTTGGCAGCCCTTACTTGGTGGCAATGGCACATATGTTTTACCACATGTATCTGCCACAGAGCAAAGCAAACACTCTCTGTAAGAAATGAGAACGAGCGATCTTGTTCCAGTGTAGCCAAACAAACTGTGAGCTGAGAGGATTTGTTGTGTCAAGTTTAATAAAGAAGAAAATCAATAATTGACCTTTTTCTATCAGTAAAGGGAGTAGTTGACAATCATGACGAGTTGGAAGTATGCAGGTTATTATGAACAGTTGCCCGAAGCTCTTCATGTAACAGCTCCCCGTGGCTGCTTCTACCAGTCCCGTTATTCCTCGCAATATATTACTGATTGGCTGACAAAAATGTCAATCTCCATGTTTTGTTGATGCATTATTAGCAATCAGAGGCAGTAAACTCTAACCTCAGAGACAAATACATTGCAGTTCCAGCTGCTGATTCATAATAAAGCAGTGTTGTTGTTCACCAGCTGAAGGCTTTTAATATGAAGCAGCAGATACAGGACATGTTACAGCTCTGACACAGCTGTACGACAGTGAACTGTAAACAATGAGACAGATATCAGGGAGATAGAAGTACAGGTATGGAGTGTTTCTTGAATATCCCTTGTTGAATGAGGAGGTATTCTGAATCCAGCGCAGGAATGGCGGGAACAACGATATGTTTGGCACGTAACTCACGTACCTCAGTACGGAGTTTCTCAATATGCCACTTCTGTAACCAAACTCACAATCTTTCCCTAAGCTTAACTAAGTTGTTAGGTATGTCTATGTGCTGTACCTCAAGTCTTTAGGGAAGCATTACTTATGTAACACGGATTCAGGAATATATAAAAAAAAACATTGTTATAAACTCATCAGAACAAACGATTAACAGTAGTAGAGCTCAGAAATACTTTATTTTAAATAAAATGAATGTAGCGGGGAATGTCTTAAGACATGTGAATGGTAATAACGCCTCTTTTCCTTTAGTGGAAGAATTGACCCCCCAAAAAATTATAATTAGTCAATTTACCACAAACTAAATAGCACACACTGAACTGGCTGGTACCTGAGGTATAGTTATGTCTGTCCGGATGAGGAGCCCTTTAGTTTTCTAACATCACACTTTTATAAATGCATGTGTTTTCTACCAGGCACTCAGTGTAAGTCACCCTGGAAACCTGAAGTGTCTGCTAAATGCCTGACAGGTGTAATGTAGTAGTTGGGGGGGGTAAAGGTAACACTGCCCCATCCAACCCAAGTTCCCAGCTCCTCACCGGGCAGCTCCACTGGCTCCGACAGGGGTTATGCACCTTGCTTAGGGGCACCTCAAAACTATTTACTGAGACAGAGCAGCTTTGGCTAATTTCCCCTGCCATAGCAGGGCCTTGGACTGTTGACCTTCCAATCACTTCTCAAACCCCCCTGGGCTCAGAGTGAACCCTAACCCCCCCCGACCAGGCCAGATTAATGTAGGAGGGTAAAGTGGATGAGACAGAAGAGGCAGAGGTTATTCTTCCTCTCTGTCTCACTTGCACTCTCTGTCTCTCTGTATCTATCTGCCTTCGCCACAGGCTACCCTGTATTATAGATGTTAGCCATTTACAGCTCTCCCTCAACATTGATTAAAAGTTCATTTAATCTAACATCTTTCTTTGTATCCGTCTCACTGCTTTAGACTCTTTATTGTACGTTGTGTGCCTGTGGCGTCCCCAGGCATCCACCAACCACTGAATGTTGAAGGAAATGTGTCAGCACTTTAACATGCGTCTCGGTTAATCCTGGGTTTCTGATGTGTATTGACTAACATGAACACTTTGACTTGTGGTTTGTGGTGCATTTCAGCTGCAAATATCTGCAGACAGTATGAGGGTTCATGTATTTGTCACTTCACTAGCAACCCCTACAGGTCAGAAACAACAATTACTTCCTAGGCAGCGCACACACACACACGGTACTGCTGGTCACGGACGATGGTGCTCAGCAGAGCGGAGAGAGCGGAGAGTTGACGGCGGCTGGATTCTTTTCGTTGCTGGGCATTCAAGCTTTGTGAGTAAAACCACCTGTGTGACACGTGGGGTAAAACAAAGTATTGGATTGGGCTCAACAGCTCAATATCGCCAGTTAAAAATTGTCTAGATGGGCCCCGATACTGGTCTCTAAGATCGGATCGAAACATCCCTAACAAAGACCAGATTTATTTTTCACTTGCTAGGGCAAGCGTTGGTGTCCATCCCTGACTACTACATCCATATTTATTTATCTATTGTCCATTTTCAAAGTGGTATACTTTAACATACATACCTATTGAGCTTGTATGAATACAAATTCTGGTAGTCTTCTAGCTAAATTAACTTTTTGGCCTAATTTCAAGTAATAGAAAACAATCTGAAGAAGATAAATAAAAGTGCCTCTTTTAGAAACAACAGAGCTTTGAGTGGCCCCGTTCCTAATTAAAGAAATGGGCCTGAGGCTGCCCTGCCATTAGTTCTTATTTAATCTTGGCTTGAATTGAGTTAGTACTCATGTGTAGGTGCACATTGTAAAAACAATTGTTTGCATAGTAAACAATCAATTTAATTTGGCTCAATTGAGTGAAGCTGTTGCCGTTTTAGCTAAATTAGCTGTGCCCGCCCGCGGCCTATAGTCACCACCATCGGAAAAAACAACGCTCCGTGGAAGTTATTTTTTAATTCTCATTATTTTATCAGAAATTGCTCACGGGTCTGGTCACCCGTGACCATGGTCTGCCATTCGGTATGCATGCATGTGTTTTGAAGCTTGTTTCCCTATAGCTCAGCCTGTCACACTCCTTAGTGATTCCAACCAGGATTGCATTACTTGTTTCCACTGATTCAAAGCAAGCGTAACTCACTGTCAATGTCGTATGAAACCTCAATATTTAAGCTTTCCTTGAAATGTTACTGTATTGTATTGAGTTAATAATGATATTCCACCAACATGTATTTGCTGCATAGTGTTACGTTGGCTCGGCGGAGGATGTGCTTTAAATATGATGGTCCAAACATTCATTTCTATCCTGTAACATCCTCTTTCCTAACAATCTCAAATGGTATCTGCAATAAATCATATCATTGTTGTTGTTGAAAAGACACAAATCAATAAAAGTGAATAAGTCTTTCTCTCTCCGTATCTAGAAAGCAGAGTCTTCACACTGCAACTGTTGACGAGTTCAAGCAAGACAGTGAGGCAGCGAGATAGAAAGTCCTTGTGTTTGCCATGGCTGCTTTATATCCATTTGTTCTCTCTTCTGCTGCCACTGCCCTTGAGACTTCACTCCTTGATCGATTCATAACTATGTTTTCTTACCTTGGTCACCATATCATTTAAAAACATAACAAGTCATGTTCCACACTCGTTTATGAAGGACAGTGAGAGTCAGTATCTTACTGCTGAACCACATGCTTGAGTTCTAGTAAAAGTCAAACATTTATTCAGAGACAGTTAACCGTTTATTTATGATTCATGCTCTTATTTAAGTCTTTCTGAGGTCATGTCTGACAATAAGCAAAAACAAGTGCCAATATAAATTATTTTAAGCCTTTCAACAGGAGCAAACTCTTTCAGTTCACATAACACAGCATCTCAAGGTTGTCAACAGCTTCCCTTAAATATATTTATATTGATTATGTTGAACTTTACTGAAGGGTTAAGACCTACTGTGGCAATTTGTTAAGTTCATTATAAAAGTGTATACCTCAAAGGATTATTACAAGACATGACTCTTTTTTTATCCTGTCTCTACCTAATACCAAATAGTGCTCATTATCTTGTATTTCTTTGTGAGCTCTTTGAGATTATGAAGAACATGTATACACACACATTAGAAGCATTAAAGTGCAGTATGACCTGCTGTCAGTCACTGGTATTTGATGATGGCTGGTTACTGACTGACTGATTGATTGTTTTTCTTTTGGGTATAAGAACAACAACAACATATATACAAATATCATTAGATGCTTAGTAAAACTTGGGTTTGCACATGAAAGGATAGTGTAATGAATGCTGAGACATTCATGGGGATGTAGGAAGCCATCAACGAGTTACCTGTCAGTGTACATGACTCCATGTTTACTAGTCTTGGTTTGTTTGTAAAAAAAATGAGTGTGAACTTTAACCCGACCAGAACTAAAATGCGACAACATATCTTTTCTTCACCTTGGTCCAGACCAAATGAACTAAAATAAAGGTTTGAGAGCACTTCAACATGTTCCCTTGAGGAATAACACAGATGTTTAAACTCTCCTTTCTCATGCCAGATTGTGCCAGTGGTTATGGCCAGACAACCAAACACCAATTACTGCTCCTCTGCTGGAATGCCTCCAGGTTTTCTGTGTGTAAATTGTTTTTGACACAGGGCAGATCTACACAAAATGAGTTCTTAAAGATTCACTTGTGTTATTGTACTTTGTGCTGCAAATTCCTTAAGAGATTTGCAAAGAATGAAGAGACGGTTGTTGAAACTAGAAGGAAAGTAGAAGAATGTCCATGTTCTGCACCTATTCAGTATGTGATTCATCACTCTACACCAATATAAAGCTTGAAAACACGTAGTTCTGCCAGGCTAGTGATTCATTGGTTATTAAACGTTCTTGTTGGAGAAGTGGATGACTAATTGGCTCCAACCTGAGTTCAAGACACAGGAAGGAGACTAAATCTAGACTGTGTAAAAATCCACTTGTAGAGTGTATGCCATAAACTCTCAAACAGTGAGCCTTTATCTGAAATATGTTTCTCTTATACCATATTTTTTAATATTCCTGCATTCTGATCTGCTCCAGTTGTAATTTACTGTTGATGCTGTTTGCTGCAAATGCAATCTTGCAAACATAAACCTGTAGTATTCATATCATGACATTATTCTGGGGACAGAAGTGTTTCTATGTTGAGCAACATGGAGGATATCGGTATACAGATCTAGCACCTATAATTTCCCCTCTGTGATGGATCGGAGCCAGGTCCTCGCCTGAAAAGGGAAATCCTCCGCGCTGACCTGGTGAAATCAGCTATTCATAACATTTTTGATATGAGGGTGTTTGCTACCCACACAGACACTGCAGGATTTTAATGATTATTATCATATCATGATCATCAACATATTATGCTGAAGCTTTTTGTAGGTTTATGTTTTTATGCATTAATAGCGAGATGGATGAAGAAGATACGCCTCTATAGTTACTGATTATACATCTTAGTCTGTCCATGAAAGAGGTGCGTTATTCAACAGAGTTACATCCAAAATTAAAGCAATATGTGAGGGAAATTAATAATATTGGCTACAGTAAGAAGTAACTGTGCGTGCAGAGACTTTATCAGTGGACAGCAGTGCTACAGTTATAGGCCGGGACAAACTGAAAAAAAGTTTTTTACATAAAGAAAGTAATGATTTGATGTATTCTACGTTCGCCAAATTTACAACAAGACACGAATAACTATGATTTTGTCGTAGACAGTGTTACAGTTTATAAAGTGTGTGATTGTAAAGGGATTTATTTCCCCGGTGTAGTGTAATGATGAAATGTGTGTGAAACATATTTTGCGATTGCAAAGTGAAGCCTTTTCAAATATACCATCTGGCCTCTCTATTCAAAGGGATATAGGTTACACATGTACACCTCTATTCAGGTGAACAGCTTGGATTGGAGGTGTAGCTTCTGGGTGCTGCTTTTACTTTGTATTATACTCATAGGTGTATTAATGCCGGAGCACAGCGGAACGACCACTTTATTTTCTTTCCTTGTGAGGAAACAGAATATGCGCAGTTTGTATAATCCGGTTGAAATTCCATTTTTCTTTTTTTTAATCTACATTTTTTGAAGCTTTGAAGATCTAATACGACAGAGCCAATATGGTGAAGGTGAATATAGATCAGCAAGTGTGGAGCTTATCAAAAAGCTCTGAAACAGCTGTGCCAATCACAATTAAATGTGATAACGACAGCTCAGCAAACGGAAAGCTATCATGTCTGGATGGTTCACCGTTACAACACAAACAAACATCACCACAAAGACAGATGGAGTATGATTTCCAGGTAGTTACTATAATATCGGTAGAAATACAAAATGTATAAATTGATTCGGTGAAAACGTTTGTATGTTTGTATCGGACCAACGCTATTTGATGAATAAGTCTAATGTATCTCCCCTCGTGAATTACTGTTACACAGCGTTTGCAATGCAATATGTTTCAAGGATAAAACATCAGACATCTAAAACAAAAAGTTGGAAAAGAAGCTCTGATGACCCCTGGTAACCGGACATCTCCTACATAAAAAAGCAGTGTGTAGATATCTGTGTGGTTGTGCTGTAGCAGCCTGCTGTCGTTTTCAGGCAATTTATTGAAAGTAAACACAGTGAATGGTCGTGCGTAAACGGCACCGCGCTCTGCCGAGTCTGACAAAGTTTTCATGAACTGAAGGATCTTTTTATACTATAAAGCAGCTGTGTGGAATCACCCACATCAATCAATGCAGACCGACTTACTGACGATTTGTGTTGGAGAGTATTAATTAAGCCACAACTTAACACTGGCTGTTATAAATTCAGCTATTGCAAGCTGACAAAACAAGTTTATTTCTGCTGTTAAATTGGGCATTTAAACATGGGGTTCTATAGTGATTGATTTGCTTTTGGAGCCAGCCTCAAGTGGCCGTTAAAGGAAGTGCAGTTTGTTGGCACTTCCATGTTAGCTTCACTTCTCAGCACAGGAGGTTGACACTTGCTTTAGCACCACAACTCAATGCCTTCTGTACAACAGTCATTTCAAACTCAATCTGCTGCTTTGAGTTTCTTGATAGCTTTTTTTTTCACTTACTAATTATTTCTAGTTACTTGTAAATTGCTGTATTTTCTTTTTTCATCACTGATTCAAATTATTTTCACATATTTGCCACATACAGCAGTAAAGCCAGTAGGGATGACACACGGTCACAGATTCAGGTGTGTTACCAAATACACAACCCTCTCCCACATTCAAATCCAAAAAGGACAGAAACATTTTAGCCAGAGAGTCTCTTTGATGTTTCTAAGGTTAATTTTATGTGTTAGAATGCAATAGCAATATTGGATTGCTTCCACAGAACTGTACTTGAATTGAGGAGTTTTGGTCCAACAATAGTGTATTTTTAGCTTCCTGCTGTTCTGTCCTGTGTGGCTAATGAAAAGTGTTAGCAGTTCAGAAAATGTGAGAAAACATGCATTTATTAGCACACTACATGGAGCCTGTGATGATTCAATATCTAAATCAATAGATGCCTCATCTATTCACCTACGCTCAGATTAACATTATTGTTACGTACACACACACACACACAGAACACACTCCCACATGAATTTTGTTCGAAAACAGCCACATTCATTCATTTTAAAACTTTCAACATACACAAAGTAAACACAGTCTCAAACATTTCACTTTTTCTTTGTTAGGAGTGCAACAGCACTCACTCATACAGACACTCTGTCAGTCAGTGACAGTAGAGTAATGTAACATGTTCTGGCCAGGGGCTACGCTGACTCAGTTCCAGTGATTAGGTGGAGCCGGGGGCAGCGTGACAGGCAGAAATAAAGGCTTATTCCTGGATTTAGACCTGGGCCCCTGAGAGAAGAAGCACAGGCTATATTACATTTGAAAAAGTGGAGGTTGTATTATATTCGAGTTGAAGACATCTTCATATTTACTCCAGCAAAAGAGTACCGAGCCTGCATTTCACAGTAAGCCTATGACTTTAAGAGATTGCATTATAAGAAATGTTGTGCAAGTTAATACTTCACAAGAGCTCAAAGTTTGGTAAACACAGAGTTAAATGATTAAGTTCATAGTGTTATGGGTACGTCCAGAGGAGACCAAGGCGCAGAACACTAGACTCTGGAAACGGAGTAAGTTTAAATTGTTTATTTATACAATACTCTCCAGTAGGCAGATGGTGAGAAAAATGGTCAGGCAGGCAGGCAGGAGTTGAGCGACAAGTTATGCAGTGATCCGGGGTAGTAGAAACAACAATCAAGCAATGAGTGGCTGGAAGACCGGGGTACATGCTCCTCCAAAGTGCGGGAAAAAAATCAGAATGTCGTCCAGATAAACAAATACAGAACTCAGCAGGTCTCGGAGGATATCGTTCACTAGAGCCTGGAAAATGTCGGGTGTATTGGTGAGTCCAAATGGCATCACCAGGTATTCAAAATGACCAAGGGGGGTGTTGAATGCAGTCTTCCACTCATCCCCCTGCCGTATGCGGACCAAATGGTAAGCGTTCCTGAGGTCAAGCTTGGAGAAGACGGTAGCTCCATGTAATGGCTCGAAGGTTGAATTGATGAGGGGCAGGGAATACTCGTTCTTAATAGTGATGTTGTTCAGACCCCGATAATCAATGCATGGTCGAAGCGATTTGTCCTTATAAGGCCGCTCCCACAGGGGATGAAGATGGCCTTATGAGACCAGCCGCGAGAGAGTCCCGGATATAGACCTCCATGGCCTCTCGCTCAGGTCGGGATAGGTTGAATAGGCGGCTTGAAGGTAGAGGAGCGCCGGGAAGAGTGTCGATGGCACTGGTCGATGAGGAGGCAGAAACAGGGCCCGCTGTTTACTAAAGACCTCTCCCAGGTTATGATAAACAGCAGGAACTACAGACAAGTCGACTGACTCGGGTTTGGATGTGGGTCTGGTGCAACCCACTGGGGAAAGTGCAGACTGCAGGCAGGAGGAGTGACAAAAAGAGCTCCAGCTCTTGACTTGACCAGTTAACCAGTCTATGTGGGGGTTGTGCAATTTCAACCAGGGCTAGCGTAGTACTAGGGGGGTGTGGGGAGAAGGCATAACGTGAAACCTTATCTCTTCATGGTGATTGCCTGACAGGATGAGATGAAGTGGTTCAGTGATATGAGTGACCTGGGCCAGGAACTTTCAATTCAACTCTCTAGCAGATAGGGGCGTTGACAGAGGTTGAGTAGCGATACCGGCCGAGACCACTAATTGGGCGTCCAGGAAACTCTCATCTGCTCTAGAAGCAACAGGGAGAGAGCTTGTTGGTTCACCAACAATGTGGCCTCCAGGGGTCTTCGGTCTTGTGGGGCAGAAGAAGTGGTCTTGCTCGCCAGTATCCCCATCCTTACTGATGAGCTCCCTCTTTCGGTCGCTGGGGACAGGAGGCCAGGAAATGGCCGGAGTGAGCGCAATACATACAGAGTCTCTCCTTGAGTCTCTTGAGACGTTCCTTGGGAGTGAGTCGGGCTCTGCCTAGTTGCATCGGCTCCACAGAAGATAGGTGGGAAGAGGAGACTACCTGTTTGGTATTAGGGTAAACAACAAGATCTGCACAGAGTCTAGCTGGAGAAGGAGGAACTACCTGAGAAGGAGACAACCTTGGGGACCGACTAGCCCTTTCTCTGCGTCGTTCCCTAAGTCGTCCAAGCTGGCAAACTCGTCCCTCACCGCTAACTCATCCTTAACAGCATCCTCTAACCCTGGACGAAAAACTCCCTGGAGAGCTGAGTCATTTCAACCGGCCTCAGCTGCTAGTGTACGAAACTCAACTGAAAACTCGGCTACACTACAGGACCCTTGTCGTAAGGCAAGAAGACGTTGTGACGCCTCCCTACCGCTGACCGGGTGATCAAACACTTTCCTCATCTCCAATAAAAACTCTGGGAGTGAAAAACAAAGAGGACCCTGGCCCTCCCATATAGCTGAACCCCAGGCTAGAGCGCTATCAGTGAGTAGCCCAATAATTTAACTTATCTTGGCCCTGTCACAAACATATGTAGCGGGCTGCTGCTCAAAGACTAGCGAGCACTGTAACAAAACAAAAAAAACCTACATTTCCCCAAGTCTCCTGAATAACGATTGGGAGTGGGAATGTTAGACTCACATGCTGGAGGATGAGGCCGGACTGGAGAGGGTAAAGTCTCCGGAGGATTGGTCGGAGCAGAAGACGTGAGGTGAGCAGAAACCAGGCTCAGCTGATGTCCCAGCTGTGCCATGTTGGCAGATAGTGATTGAAGATCCGCCATTACCTCACGAAGTGCTTGGTCATGGCGACCCACGAGAACACCCTGGTTAGCGAGAGCCTCACGGAGCGAGTCTGTGTCTGCTGGGTTCATGTTGACCAGATTGTTTTGTTATGGGTACGTCGAGAGGAGACCCAGGCGCAGAACACTAGACTCTGGAAACGGAGTAAGTTTAAATTTTTTATTTATACAATACTCTTCAGTAGGCAGATGGTGAGAGAAAAATTGTAAAGCAAGCAAGCAAGCATGCGGGCAGGCGGGGAGGCGGGCAGGCGGGCAAGCAGGCAAGCAGGAAGGCAGGCAGGCAGGCAGACAGGCAGGCAGGCAGGCAGACGGGTAGGCAGACGGGTAGACAGACGGTAGACAGACGGTAGACAGACGGGTAGACAGACGGGCAGACAGGAGTTGAGCGACAAGTTATGCAGTGATCCGGGGTAGTAGAAACAACAATCTGCCGATGAGTGGCTGGAAGACCGGGTTAGATAAACTGTGCTGGGATGAGTTGATTGTAGACAGGTGAGCAGATTGGAGTTGATGGGTTGAATGAGATCAGCGGCTGAAGTCTTTGGCCGTGCACATGCCACATACACACACACACAAAGAGACAGGGAAAACATGGACAGGAAAACACTAGGGATACAGATGGGACCGTAACACATAGTTCATATTGAATTTTGAACTAAGTCCCAGAAAATGTACTCGTTCACGTTAATTTCTTCTGTTTCTTCTTATAAACTGGTCAGATGCTTTGGTGTTTTTCATTGTTATTTTTAGCATCAGGGACTTATGAGCACTCATCCTAAATATGCAACTCTCCAAAGCAACTATGGCAGAATTGCGTACGTGCCTGAATCGAGATTGGTGTAATGTCTATTATACTATATCTAGCTACACTATAAAAAAGACTCTTAATACTTTGTCACCAGTTTTGCTTTATTTTACTGGCTTTCAAGCAGTATTAAAGGAATACTTCAACCCTTAAATGATCATTTGTGGGTGAAGTATTCCTTTAACCCGGCAATGTTCTGGACTACTCAGAAGCTTCTAATACTAACATGTCTCTTTGTGTGAACATACTATGCAAATAATTGCATGGTATGCATGGTATTGATGCTTTATTGTAGATGTTTTATGTTTGGAGCTGTTTTCTTTATAATAAATCAAATGATTTAAATGAAAGAGAAAGAGAAAGAAGCAGAATGCTGGAGGATATTAGTTGAAGAGAAGAGAAGAGAAGAGAAGAGAAGAGAAGAGAAGAGAAGAGAAGAGGGATATGGAGGGATTAGCAGAAGGGAAGAGGCGACTTGGATCCAATGTAAAGGTCATTGTGGATCAAACACTGATCCTCAACCCTCTGTGTACTGCTGCCAACTTGCCACATTGTGTGTGTCTGTGTGTGTGTGTGTGTGTGTGTGTGTGTGTGTGTGTGTGTGTGTGTGTGGTCTGTGGTCCTCTCTGGAAATCTGGAGTCCTTTTGCTTTGGCTTTAAATAGGATAGGTCAACTGTTGCAGCACACACATGAGTGTATGTGTGTGTTTGTTCATGTATCTGTCGTGGCTCATTAGCAGCGGCGACACCACGTGTCTCTCATCCCCTCACGCTCCCTCTGTCTCCCCTGTTATCGGCTTCTCTTCACATTAATTCGTTGTTTAAAGGCAGAACAACATTTGTCACAACAGGGACATGAGGAAAGCTTCATCACATTATGTTTTAAACAGACAAAATTGGGTCATTTATTTAAATATATATTTGATATAGTTTTAGCAAATAACAAAAAATAAAAACACAATTTACTCTGATGACTAAAGTGTTTCCTATCTTACTCCAGTCAGGTTGAATTAGGGCTGTGACTGAAACTGCTCACAATGCTTTCTAATCATGCAGCCTCTCATCATTGTACCTTAACAAACAGTGTAAAAATCAGCAGAGTTGGTCGTAGCACTGTCACTATTTAACAAGCCATATACAAACCTTCAGTTGCGGCTGTAGTTCAAGGTCAAGACTGATGAGTCATATCGACTCCCAGTCTGAAGTTTTGGGAAGAAAAACTTGTCTTTTTAAAAAAGATTCTTCTTTTATTTATTTATTTTAGGGAGTCCTAAGAGTCATCCCAGTTAATCCTTCTCATTGGGTCTCCAGATCAGACAAATGCTCATACAGGTCGTCATTACGAGCACTGTGTCAAAGCCCCACATCAGCTTCAATTGTGGATTTGAATTTCAATTTCAGGTTTGGACAAAACCTAATCCCCCACCACTACCAGCACAAGACAGTCTAGAAACCAGTCTGACCATATTTCCACAACATCCCAACCCGTCTAGCTTTTTAAGAAGATTTAAAATGACCCCCACATTATTATTCCTTGATTTTAGTCTCACTAAGCTGCTCAAGCCCCTCCATGTCTGCAATGGTTCTTAAATCTAACGGAATCTGTTTGTCATCAAACATCGTTCAGCGGCTCTTCTGGGTCGGAATTCTAGTTCTGAAATGTTGGAGGTCTTCAGGATACATTCCTGGGGAATGCTGTGGGAATTAAACACAAGTGACTCCGGTTCAGACAGGGCCACTGTCTGACAATGATTGCTTTTATATCCTTACTGGAGGAGAAAAACATCAATAATTTATCTTTGTCAAAATGCATCTGTTGTGTCCCTGTCATTTGTTATTATGCTTCACTAAGGCAGGTGAAGAGACTGGGCTTTTGAACTTAAAAAAACACCCTGGAGACGTAGCAGAAAGCAGAACGCATTGATTTGGTGATTTTCAGGTGAAAAGACATGTTTACTTTTTACCACCATCCAGTGGAAATGCTGCATTAACTGTCCTGCGATGAATGAAGATCTGAGCTGAACTATTGATACACTCATCTGAACTACCTTCCAGCAGCTTGCATTCAGAGCAATAAGCTTAACAAGCAGCAGTACCAATACATTGGCTGTCTGCAAGGTAAGAAACCAATTAAAGAACCAGTCTGCCAGTAAAGTGTCTGCAGCTATTGAGTTACATATGGTCAAAAAGCCAAATGTATAAAACATATGGAGAGGGGTGAAACATTTTAAGACCGAGCTCTCAAGCATCATGTGAATATTTCATCCTCCTGCACCAAACAGCATAACACCCCAGTGTTACCATAGTAGCCCGATGGTATTGTTACGTGTGTGTGTGTGTGTGTGTGTGTGTGTGTGTGTGTGTGTGTGTGTGTAACGGACAGCCGAGTAGTATGGATGCCAGGTGACATTTAGCAGGCAGCTTGGCAACACAGGTAATTCCTCATCTATAACGTCCGGAAGATCCTCAGAGACGGCTAATAGATGACTGGGAGAGTGAGAGAAAGACATAGAGAGGCAATAACAGAATGGGGTGAGACCACAAACACAAAGAGAAACTAAGAGACTGAAGCAGAGACTGAAAACAGTTGAGAAATGGTGGGAGGGCAGGAGGAGGATTAATATCTCTGCTGAACGGCTCCTCTCCCCTTTCACCGCCCCTGTGACAAGAGCGTCACACATACACTCACTGAGGAAGTGTTAGGACGGTAAACGGGCCGGAACCAGAACCATTCCACCAGTAAAGCCAGATTTATACTACTTACATGCTACATGTTGGTAATAGAGCGTGTGCACATCTCAAGCTATGCCTGAGTGGATGTACACCGCAACACAAATGGAACTGCACATCAGTGCTAACACCAGGTTCATGAAAGCAGAGTTTTGGGAGTGACAATAATAACTTCCCCTGAGGGAAACATACAGTCCAAACCTACAAGTGGATGCTGGGGTGGAGGTGAGATTTTTAAAGTGTGATGTGAACAGCAAAAGTGGATTCAGCAGCTGGCATGGCAGCACTAGAGAGCAGAAATGTACGTGCGATACATTAAGCGACTGGTGCACGCCACATGGCTGATATCATGTCATTAGAAGTCATTAGATCGACTGAAAAGTGTATCAAACGGGCCATTGTACAAATCAGTCCTCAACCTATAACTATATTTGTGCCACTTGAAACAAAAAATCAGGCAATATAGCTTATGTCAGTGCTAGTTTTCTTATTTCCCCAGGAAATTCTCACCAATTCCACAACTGAGAGGATATGTGAGAAGAGTGGTCATGTTATGTGTCAGTTTGAGTTTGTGCACATGCAAGTCTTTAGACAGTTATGTTCTGCAGTGTGTGTGTGTATGTGTGTGTGTGTGTGTGTGTGTGTGTGTGTGTGTGTGTGTTTAGGTGTGTGGAGTATATCAGAGCTGACATTAACAGACAGGCCTCCTGCACTGAGATGAATGAGAGGGCAGATTCTGTTGAAGCTGATGAAGTGGCCTGATGCTCATTAGACGGCTGCTGATAGGCTGATGGATGCTTCACAACTTTAAGGCGGCACTCCCATAATGATGAATGGGGCTCTGTTTTTAAGGCAGCGCCTCTCTCTCTCTCTCTCTCTCTCTCTCTCTCTCTCTCTCTCTCTCGCTCTCTCTCTCTCTGTCTCTGTGCTGTTGGGTCCCACTTGCTTGTAACTGAATTTGGGGGATATTGGGGCCACTGGAGGTCTGGACCCACTGGAGGTCTGGTGCCCCAGAGCGTATGCCTGCGTTTCCAAATGTATAATCCAGTTTTTACAGTTACATTATTCAAGGTATGAACGAAACCACATAAACTGAATTATTAACCTCTTTCACACAAGGAACAGATTAATAAAGCAACGTGTTTGCACTTAAGAAACTGGGTTACTCAAGTGAACTGTATTTATATAGCACCTTTCCAACAAGCCCAACGTGCTTCACAGAGCACGATTAAAACAGCACAGCAGCATAGAGTTCAAACAAATAGGAGAAACCAGATTTACCTGATGATGATCTCATGGAAGACGGAGATTTATTTCCGCTGTTTTGTGTCTCTTTGTGGGCCCCTTTGGTCATGGTCCTAGGGGGGTTTGTTATAGTTTTCTGTTTTAGTGTGAAAGTCTCTCCTGTTGTGTATTCTTTTACTTCTTGACTTTGTCTTTTTCCATCACACATCAAGTTTCAATAGTTTTAATTCCTTGTGTATTTAGTCCATGTGTTTGTGTTTTAGTGTCAGGTCATCTGCTGTGTTGTCTCCAGCACTCATCCCTGGTTCCTTTTGTGTTTTTTATTTCATGGTCACTCAGCAATAAGTTATTTTCATTATAAAATCATTAAACCCTGCATGCAGCCTCATCAGTGGTCACTTTACATCTATTCCTGGTCAGTACGTGTTTCCTCTAGTCACATTTTGCAGGCAAGGGCCCTGCTCAGTTATCCATTCATGCTACTAAGCAAGATAAATAACCTGCAAGTCAAAAAACACATACAGACGTAAACAAGAGGAAGGACAATTTAACACGGACAATAATTCCCTGGATGAAGTTCAGTCATTATTAGATTATCACTGTTATAGACAATAGAGAGAGAGAGAGAGAGAGAGAGAGAGAGAGAGAGAGAGAGAGAGAGAGACAGAGACAGAAGATCAGAGTGTGAGATATTGATTTCTGACCGGTAAGAACAAACAGGCTTTGAAATGATGCTCTGATTAGGCCAGGCTGCATGATTAGTTCATCAATAACACAAATGAAAAACTATCTCTCTCTATATATCTATCCGACTCTGACTGCTCGCTGTTATCATTCTTCCACACTGGCCCTCTCTCTCTCTCTGTGAAACGGCTCTTTGGTGGATAAATCAATAACGTCAAATACACACTGGTTTTACCACTTTCTAAAAAGAAAACATTTGAATGTCAATCTGATTGACCACACGATCGCACGGTCTCTGGTGTTTTCTTATGTCCTCCGAACTTTGTCCTTGCTGCAGTCCCAAAATGAAGGAATTAGTGTTGATTTGTTAGAGAAAATATGTTAGTCAACTACCTTTTTTTACCAAGACTAAGACAAGGCAATGATGAGACGGCACCGACGTTAAACAATAACTGTGACAATAAACATACAATATCAGTTTACGGAAAAAGAAGAAACTAAAATGTAGTTTAACAAATAAAAACTTTACTAAAATCTCTCTTTATTTTCATAACCTTTTACTTTCTCTTCCCTTCTCTCTGTTACTCTCTATTTCTCTTACAAACGGACACACACACACACACACACACACACACACACACACACACACACACACACACACACACACACACACAAACACGGAGCTCAACACTAGAGATGCGACAGGATTCCAGTCATTGTAAACTGAATAAAACCTTGAAAAGCATTCTTGACAAGCTATTGGGACTTGATTAAGAAAATTGATGCATGGAAACTCTGGAAATGTGAGAAGTTATAAATGACCAGCTCAATGGACACACCAACAAGCTTCAGGTAAACAATATGCTAGTTCAAATCTGTTTATGTGAATAGGGGGATTACTTGTTTTGTGCGAGTGTTGCAAAAGAGATATTGATTTAAAAAGGTAATGAGGGGTCTATAATACGCATATATATATATATATATATATATATATATATATATATATATATATATATATATATATATACATATATATATATATATATATATATATATACATATATATATATATATATATATATATATATACATATATATATATATATATATATATATATATATATATATATATATATATATATATATATATAAAATACTCCTAGCAAATTACTCTACAACAGAAACCAAGCATGTGTGGCAAGAATTTAAAGGGCACTTATTTAAAGCTGCACCGCCATCGAATGTTTGTGAGTTCTAAAAATGCAAGTCACCAGAGTGGGAGACAAACGTACTCTCAAAGTAGAATAAAGCAATGTAATTGGATTTATAAGCCGCAGTGACAAACAGTAAGTAGTTTAAAAAGTAATACACTTTTTGTAACAATGACTAAGCTGCAGCAAAGCACTTTGGGTTAACCCAATAATAAACTTTAAATATAATAAACTTTGTTGAAGCAGCACTTCTTTAAACTCCAATTTTGCTGAGAGCTTGGCGAGAATAACACAGAGAGGGAGAATAATAAGCAACAGATGGTCAGAGAAGCAGAGAGCAAAAGAGAGGTAGAAGAATGCACAAGCCACGAAAGGCCAGTGCAACACTTAAAGGACCATTCCTACACATCATGTATACTTTACATCAGAGGGGTGAGGCGCCTCCCTAGGGGGCTGCGGGAGAGTTTGCGGGGACACGAGGAAGAAGAGATGTGAGGCAAAGATACTGCGTGAGGGGAAAACAGCAGGTAAAAGCCAGTGCCTCAAGAACTATCATGAAGTCAGTTATTTATTTCCTGATATAGAATAAGAGTACTGTGTGCATTACTCTCACCCATATTAGCTTTTGGCCAATACAAACTCTGATATGATCGTGACACAGAAATAAGTTCATTATTTTAAAGTTTAAAGTACTTACCAGTCTAAAGCTCACTTTCAGTAATTTTAAATGTCTGGATTTATGAGAACTATGTCGGTCTTTCTACTGTTCTTATTCTGAAAGCTTGGATGCGATCAACATAAGTATAAATGCTGTCAAGTTGAGTCCAAATGCAATTTGAATGAAATGACCCTGTGTAGCTCTTCTTCTCTTTCCACGTATGCCTCTTTTCTCCCTCCTACCTGTGGTCTCTCCTCTCACATCCCTTCCTCCTTTATCCTTTTCTTTCTTCTCTGCTTCCCCTAGTTTAAATTCCTCTCTATATCTACTTCACCCTGTTGTTAATTCTCCTCACAATCAATCATCTCTCCCCCTAATTGAAAATCATGACTTAAATAAGTGGCAGACTTTAAACATAGAACACAAGTTATTATCAGTAATGCAATATTTTCAGGGACACAATTAAAATAATCACAAATTAAACCTCATCTATGGTGGTTCAGACCTTGAAATGAGCCCTTTCTATACCTGTAGGCGTATTTGTGAGAGAAAAAACAAAAACAGTAGCAGAAGCAATGGACCCAAACATAACATCACAGCTGTGTCACGCAGCAAAAGATATCAGTTAACTTAATGTTTAGAGGGTTTAATTTGTGTTAAACTGTGTGGAAAGTGTGAAATAGCGCATAATGTCAAATTGCATTATTTTATGGTTTTGCAAGTAGTGGTCCTAGTTTTGTGGAATCGGGTACATTCCATTCTGAACAATCTGAACATGGCCTCGTTCCGTTTCACTCCCTCATTTCATCTGTGTGCGATATGTCTGTCTTTTCCCCAGTACATATTTTCCATCTAGTCTTTACTTTGTTCTGTAGGTTTCATTGAACCTTACAACACTTTGACTGAACTTGGCCTCGTGTCACCTTGTTGTCAAGCCAGTAGACAACTAGAAGGATATGAACCACACAATGATTGTGACTAATTATTCACAACACCGAGGCTGCGATCCAATGGTAAAAAGAAAATTCTGTTCCATGGGTTCATCTCAATACCTTAACTCGCCCACTCGTTTCCCTCTCTTGCTTCTCTTCCTCTCGTCTTAGCTACGCCCTCGTAAGACGTGAGTGAGAGATGTGAGGACAGAGGAATCCTCAGTTGGGAAATGGGATTTCTTCGTTCACTCCAGCGTCAATTTTAAACAACGTCCTTCACTTATCACCTGTCACTGGAGCCTGTACAATTTAGTTTTTACGTCGTTATTGAAATTATTCATTCATCTCTTTTTATTCATGGGATTCAATATATTATTTTCAGTCCTGTATTTGTTTTTATGCCTGAAATGTACATTTGAATACAAATAGAGCTACCTTTATGTTATTTATGTTACCTTGGTTTTGTTAAGATGTACTTTTGTATGGGATGTTAAATGTATTTTAAATTGTTGCTACACTCTTGTCTTCTAATTTTAATTACATTTATTTAACAGAAGAATAACAAATGTGACTAGAATAGGTTATAAGGCATATGTTCTGTATATCCTTTACCATTTAACTGTTTGTGATGAATGTGTGGATATATAGACTATTAAGGACTGTGAATTATGATCAATCAAACCATTATTGAATGTGTAAGTATATTTCACACACTTAAATGTTTTTTTTATAGAGTACTATCTCCTCATGCATCAAAGAGATTTCTATGTTTTACTAAAATTCAAGCACATTAAACATTTTATGACTTTGATCATCCTTTTACAGAACAGCCGCAGCATCCAGACGTGGAGCTAGGGGCAGAGCATTTATACGCTTGTAGCGATAACTCTTCCACATATGCTGCACTCGTACGTCCTCGCTTCCCTCTCTCCTCTCAGAAGAAGACAGAGGAGTCGAGGCGAGACATCGGGATGAACCACTTTTCCTAGATGTGAAGGAGACTTAAGCTCATTTGAAAAAGACAACCGCGGTGCTCAGAGAAGCCGACTGCACTTACACGAAGGCAGATATTTTTTTTTTCAGCAACTTTATTTTCAATACATACATTTTGAGTTCAGTTGAATCTCAATGCTGTACAATTCAAGTAAGGATTCTTGTCCAAAACACAATCGCACCTCCTAAAAAAGGATGTTACTAACGGCCAAAAGGTGCGTCACTTTAATTGTTGCAGCCGCAAGGAATTGTGGGACGGCATTATCTATTTTCCTTTGCATGGTCCATTGTGCTCTACGCTAAAGTAGATAGCTCCTTTCTTTAGCATTGAGAGATTTTGAACAGCTCTTATAATGACTGGCACTTAGATACTTCTGGATCATTTCACTCAGTTAGGAACCAAAAAAGACTATTCAACTGCAGCCCTACAAATGCCACCGATTATATGGCATGACATTATGCAACGCTTTATGACGGACACAACTGCACACTAAGCAAGTTGACCACATGGTAAATTTTAAATAAATGCTCTATAATCTGTCATACTGGAAATGCAATCAGAAATAGCATAAAGGCTAAGCTATTGTAAAACATTTATTCAAATAATTGAGAAGGAGCTGGAAGAAATCTGAGCAAAACAGCAAGTATGAAAATATATTTTTATTATCGGATGTTTCGGGACCTTAAGAGTTTCAGAGGTTCCTCTAATGACCATCTGTAGGGAAAATGCTTTTTTAGGAATGCATGAGATTTTTCTGCTCCAGTGCAACCTGGTTGGAAACAGCAAGAAGAGTCCCACAGGGCTGCACGCACACACACACACACACGCACACGCACACGCACACGCACACACACACACAGATCTGTACAGTTAGAATGAGCCACAGCTTGTTCTTAGTTTACAGATGAATGAATGAATAAATGACACTCCCCACTCCTGTGTCTGCACTGCGTATACGCTATTTGTGTTTCGTGAGATGTCTGTTTACAATATAATGGAAACATATGAGACCTGTGAGCATGGCTTTAATGTTCACTGCTGCGACGAACAGAAGGCACGCACCACGAGTCCTCAAAATGAACCTTCTACACTTCCTAAACTGAATATATTTGTGTTGAATGAAACTACGCACGCAGCACATGAACACATTACAGTAAATGTGCCGGTATGATAATATGGCATTTACTGTCATTGTTCTCAAGCTGAATGTAGATGCACTGAGTTGTAATATTACTTTTTGTTCATGTTCAACACTAGTTAAGGCAGAACTTCCACAGGTGGTTATCACTTAATATCAAACATCTGCCATTGTGGATGAGACTGATGGGATTGCAGATCTGACATTGTCTAAAGAAGTCATATATTTTTTCATGAATGTATTTGAGGAGCATGTTCCCTTTTGTTCCTATTAGAAATAAAACATTTATTGTATCATTCTTTGCAGCTCCTGAATGTGTATTTTTACTGTAATCTGAAATATTTTTCTATTCATGCTGAAAATCTCCCATCATACAAGTATAAGAAGATTTAAGTCTGTGCAGCACATTCATTGTAGTAATCTACCTATTCATGGACAACTATACAATCGGTGAGTGGGATGGAAATTAGGTATCCATGTAGGCTTTGTAGAAGTCAGAGCATACTGTAAGTCATAATCAGGAGCAAAAATGTCAGAGCCACAATGGCTTAACGAGGTTCCTGCGATAGGGATAGAAATTTTACAGCTGAGGAAAGACGGACAACTTGTTCTTCTGAGGTGAGAGCAATTAGATAATGTACAGGGGAGATGTACTATAGCTCAGCAGGGTGAAGGTCTTGCTTCAGTAGATTAGTTTTCAGTCTCTGATGGAAGATAAGGTGTAGCTGCAAGCTTACTCCTACAGAAAGGTAATTTTACATCATAAGATCTGAGAAATAATTTATTATTGGATGAAGTTCAGGTTGTTGAAGGACGCAGAGAGCTTAGCAGTGGCATGAAATTTAACCAGAAAGTGCGGTGGACTTTTACAGAAGTAGAGTTGAAGCACAAGGTTCTTGGTACATTCTTTTCCATTTTTGTCATCATCCATCTAAACCTGAGACTAAAGCCGTTTTCTCATATTAACTCCGGACAATGTCTGGAGAATGAGGTTCAGACAGGTTGGACAGTTACCCTTTTACAAATGTAGCATACAATAGGAGATTGTTGATGAAAGACGTGTTCTCACTTACTGGAATACTCTGTTTTGTTAGGCGAGGGATGGTGCCTAGGTAGAGCATGCAGGAAGCGTGATGTGGATTACACCGCAGCCACTTACCTGGTTCGTAATTTGGTCACACAATCAAGTCTCTTTCCATTCCTTGAATGTGTCTGACAAATTTGGCCCTAACTGAACTACCGGCTCAATTGAACATTAGACAGACTTTTTACTAGGGAGAAGGCAGGGTAAAGTCTGTTTAATGTCCATTCCGCTGGCTACTCCATCACTGGGAGTGGGACCCAGATTCCCCTCAAACAAAACCCACCTGTTTGCTATCCTGGCTCCAAAATGGTGGAACAAGCTCCCTATTGATGTTAGGTCAGCAGATAGTTTTCACACCTTCCGTCGCAGACTGAAAACTCACCAGTTTCGACTGCACCTCGGCCAATGAAGAAAAAAAAAAGAATCTATATACAGTATATTCTGGTCTTTGTATGTTGCACTTGTATATTGATTTGGCTTATTTGTAGCTAATAGTTGAAGTCGTATTCTATTGTTTCTGTATGTTGCACTTTTGTTTGGCTTATTTGAAGCTATTGTTCTGCACTTAAAGGATTGTACCTATTTGAAGCTAATGTACTTACAATATTCTTGCTGTTCGGAGTTGTATCCTCATGATTGTTTGCTCTTATTGTAAGTCGCTTTGGACAAAAGCGTCAGCTAAATGAATTGTAATGTAATGTCATTTCAAATGATCTGGCCATTTGCGTTCTCACATACAGCTCCTCCGGTAATAACTTACTTTACATTACAGTTGATTAGTTCAGGATTGCAGTGCCTGTGTGAAAAGGATTTGAGTGTGAGGATTTAGTGAAACTGGTTGAGGACAAACTGATGTGGTAGAGGTTTCCTGGTCTTTATCTTGTCAAATGCAGGAAAAAAAGGAACAAAGGCACGGTGGTCTCAAAGAACAGGTTACAGAACAGAACTGGAAATGGAGTGGAGACACTCAAGCAAATTGGTGAATGCTGGCTAGGGAGTTTATTTTCTGGGGCTGATGACTGATGTGGCTCAGGAGGTAAAGTGGTCGTTCAGTGATTGGAAGGCCAGCCCCTGTGAACATGTCGAAGTGTCCTTGGGCAAGATACTGAACCTCAAATAGCTCCCGATGGCATGGCCAACGGTGTGTGAGTGTGTGTGAATGTTTATCTCCACTGACAAGCTGATGTGCACCTTATATGGAGCCTCTGACTCTGTATGAATGTGTGTGAATGGGTGAGTGCTGACATGTGTTGTAAAGCTCTTTGAGTGATCGCAAAGATTGGAAAAGCGCTATATAAATGAGGTCCATTTGCTTTTGTCCAATGCGACTTACAATAAGTGCAAACAATCATGAGGATACAACTCTGAACAATAAGAATCTTGCAAGTGCATTAGCTTCAAATCGGTGTAATCATTTTGAGTGCAGTACAATAGCTTCAAATAAGCCAAACCAATGTAAGTGCAACATACAGAAACGATAGTTTCAAATAAGATTTTGTTAATTTAATAAAAATATAAAGCGGGTGCTTTGAGTCCTTAGCTGTGTGCTATGATAAAAGGCAAATTCACGAATTATTGCGAGATCGTGCTAGGTTCAAAATATCAGTGTGCATGCAACTCTAACTTAAAATCTGCTTTTAAAACACACCTAAATGAAAGGGCTGGGCTGAGCTTATTAGGCTGGCCTTTAATGAAAAAAGTCTCATCATTCTTTAGATCTTGGTATGGCTACTGGAACTACTGAGACCACATCTAAGGATCTTCTGTGAAGGCTTGGCAGGCTTGCAGAAGCCAGAAGCTCACCAATGGAACCTGCCTTTTTCTCCATTTTACCGTTTCATCCTTGCATCTGTCACTTGACTAATGGCCAAAGTAAAGAAATGCAGGATGTGAGAATGCATGAACTGGGAATTGAAAGGTATGTAAGGTTTTAGACGAAAGATAAAAACATGGGCTGCAGGTGTGAAACCTTCTATAACTGCAGAAGGAGTTTTCTGTGATCAATGTTTTCCTGTTGACTGTTTGAAGCACGCATTCATTCTACCACATTATTAACTGTTGTACTTAAAGGGTGAGATACGGATAATCCTGTCAGAGTATAGATATTTAGGGAAATAGAACCAGGTGCTTCTTAAAGCTGATCCTTCGACAACCACACAACCAGAGGCATCATTACATCCTTTACAAAGAGCTGTGGAGGAAGATAGGAAGGAAAATCAATGATTCCAACATATTGCACCACCGACTGAAAGATCTATACAGAGAAAATATTGCTGCCAATAAGATGCCGGAGCAACATTGCACTGTGAAATAGCCCGAAGAGAAAAAATAGACCCATAAACTGGAACTGGACGATGTAACCGTCATTAAACATTCATTAAATGCCAGTCCTTTCACAGCAAAAGGATGAGGGCGCTGGGTCGCTGCTGTCGCCATTCATCCTATATGGAGCAATATAGGCGAGTGTGAGTGTGGGAGAAAAGATGGAAGGAAGGAGAGATTGAGTGAAAGAAGAATGCGAGTGTTGTTAAAATGATTAATTCTACAACAAGGAGAGCAGCGATGGAGTAGATTTACACAGGAAAATCTAGATAATTAGAGTCGTATGGATGAGGTGGAGTGATGGATGGATGGATGATCGGGAGGAAGGTGGAATAGAAAGGAATGAACAATGGATAGAGAGAGCTACTGTATATAGAAGGAAGGACGCTGTGGGACTAGGAACATTCTTTTTCAAAGATGGAGTAGCTTTAATCATAGTTGCAAGGGTGTGGCACAAGAACAGATGGCCTTACTCAATGTGGAGGAATTAATAAAGGGATGCAGGGATGGAGGGGTGTTGCAGACGACTTGGTTACCGTATAATAACTGAAATGATGATGGACTTCCACGATGGAGAGGAGAAACCAAACTAGTGCTTGGCACAAAAAGAAAAACATTCAAAAATCAAAAAGGGGAGGCTATAAGAGTGATGGAAGAGTTGGAGGTGGTGCAAAAAAGTGATTGGAAGATGGAAAAAGTAAGGTGGCCCAAATAGAAACAAAATTGAAAGAAAATTAAAAAGAGACTGATGTGTTACAGATGACGTGGTCACCATATACAAACTGGAACCATGGCCAGGTTCCCATCCAAATGTATCAAACCTTTTAACCACATTTTGAGAAATATGGCAAAGGAATATCATCTGACTGCTGGTTTCGACTAAAGTTGGTTCTTTGATATAAGCAGTAGCTGATTATACAATTGTACAATGATAGAAGAAGAGGGTGCAACAAGATGACGTAGTTCAATGAGATAAAGTCACATGCTTCATCTACGTAATCATATATTTGCTAAATCTGTTAACATTGTGCTTTGTCACATATTGCTTTTAGGTACACCTCTCCACCTCAGCCTTTCCTTTTAAATGTCGAAATTGAAAATGTGTTAATGGCATTTTTTTTTACTATGATTGAGAGGAAAATGGAAGCAGGTGATCAAAATATGGAAATATGGATTTTATTTATCAGTTCAATATTTATACTGTTCCTAAAAAAGCAGCCACAAACAAAACATTGAGGTGTAACGCATTTCTGGTTTTACAACATTCACAAGAAACGAATATAAAAATGTCTATCTTTTTTTTTTCCTATATCTTTTGACCATATGTGTCGTCATATCGCTCAGCCCATACTAAAATGATGATTGGTTTCCATGATGGAGCGGAAACATGAAAGAAAGAAATGATGAAGCAAACAAATATAAACAGGGAGCGGTAAAGGGATAAAGGAAGAGGGTGTTATGGACATCACCATATGAAAACTTAAATAACTAGAAGAGCACTCAGGAGAGCGCAGACCTCCACCAAGGCTGTTACCATAAGTGCAATATAATGTGTGTATCCGCCCCGTTATTCAGGGTCTGATCTGCTCCAAAATGTAATGGGCTCGTTCTTGGCCCATACTACACATTGGCATGTGTCATGAAAATGAAGCCAGTAAACCATAAAACCAAATTGAAAACATAACATCCATGGCTAAAGATAAGTTACCATGATGGAGTTGGGAAAAATAGAAACTAATTGTCAAATACAAAACGTAGAAAAGTCCAATAAAAATGTGTGCCATAATCGACTTGGTCATTAGTTAACTGTAACATCCACTGGTTAACATGTTGAAAAAGGGAAAAGGACTATAGAGACTGACAGGTGGATAAAGTGAAGCAGTTTTCGGGTAAATTCCCCCACCCCTTAAGAGGACATAAAAACTTGGATGACCTGCGACTTTATGATGTCAAACACAGACAAAACTGAAGTTGTTGTACTTTGACCCAAACTAATCTCAGTGTTATCTTTGATCAGGATGTGTTATTTAACTCCCACATAAAACAAACTTCATTCATCTACGCAACGTTGCAAAAATCAGGCACATCCTGTCTCAAAACGATGCAGAAAAACTAGTAAATGCATTTGTCACTTCAAGGCTGGATTATTGTCATTTCTTATCAACAGGTTGTCCCAAAACAATATCTTAAGACTCTCCAGTTGATCCAGAATGCTGCGGCTTGTGTATTGACATGAACTAGTAAACAAGATCATATTTCTTCCATTTTGGCTGCTCTGCACTGGCTCCCGGTAAAATCCAAAATAGAATTTCAAATCCTTCTCCTGACCTACAAAGCCCTAATGGTCAGGCTCCATCTTGTGTGAAAGAGCTCATAGTACTTTATAACCCAACTAAAGCACTGCGCTCACAGAATGCAGACTTACGTTTGGTTCCTTGAATCTCCAAAAGTAAAATGGTAGCCAGAGCCTTCAGCTATCAAGCCCCTCTCTTTTAGTACCATCTCTCAGTTTGTGTTGGGGAGGCAGACACCCTCTACATGCTTAAGACTTTCCTCTCTGAAAAAGCTTGTAGTTGCCTTGCTTTGAGCCAAGCCCCTAGTTATGCTGCTATAGGCTTAAACTGACAGGGGATTTACACCAAGAGACTTACACATCTATCCTCTCTCCTTCTTCTCTATCTCACTATCTGTTCGCACTCACGTCATGTCCCATAAATGCATCCGGGGCATCATTCCCGGACTTTTGGTGTCTCTCTGCTTGCTGGTTGTCTCGTTTAAAGCTTGCGTCTGGATCACAGAATAATTTTTGATATATGAATTGTCTATGTTGTAATTTCATTGTGTTGTTTATTCTGTACACACAACATTTATTGCACGTCTGTCCGTCCTGGGAGAGGGATCCCTTCTCAGTTGCTCTCCCTGAGATTCTTCTATTTCCCCCCCCCCGTTAATTGTAGGGTTTTGGGGAGTTTTTCCTTTTGCAGTGCGAGGGTCTGAGGAAAGAGGGTGTCGTATGCTGTATAGTCTGTAAAGCCCCCTGAGACAAATTTGTAATTTGTGATATTAGACTATATGAATACAATTTTATTGATTGATTGAACAGCTGGAAAAGCTGTGCTACCACACTGCCCAGTTGTACTGCACACCCTTTCACTATGCAGCCCTATAAGCCTGTCCAGTCCAGGAGCTTTCCTCTGGGTAGAGCTTGGAGAGGATGGACACAACCATCCGCTCCTCCACACTGATTGGTGCAGGGGCCTAGCTGATGTTGGAGTGGCCCACTCCTCCACAGGGCCAGTCGTGTTGAGCCTAGCATAGAAAGTGTTCAACTGCTCTACGAAGGAGGCAGGAAAAACACATTCACAGCCATACAAAGCCCCAACCCCAATTGCTTTTCCGTTTTTCTAGTGTCCCTTTTAAAACTTATAAATGTAAATCAATGTTAACTCACTATAATGTCCACAGACAAACCCCATTTCAGTGAAACAAAACATACTTTTGTTCCGCTACTCAATGTGAGTCAAATCAGTGCAGAGAGTTCATCCAATTTATTTCATAGTGTGCGCACATTTGACTGAGTTTAAACAGGTAATGAGAGCTTACATCTGCATCTCCGCAGCCTGTTTCTAATTCCTCCTCTTGATCCCCTTTTCCTCTGAATGCGGTTCACTCGGGTATTAGATCCAGGAGTGGCGATACCGGTATTTTCTAGGAAGTGTGTTGTAGCTCCAGAAGGTTCGCCTGGGCATATGTGAGCATACCTGGGTTGGCGATGTGTGCATCTGCCAGAGGATCAAATCCACACCCAAACCAGTTGTAGAACGCATAGCAAACTCCACAGAAATGATGTCCGATGTTTCATATTAGAGCATATAGTTGATAAACTGCAGGTCAAACGCTGACCACGTACAGCAAGTAGATAAAACAAAAGCAACTAAACAAAATGGCCTCAAACCGCAAGTTGCTCATACAGAGGATCGCCATGCCACCATCAATTAGTAAAACGATTGATGAGGAAAAGGGGATGACTTGGCCACACTATAATTACTAAAATGATGATGGTTGATGGAGGGATGGATAAAGAGACAAATGGATGGACTTTTTAAAAAACAATAAAATTGATGGAGCCAAATTAGAACAAACACAGATGCTTACACTTACACAGACGCACACAAACACGGATGCATAGATTTGCCAGTGCTTAGCCAGGGGAGGAGGAGGGCAGGTGGGCTGATGGATAGTGATGTCACTACAGTTACGAACAAAGCATTTATTCCTACATGAATAATGTATACACTTAACCATCAACCCGTTTCCTCCCTCCTTTCATTCCTTCTTTTCGCTCTCTGTCCACACAGCCGTCCATCCATCCGTATCGCTCTGCCCACCTTCTAATCTCCGAGCATAAATACGAACAAATTGAAGCTGTAGGGAGTGTGAACATGTGTGTGTGCCCGTGGAGATGTAACCTTATGTGTGCAATGAGTATTTATGTCCCTGTGTGTGCGTGTGTTTAAGGGAAGGAACGTAACATATTGGCTTGGCAGGACTTACAGAGCTCCAATCAGTCGTCTGTACAGACTGTTCAACCATTCATACCTCACAGAAATATAGAACGTTACACAGACATATTCTGATAATTGAACATACTGGGGTTTCACATTTAAAGTCAATGAACCAAATAATTGTTCTTTGTTTTGTCTCTGGATTTAAGCATATTGGACTTTAAATTGGACTATTACTATGAAGTTTAAGTGATGAATCAAAGCTTTGATTTTAGGATAATGGAGCAGGAGTTAGACGCAAGGGGCCCCAAAGGGACTTTTAGGAATGTCCCAATCACTATTTGATGCCCAACCTATGTTTTTATTTTAAATATGTTTTTAACTTTTTGACTGATTATTGCAGGGCTGACGCTGCACGTTACATTTTTTACTGTGGTATTCATGCACACCTTTCCACAATGCAACAAGATAAAATAAAATGGCAACAAAAGGAGCTCCTCACTACTGGAAAAGACTTAAATAACTTGTCACAACTAGTCAACTATTTGATGATTTGATCTAAGGAACCTGATTCGACTGTCAATTTCACAGCCCAATCGTCGATACGGGCTATATGGGCACGCTGAATGTCTGATTTTAAATAAATTATGGTATATAGCCTATTTTGGTATAAATATCAGCCTATAAATAATACAGTTGATACAATTTTGAAAATAACTCAACTAGACTAATTTGCACTATCCAGATTTGTGGGACCATCAGAGCATCATCTTTGCGATTGCCCTGAGCCCCGAGCCACCTCAGAAAAATAACATCATAAGGCTAATTGTTTCAAAATCAAAGAATTAATAATTAGAGCACTCACATAAGAACGCTGCACTAAATAGATTTAGAATTTATGAACAGTTCTCTGCCAAAATCAGCAGGGGAGGCGCACCGAAACAACAGTTTGTGGCTTGTTGACGGTCCCTTCACTTGTATTCTGTCTCTGCATTGCTACAACAGGGAAAATGAAATTAGGGCCGAAAGTTCTATTTACAACCACGAAAAGCAAGCAGCATAAGAAACCATGTTTTGTCTGTTTGTCTGTCTGTTGATCTCCTCCACTCCATTTCAGCACTACGGACAGCGCCGCACACGCACTCCCGACGCACAACAAACAACGTCTCATGCAGAGGTCAGTTCTCGTAAACTAACTGCCAAAAGAAGTCCCTCTCAACATCAGACACATTATTTTAACATTTTGTGCTCACATTGTAACACAGCAGCAGGCTGTCTGATCGAACCAGTGATCCTGAATACAAAGCCTGCCCACAGCGCTGACCAGCTGCATGTAAGTGAGAATGTGCAGCTTCCTCTGAGCCGGGTCGTCCTGCTGTGTCCCCCTGATGAGAGCAGACGCCAGGACACAAGTGTCCGCCCTCCCCTCCTGTCTGCAGCCATTGGACAGGACAGACTTTGATCTGCTGATCTCCCATGCAGGGACCAGCCAGACGCCCCAAACACCTGACTTCCTTCCTCTGGCTTTGAAGAGAAACCATGTTAAAAGAGACAACAAACAACGCACACGCACACGCACACACACACACGCACACACTCACAGAGTACCCTCTGTGCCTTCCTCTCCAGCCTTTGTTCATGACACATTGTCATTTGATCCATTGTTGATACAAACATATTATTAGTGCAGCTTTAACCAAGTCATTCTTCCCCTTAATGAGATGTCAACCGTAGTTATGGCAGATGAAAAAACCGAACCAACAGCAATATTGGTCCCGTTTGAAAAGCACTGATGAACCACCTGTTTTGTCTATGAGAACTATTTATTTACAAAGTTCTCATCACTTATCTGTGAAGCTGAACAAAATGCAAATCGCGCAAAACCTGGTACAAACTCTTGTATATTAAACTCCACAATTGCTCTCCTGGGCCGCGGGCTAAAATGGGTCTCGGCCCCTTATTTATTTATGTTTTCGGCAAAAAAAAAGTGTGTTTTAATGAGCTTGCATCCCAGAGGAAGACGAGGATAAATGCACACAGTGTGGGCTCCTTGGCTGAGGAAAGTTTAATGACCTGCACTGCTGGGTTATATTACCAACAGCAGTGTGTGAATATCAAATGTCCCTGATATAAATACTGAGCTCCCGACTGCCATGGATGTAAAGTTAGAGCTTGTAGGTTTGTGTAGCGGCACCCTCGCTTTATTAGAGTGTGTGTGCTCTCAAGGGGTGTGTTCTGTGTATCTAGCACAGTCAGAGCACCCCACTCCCCACTTCCATGAGAGGATGTAGCGGAATTATCCTTATGGTCACGAAAAGGTTAAAAACAACAACAACATGACAGTGAATTGTCGGACCGGCCACTAAGTAAACTTCTGTTGCAAGTTGCTGTGCTAGCTTGTCATGCTGCTTGCCAGCCACATCCAGGGCTGTTCTGTTCTCTTTGTGCCGGACAAAAGTGGGAGTGAAAT
Organism: Cottoperca gobio; assembly: GCF_900634415.1. Lineage (NCBI taxonomy): Eukaryota > Metazoa > Chordata > Actinopteri > Perciformes > Bovichtidae > Cottoperca > Cottoperca gobio. The sequence goes on along the minus strand of NC_041367.1, from coordinate 22,086,885 downwards.
ACAACAATTCTTATTTATTTGATAGATGGCAACAGTGTTTGCAAACTACAGCTTGGAAAATATAAGATAATGTGGATATGTGTTGGTCAAGTCACATCTAATCAACACAGAACAAAAAGAAAATCCCAAAACCCAGAAAACAACTCTGAGTTTCCAGACGAAACCTCTGTGGGGAGTCCAAACAATATATTGGCGTGATGGACGAATACAAGAAGACGACACTGACCACTAGCGATGGCAGTAAATATACAGGAGCAATGGTGGAAGTCAGGTGATGTATTGAATAGAGCGAGAAACTCCACAATGAGTGGAGGTCAGGGGCGATGGACAGGAAACACAGGAGTTATCCAGGAGACCGGTGTTTGCGGCCCTTGTTGTTGTCTTTGTGTTCTTAATGTTAAGTTTCACTTTCACTTTATAAATGTAGTTATTTTAACCCAAACCGTGATATTTTCCTAAACCTAACCAAGTAGTTTTGCTTCCTAAACCTTAAGAAGTTGTTTTGTTTGTGTTCAAAATGTTACGTTTCACTTTATGTGTTGTTTTCAAGATTCCCTTTTACAACATAGTAGGTGCAGTTTGCATACCTGTCAACATTGGAATTTCAAAATAAGGGAATTCTTTTGCCGGACTCCGCCCATATTTTAACAGCCACCAATGTAAACGTAAACACATAAGGGACGGGTATATACATTCAGGAAATACATGTTTATTTAAAGTATGTATTACTTTGTTTCCCCGACGAGGACTTCATTGCGATGTCAGAGTCGGGCAACGTGTCCGCTACACTGCGACTGAAATCAACGCAGAAGCTGAAGGCTACATTATTTTTAGCGCAAAGCATCGACATCTTTCCCTCAGCTTTGGTCACTTGGTTTGCCTCCGACACAGTTCTTATCACAAATGAAGTCATTGACAGTGTATGTTTTTGTCCCTCTTGGCGTGCTTGTGCTTGGATGATGTTTCATGCTGACAAACATCGCTTATTCCGCCGTGTGCGATGCTAACGTCTGAATGGCGCACTTTACAAAAAGCACGAGTTTGCCCGACTCTGCTTTTATTAAATAAGGGAAGGTCTCCTCTCATTTGACTAGTTACTTGCATAAAGTTTTAACTTATTTGGCAGGTACAACTGCGTCTCCATCTATCTCCCGTTCACTGTCATCCCTATGTTTTCATCTTCTTCTGTGTTATTGTTCCTGTTTTCTTTTTCTGTGTTATTGTTCCTGTTTTCTTCTTCTGTGTGTTTACTGGCAGATAACGTTTTTCAGCTAATATGAAAATTAGCCACCGGAGGCCACTTTACACTTTTTTTAATTAGGCCTATTATTTTATTTGAAAGGTTAAAAATACGGGATAATTACGGGAAAAAATTTAAATGGGAGAAAAACGGGATAGAAGTAAAAATACGGGATAATCCCGGGAAAAACGGGAGGGTTGACAGGTATGAGTTTGGAATGGGTGTCTATTTAGAAATCTCTTCTTACCATTGACCCAACCATTTAAATAACAGTACCAGAGAAAACTAAAATAAACAACAGAAAGCGGGTGCTTCACAGCCATAGAGATTGAAACAAATTACAGGTAAAAACACCTTAAATAAGTTATAAAATGTGCACACCCACAAACACCCCAAGAGGTATTTGAAAGAGGAAGAGACAAGAAATTAGGTGAGAGGAGATATAAAAACCACGGGAGGAGGGGGAGAAGGAGGAGGGCAGGTGGACAGAGGCATGCAGGGTGGAGCGATAGAGGAACAGAGAGCGGATCAAGTGTGCAGATGGTGGAACAGTTAGTTGTCAAACTCTGCGAAAACAGCGTGATGTGCTTAACAAGCCTTCTCTGCCTCCTCCCTTAATACTTGTCTCGTTCACTTCTACTTTCACCTCGTCTCCTTTCGTCCTCTCTATCTCTCCCTTTCAGTCCCTTCCTCTCTCCCTCAAATGTGCCTCTCTCTCCTGTCTCTTGCCTGTCACCTACTCTCTCTGTCTCCCTGAGTTCTTTGAGCAAGTGCTGCTAACTCTCTGTTTGAGGAAATGCAAATTAGCCTCAAGCAGAGTTGTTGGAGTGGAAACACCTCAGCAGAACTCCATATGGTGAACGAGGAGAGTGTGTATAAATACTATATCCATTTGTTTTTTGTAGTCTGTTTGAGTATATCAACTTGACGTCTTAAGAGGAAATTGAGGGTTGTGAGGACATTTGGAACATGTTTTTGACTTGCCTTGCACTTTCCCTGTCCCATTAAATCAATTGATTGATCACTCACTAGTATTAAGTCCCAACATCTTATCTTTTTATTATTAACAACTATTCCTCTTATTATTGATATTAATATCAATAACAGGACACTGAAGGTTTGATGACAAAATATTTAATTGTATGTATTCCCCTTTAGAAATTAAGGGTATAGTTGTGGCATGTAGAGGGGACTTAACGTCTTTATTTTGTATAGCAAGTCAAACAATTCCTTGATGCCTTTTTTTGCAGTGCGAAAGCTCTGAAATCCAACAGGTAATATTAGTCCACAAACAACTGTGTGTAAAGGCCTTTAGTGTCTTCAGTAATCGCAACATTTCAAGTTAAAAGCATTCTACATGGAAACATTCTGTTGTGTCTAGTTAATTGTTTTGGATCCAAAAACTTTGACACAGTCAGGTAACAAAAGAAAAGCGAAGCAGAGTTTATTCAAACGAGTCAGAGGAGGGTTTCGTGAGCTTGGCTGACAGCTGGTCGGGGTGTATATGCTGTATACTGCAGGAGCTTGATGAGTGGATGGGTCGCAGGTGTGCAGCGGGAGTGGAATGGAGCAACAGAGAGACAGAGAGAGAGAGAGAGAGAGAGAGAGAGAGAGAGAGAGAGAGAGAGAGAGAGAGAGAGAGAGAGAGAGAGAGAGAGAGAGAGGAGAGCGAGAGAGAACAAGGGATGGGTAAACAGGAGAAACATAAGGTATGAGGGAGAGGCACAGCCGTGACCATGACATATTTACTCCCACAGAAATGTATTCACAACACTTAGGTCATTTATTATGCCCTGTTAAGAAAGTTAAGAAAAAAAGGAAAGTGGAAAGTAAACATGTCTTATTTTCCAGCAGTGATGCTTCAGTAAAAGCAACATTTTATTCAGACTCTCTTTTTATCGATTCTTCTCTTGAGAGGTGATAGCACGTCTGTGACTGCACGAAACACAGCATTTCTCCACAGAATCACAGCCATCAGCAAATTACAGCCAAATCAATTACACAAGATGTCTTTTAACAACAGGGCACATGCATATCATTTATCAAAACTAGAGTTATTCTTCTAAAAACAAGGACTTAAGAACGGGAGCTTTTCACTTTATTTGACACGTGTTTCTGTGTTCATGTTACATCATGTCTTCTTCATTCTCTGCGGTCTTGTCACTGTCACAACAGTGTATTGTTCAGGTTTAACAACATGCGGCCCTCAGCGACCCGCAGTCCTGCTTTGTACCAATAATATTAGAAGTGACACCAACTGAGGAGCCGTAGCTGTAGCGGTTGACTCTGCAGGTTAGGAATCAAGTTAAATATAACACAAAAGGCTCTCGAATCCAGGGCACCCCCTTACTTTCACTATATATGCTGAACATCACCTGCTGATGTGTTGCGCCACAGCACGTGTGTGTGCTGGAGGCATGAAATCACACACATCATATGGTGATGATGTGTCTTGGACTGCCGGGTAAAGATGTGTTCTGATATGGGCCAAAGCTAAACTATGAGGGCCTTCAACTGCATCGAAAGAATACAGGAAGAGAACTGGAAGGTCCTCTTTGTTAATGGGGTCAGCGCTGCACAAATCTTTCACTTTTTAATAGAAAAATCATGAAATAGAATACAGAATGTTAGCGATGAATGGAAGCTCTTTGTTATTGATGTTTTTGGATGTGACAAAAACACGAGTAGCAAGGTGCTGTTTGATTTTGAGTGACAAAATAAGAGATTTATTAACAAAAGCCCCTTTTGGTTCCCTTTGTAAGATGGAGTTTTTAAACAGGCAGGCCAAGATAATCTTCAGTTGCAAACAAAATAATTTTCTTTATTAGGTCTATACAAAGAAAAATTATGAAGGCACTTATATTTTAAAATTGTGAAGGCCTCTATTTTCTGGTTGCTACAATGAATTTATATCCTTAGCAATGTATCTCTATTGGAGTCCCTGAAACTATCAAAATACATGAAAAGACTAATAGTTTTAATTATCCTTTCTTTGACTGAAAATATATTTGCACTGTTACATTTAATCTCAGTTAGTGAGATTATAAATAACTAAGTATAAACAAGTTATCTTCATATTAGCATGTTTGTGACGTTTAATTGCATGAATAGATCCATGTGTTAGTGTGTGAAACAGAGAGGCAGAGAAAAACTATTAAGGAAGTAGTGTTCAGAGTGAGAAAGACGTGTGTGTGTGTGACCATACTGCATGCCTCTCGTGAGAATGCTGTACGTCATATTTATTGTCAAAACCAATTAAAAAAATTCCCGCCAAAATAAGTGGAAATGATTGATCAAAATATAGCTCTTTCTTATTTTTAAGAGGTTTATATTTCTCTTTTTAAGATAGTTTTTTTTCTCTGCTTATACTACATGATTATTACTTGATTTAATTGTGTAATATTGCAATGATAAGAGAGTACCACACACCATGGTATGGAGCCCTGGAAGGGAGAAACTGGCTTGCATTCTGCTAGGGATAATTAGTCATGCGTCTCAAGCCTTCAAATTAAAAGCAAAGAATTGTTCATTTTAGATACATTATCCAGATGTTTTGGCATGCAAGTCACATTATTTTCCTTACACAGAAAGAGATTCAATTACAACGTGAGAATAAAGTCAACGACTAGAAGATTGTGTAGACGTCAAATTTATGCATTAAAAATCAAAGAGGAGCTTAACAGCGGACATTTTAGTCCAAGGGCGTAGTTTCTGTTTCAACATTGGGGGACACACGTACTAAGCGTCCTCCCCCAGGATATTTTGAGGGTCAAACACTTAATTTCCTGCATTGTGGTTTTTGCACCAATTAATGGTAGAAATGTCTTAATTTATAAGGGAAACACAAAATTCAGGCAAAAAATACAAATATAATGGACTGTAATGCTGTAAGACTCTCAAGCATCAAATATTTATTCTCCTGTAAATCAATTGTTTTCATTTAATGGTTCCTTGCTGTGTCAACACACTTGCAGGCAGGATTTACTTTTCCTCCTCTTTTGTGTCTCGTTTGGGGGATTTGGCACTGATTCACGTTAGTGATACATTTTCTGCTTATGTTTAAAACTTTCAGCACATTCAAAACACATCACACACACTCTTTACAAATACAGTTGGAACATTTTGATAAAAAAATTGTTATTATGAAGAATAAAGTCGTAATTTCATCAGGATCAAATCATAATATTACAAGAGAAAAACGACCTGTCCTGTAATCTGCTGGGCATTACGTTACGTTATGTGCCACCACAAGTCTATGCATCTTTCAGAACCACAGCTTCGGGGACCAGCAGCGGCTACTTTTCAACTGTCTTCTTATGTCTTCTGTCAAAAAAGTTATTGTTAATTAGTGTGGATGCTTACAGTTTTCATTACAGAAATCATTCTTCGTGTGGATGGCCCTTAAGAATGAACCATGTCGTGTGTTGTACAGTACACTTTACAATAGATTACAAGTCATGAGGGGTATTTCAATACAGTATCTATTTTATGTAATCTTTACCGGCAGCGATAGCAACGCTGGTATTGTTACTAGTTGCATTTGTGTGTGTGTGTGGACAGATTTTGATGACATGAAATGTGTAGTTGAGATCAAAATGAAGGTCGAGTTCGAAGATGGCCGTGGTGTGAGCAAAGAGAGCTTTTCTGTGTGTGTGTATGTGTGTGTGTGTGTGTGTGTGTGTGTGTGTGTGTGTGTGTGAACAGATTGTAGGACCACGATCGCGCAACCATGCACGTTGCAGTGACTTTAACTTTATAGGTTTGTAGTTGAGATCAAAATGAAGGAGTTTGAACATGACCGTGGTCTGAGCAAGGGGGGCCTGTGTGTGTGTTTGTGTGTGTGTGTGTGTGCATATGTGTGTGTGTGTGTGTGTGTGTGTGTGTGTGTGTGTGTGTGTGTGTGTGTGTGTGTGTGTGTGTGTCTCGGGATAGATTTTGTGATGCAATAGTGTCGCAATTGTGCAAAAAGATGCAGACATGGAACTTTGAAGATGTGTAGTTGAGATAAAAATGAAGGTTGAGTTGGAGGAGGGATTTGGCGTCGTGGCTGGTGCAATATTTACTCTTCTTCAGCTCTAAATCATTTCTCATTTGAGTCATCTGCAGTTTCTAGCTGGTAATCGTGTTTCATGCTAAGTGGGATCTGATTGGACGAACACTGTAATTGTTCATTGTGGAGCCAGAGTTCTGAGGGTGCTCACATACACATAGCACAGAAGCCTTTTTGTGGTTTTTCTTTTGGTCACATCATAACGCCTGATATTACAAAAAGCGGTGACAGGCAGCCATGGTGCTACACACCACTGAGTTATATTTTTTGTCTTGTGTGTAGCTTGAAGCGCTGCAGTTAACACCGCAGTTCACCCTTTAGCAAACACCATCACCACTGTTCTGAAAAGTGCTTCCATCCAGCAATTACGACCAACATCATTCTGCCATCGCTGCTGTGCTGCTCGCAGCCCACACTGCTTTCCGCATCGATTTTCTCTCCATCCAGCTGAAGGTGAGGTGCTCTTTCCTTTCTGCGTTTGAAACTTTGTTTATTCATCGCATTAAAAGGTTGATATTTCTATTAACTCTTGGGCATGAAAGGATCCGACATGATTGCTCGGGTCAGGTTTGGAGAGGAGGTTGTAATTTACTGGGAGCCGGGGATCAAATGAAGAGTCTGTGTTAAAGACATGTCTCATTTGTGAATGATCCTTTTCATCAACGATGCACCTCCACCTCTGAATTGGGACGCTTCATCAACGAATGTTAGTTGTGAGCAGTATGACTGCAGGTGAGGCTGACAATACCTTCGGTGAAAAGCTACAGTTGAAAATGCAACAAATGAGAACAGAAGAGAGTTTGTAAGAATTTCAGCAGTCTACAACAAAAAACATATCTTCCACACAAAGTCAAGCCCTGCAGATATGTGCATGTGTTCAAGGCTCAATGTGTGTGTATACATTGGGGACCCACTCAAAAGAACATTATGTTGACAGAAAATAATAAAAATGAAGTGTTGATGTCGTAAGGAAATTAAAATAATGACTTTGTTCCTGCTTCAACTTTCAGTATATTGACATTTCCTGACTGCATTTCTTGGTTGTTTATGCATTTTAAGATTTCCCTTCTTGCTTCTAGTGATATTTTTTGAAATATTATCGATGTTTTGATGTTTTGCCTTTTTACTCAGGTACAGTCCTGCTCGGGTTGGGTACCGGATAATCAACATAAAAGTTGGGCGACATATAAAAAATGTTTTTATATAAATTCACGGGTATGTGAATTAACAAAATGTGGGCAAGTAGCAGGCGAGAACAAAAATATGTATTTTTTCTAGAGAAATCAGAAATGAACGAATTTGACTTGGAGATAATTGAATCTCAGATCTACATCCTTGAATTGCTTATTGTTTGAAGATGTTCATCACGTTGGTTAACCACACCTGCCTTTTGATATATGGGTGTGGTGACCTGATGAACTTAATAAATGATCTGGCTTTAAGCAGCCGCATACATTATGTGTGTATAATTACACCCGTTTAATTATTGACATCACCGGGCAGCATTTCTGGGTCGATACACATACAGATATAGTGCAAGGCTATATTATTACACCCAGACTAGACATACTTAAAGTCAGTTAGAGTCAACTACTTATTACATTATATTTCAAGATTATGATCACTGTTAATTATTTAGTGCCATCTCAATGGGTTCCAGTCCTTTGGGGAAAATACTTTTTGCCCTGATTTCAGCGTCAAAGTCTAAGGCAACTGGGTTACTTTGTGACTGTAAATGGGCAACATATTCTTGCAGAGATGCTTTGTAGGCCAAGTACACATAGTAAGAAAGTAAGTTAATTTATATAGCACATTTTAATATTGTTTTTGTAATTTTATGCACCATGTGTGTAAAGTATATGACTATGAATATGGCTGCAACAGGATGGGTGGTACACTGATGAAGGTGGAGGTCCATTCTTTGGTAAGTATTGTTTCTTATAGTCATTTAGAATGTAACCCAGTGGTCGTTTTTTACTACCAAAATATATAATATGAATCACAAGCTAATATAACCGCTGAATCTGTTGTGGCAAACATCAATCTGTACCCTCTCACTCACATGCGGGCACCCAGAACTGTGTGGTAATGTTACATGTATACATATTACATGTATACATATTACATGTATACATATTACATATTACATGTAACAGTACTCAAGTAACTTTTACGAGCTAATTGTATTAATTACTGAGTAGACCATTTTTCAAAATTAGAAAAATGGCTGCATAATTACAATTTGCCAGTAATCCTACATCCATATATGGCAGTAATTATAATAAAACAAGTAACAAATGGTTGTAATATTTTCAAAGTGAATGCAGAGTTTTTGCGGATCACCACCAATCTAAATCGCTGCAATCTAAGATCCCGTCCCAGCTGGACCACTTCTCAGGCAGATGATATAGATATTCAAGAGCAAAGGAAAAGTGAAGGGACAAAGGATCACTCGCAATCACAGATTCGGAAAGTAAAAATGCATAGAACATAATTTTCGCTGTGTTGGTTTGGTAATTGTAAGGTTTTCTTGTCCATGGCTGCTCATTTGAACACATTTGATAAATGGCTTTAGTTTTATCCAAAGCGCTTTACAGTGGTTGAATTTGATTCACACACCACAGGTTGTGCAATTCATACAAGGCAACAACTTGTTCAGGGAATTTATGGGTTAGGTGTCCTGCTAAGGGACAATTCGCCCTTCAAGCTGCTCTGTCGCCACATTTGGCTAAATTCTGTCTTGATTTGTGGCCCCTTCTTTAGTGTGACAACCTCAACACCAGAGGGGAGTGCATCCTGAGAAGCCTTGTCATCTACCTCAATACAGATCTAGATCACATCTACCTCAAGACTCTTTCCTATTTCTTAGAATATCTGGTAAGTTTATCACAATATGTTTCCTATGTAGCGTTGAACAGTGTTACGCACACTTATTTCTACCTTGTCATGTATTTATGATGAGAAAATCCTATGACACACCACCATCCCGCGTCTGAACCACAACGTCACGTCAGCGTCTCGCTTGTGTGTATAGAGGATGAAAAATAACTTAAATAGCAATAAATAAATAAATGTTTAAATAAATACAGGAATAAATAAGGAAATAAACACAGACTATATATGTGTACACATATACATATATATATATATATATATATATATATATATATATATATATATATATATATGCTGCTACATGATTTCTGCCATCATGCATGTATTGAACACGCAATGACAACACATTTTATTTAATCTAATGTTAAGGGTAGATGAAAGTGCTCCACAATCAAAACTAAAACATAACTAATAAGAGTAAATAGCAATAATAAAAAATAAAAACTGGCAAAGGCAAATGTAAACACAACCTACTTTATAATATTTCATACCTTATATATTCTTACTTCAAGCCACTTCACCCCCATACGACCATGTGGAAGAGAATTACTGTATCTCAGAACATATTTTTATCACAGCAGCACAACACTCATTGACATGTTGTCAACATACGATTCCATATCTCCATCCGCAAGTTCCACTGTATAATTTTCATTAAAAGCAGCCAGCCGGAACAACAGAAGCCTGATGTACAGTGTGTGTGCGTGTGCGTGTGCGTGTGCGTGTGCGTGTGCGTGTGCGTGTGCGTGTGCGTGTGCGTGTGCGTGTGCGTGTGCGTGTGTGTGTGTGTTGGAAGGAAAACCAGTACGGAACAATAACACCAACACAGCATGGGCTAAACCTTCCATCACAAAACGTACATTATTCAAAACATGGCTTTCAATGTTGTGTTTGAATTATTTGGTGAATACACCCTTCATTTTACCTTTCATTCTTACCACAACCATCTCTCTGCACAAAGACCTTTGCCAGTGCTGAATGAGACACTGTCAGAATTCTGTTTGTATCGTCCCCCTCATTTTGATGGACTGAGGTCGCACTGGTCTGCACCTCGCTCTGTGTGTGTGTGTGTGTGTGTGTGTGTGTGTGTGTGTGTGTGTGTGTGTTCTCAAAGAAAGAAACTGTCAAACCTAACAAAAGCCACCACACACCTCCTCTGATTGATTTCTCACCTCGTTCGGGGCAAAAAAAAGAGTAATTTGAATTGAAAATAATGCAGTATACAATTTATACACCTTATATTTACAATATCACTTGTTCACATATTTCTTTGACAAAAAGAAAATAATAGTTTATATCATTTTTAATTTCACTGTAGTTTAGTATCGCTGGTAGGGGATTTGGAGAAAAAAGTGACTTCACAGTGGGTCTTATTCAATTAGGAGTGTTTGTCTTGTTTTGTTCTGCTTTTGTAGATTTGTAACACGATAGGAACTATGAACAATATTGTCCCAACTGTCCCCAGGAGAGCCAGCACAATTAGATTTATTTTTGAAAGCTAGTACAGGAATCCAGACAGCTAACAGTAGCATCATCTGACCGGCCAGCAAATAAACTTTCTAAAAATATGTATTATGTATGTATAGTAAAAACAGTATGCTAGAAAAAAAACAACAAGAGAGCAAAATGTTTACCTACACATTGTAGATTTCAAAACTGTATATAAAATGCAGGATACAGTCAGAAGGTCTTCACTTTCAGTTTGGAGGTAAGAGTAAGTGAAGAGGTTATGGCTGAGTATGAGCATGGTGAAGGGCAGAGGCGTAGTTGCTTTGTAACTTGATTAAAAGGTACAGTACCTGTTCTAACTATCCCCCTGTTCCCACTATCACCCTATCCCAACTACCCCCCTGTTCTAACTATCCCCCTGTCCCAACTGTCCCCCTGTCCCAACTGTCTCCCTGTTCTAACTATCCCCCTATCCCAACTGTCCAAACTATTCCCCTGTCCCAACTGTCACAACAGTCCCCCAGTCCCAACTGTCCCCCTGTCCCAACAGTCCCTGCTCTCCATGCTAGCAAATAACTGTGCAGCATATTTTAAGTCAAATGTAAACTAAATAATTTTACACACATTACTAATGCAGACCTTAGTGTTTGTGTTGGACTCTAACTAAGAAACATTTTCCAGTGAATAGGTGCAGTTTGAGGAGTTGAACTGGATTTTCCTGCCAGTGTGCAAACATGTTAACTTGGGATCTTGTTGCTGCAAACATGTAGGCTCTGCAAAGAGTGGTGGTTCTTATCTTATCGTTCACTTGTCTTCTAAATTATGAATTAGAAACTTCATGAAGGAGAGAGTCGCCTCAACAGTGGAGTGTCCAGATGAATGGATCCGACAGAAAGTCTGCCGGATGGCTTAAACTACGGCTGTCTTGTACTGGTGTTATTAAGAGCCTATTTGTCTGTTTGTGAGTTAAACTTAAAACTCACAAAGTGTAGGGCATTAAAATAATTTGTAAAATGTTTAAATGTATTATATTGTATACTTGTAGTTGCTATATTGTTTATCAACAATAACATTGCATTTAATACCATTGAACCATCTAAATCTGTGTTAAAGCTTAATGACCTTGGTCTTTATATTACATCTGTATGTGGTTTTGACTTCTGACAGGCATACCTCAGACAGTGAGAGTAGATGCAGCTCCTCATCTATCATAGCAGGGTTGTTGCCTTAGTCCCTTACTCTACAGTCTGTTCACATATTACTGTGTTGCCAGATATCATAGCAGCATTGTGCGCTGATGACACCACAGGGATTGGATTTATAAATGACAACATTGTAGGAAGGCGGTATGGGACCTACTGTATCCTTATGGTGTCAAGACAACAACCTCTCCCTGGATGAGAGAAAGCATGAGAAAAGAAAAGCTTGAAGAAAAGCAATAAGACCATTGTTGGCTTTTAGGAAGTGCAAACCTTTCAGTCACAAGTTTACATCATTGTGAAAATATTGAAAATGTGACAGCAGAAATGTAGGCAATTAAATCTTAGACTAGCCGTCCTGGTTTCTAAACATCTGTTCTGCCATCAAAAAGGAAAAACAGAGACAATTCTGCGATGTCTCAATATCACACAAATCCTGGCACTTTCTATCGGGCGACTATAGACTTGTATCAAACTGATCTGGTTTGGCAACCTGACTAAACGATACCACAAACAACTGAAGGACAGTAAAATGTTTTCAAAAGTAATTTGAACATCACTGCCACAGATCATGCCGCAGAAAGGAGGCTATAATGGAGGACACCAGCCACCCATCACGCACATGGCCTTTTCTTATAACTTCCCTCATGCCTGCAGAGCATCAGAGTTCAGACGAGCCGCCTCTCTGACAGTTTTTACCGCCAGGTGGTTGGACTACTGACAGCATGCACTTTAAATAACTCAGAGGCACTTTATATGACTCAGTGATTTATATATATTTGTAGAGTTTGTTCTCCCTTTTGTTTTGTTGTTGTCTCTTGTTTATTCTTACTATAAATAGGTTTTAAGACAATAGAGAGCCAGCGCAGATGCATTTCATTGTAAAACTGTTCTTTTTAATGTGTTAGACAGTAAACCTGAACCTGCTATAAGGGGCATGGTTTGTGAGCTACTGAATGTTTTCTAATTGTGTCTTTTAGAATGCTGTCCAGCTGGAGCTCATGAAGTGCCTCAGGAGGTAAAACCTAAATCGTCTGATTGGGGCACAGTTACTGAGCTGATTTTCTGTCTGAGAAAACTTTAACTATTCACGCACTGTTCTAACATATTTATTTTGCTTATTTTTCAACAAAATATTTGGAGGGTCCTCCGCAAAACATACCTCCACATGTGGGTCATGGTAAGCTATTAATAGACACACTTAACATGTACAATACAAATTACAAACTAAACTTCCATATCTCGTCTCCTACCATTTAGCAGATGTATGCTTTCTTCTGTATTAACAGTTACATATTAGCAGTACAGTAGTTAGTATTTTCTGACTTTATGTTAATGTAAATAAATGACTTGTAATAGGTATAACTAATAATAGGTATTCTATATGTTTTTAGCATTAATGACATGCATATACAGAGGCTGTAGTAATAAACCTGAAACATATACATTATTGAGTGCCTAATAAGTGCCGTCTACACTTAAGTGCACATATCACACAAGTCACTTTATAATCCAGGATGGGAAACTTGATTTGCAGTCAGGGGCACAAGATAAAAACAAGACAAGTACAAAAATGTCTCCAGTTCCGAAATAATAAAACAAAACAATCTCTTAATTAAGAGGTAAATTATATGAGCAGATTAAGAAGGGTTATTGACCAGAGAACAAATGAGTGTTTACTCCCATTGCACTTGTACTCTAAATCTAAGGCCTGAGGGAAAAGTTTCAACCTCAAAGTGCGGGGAGTAATCTATGCAATACCCAGGTTTAAATAGCTCCAGTGCTTAAGATACGTTAAATCAAGATGCACCTTTATTGATCAATATTATTTATTATTATTTATTGGGGAAATTCAATTTGATGCAACAGCACAAGGGAATGGAGTTAACATGAGAGAAAGACCTATCTATAAAGACCTATCAATAAACACCTATACATCAAAGACAGTATTTAATATGTGCCTGGGTGCAAATAACCTTGTTGACTACTGACACCTGGGTGCTTGTCTCTGCCATGCTGTATTCACCTGACCGGGTGTAAAAAGCCACATTGGCTACGGCACCCCAGGTGCAAATATAATTGTAAGCTACGGACACCTGGGTGGTAATAGCAACTGCTTAAATTAAAAGCCTACCGTGAACTGGATGGATTATGCCCTTGTGTTGAGAGACTCAGAGCAGCAGAGTGCTGAATACATTAGTGCTTTGGAAATTTGAGAAGAAAGCAATAAAGAAAAGAGTAGGAATCATGTGGCTTGTTTTGGCGGCAGGCAGATGGTCGTCAGCGCTCTGAAGTGACAGCAGACTCTGCTTCTGTAGAGGATCATCTTCACTATGGAATCAAACAGCTGCTGAATACTGGAAATTGTTACATAACAAACACATATTTATTTCCATTTTCGTAAGTTAACCTGTCTTCAACTTTCTGCCGTGCAAGAGTATGAAATCAGTGTGCAGCAACAAATGAACGCTCCTGCAGCTAACAGTGAGCCTGTGATTCATGAGAATACTGTCACCTGTAAATATAAAACTCAAGAGTGTCAGCTGCTGTCTATCTGCAGCATTTCAAACCTCTCTCACGTGCGTGTGTCCGATAGTTTGCCTTTTTCTTATTTTTCTTATGACACCTTATATTGCAACACAAAGTTCAAAATTCAGGATTTAAAAAAAAGGGACAGAATATTACAACAATGTTTTGAGGCCTGACTGAAATAAAATCAAAATGCGACAAAGTGCAATGGAAACTCGTGGTTTGAGTCTGACTCGGGACCTTTATTTCATGTTCTCCACTCATTCATCCTCATTTCCAAATTGGACACCACTTAGTGATTTAGATAGACAACGTATCCTCATATAACGGTTTGTATTGTTAGTTTTCAATTTGGAAGAGGAAGTAAGTAAGTAAGCGGCGAATCAATCTAGCAAACTTCTTGTTTAACAAAGCATTTATTAATATGATAAGACAAGCATGGAAAATATAACCAGCTGGATGACCATCCTGTTTCTCCGTTCTACAGAATGGTCCTGCTCTCTGGTTTCATCCGTGTATATATCAATTCCTGTCTTTGTTGTCATCTTCTCCTATTGGTCGCGTTGGGCACTTGACGTCTGACGTCATCACGTCACATCCTATGGGGTCTTCGACCAACTCTGTCAGGGGCGCTCTCATATTATGCATTCACAATGATATCACAGTGATTATGATCACAATGATGAGTCACAATTATCCCTGATATGATAAGACAGTTATGAGTGAGTTGAGCTTCTTAAAAGTCTAAGTATGAGCTTTATTTAATACATATAGTACCTAACATTTCTTCACATGATCTAGGTAAATACATGTATTTGTCAGTTATTACACAAGAGAATACTTTTATTAGTTAATTATATCACAGTATGATATCTTACAGAAAGGTATTTTGTTATTTTTTTGTTTTTTCCTAAGAATATCCAGTGATCAGCGTGCCTTTGCAAGCCCCTACAGTGCACAACCTGTTTAGCCAACAAAACCAAGTTTAGGAAAAGAAAGTTTGGGTTAAAATAAGTTGCCTACGTTTGATATGTAACTTACATAACTGAAGTTAGATAACTATGTAATTTATGTAACAAAAGTAAAACATTTTCATAGAGGTAGCCCTTCACGTCCTACCGCATAATTTCTGGGGTTTTATATAAATTGATTAATTGGGTTGTATAGAAATGCTATTACAACGAACAGTGTATGAAAACACCCTGAGATAGATGTTGATAATAATAATATTAAGAACAAGAAGAACAGTCGAGACCTGAAAAAATCACACATAATTTCTCTCTTTTCTTTTCCTTATATCAATAATGAACAATATTTAATACTTAAGTTTTGCTGACACAAACTTTAATAGGTGAAATGACAAACGTTGGTGTTATTATATCAGCAGTAGATCATTAATGTTGGTTAATTAAAAAAAACTAAAACATTTGTAAGTCTACAGATTGCTTGGTGAGTCTCAGTGAAAAGACCTCACTGATTGCATCTTGTCAATTTCAGTTAAACGTTCATGCATATCATATCAATAATTCAAGCTTATTAACTTCAATGATCTGAATCAGGACCCCCAGTATTTGGAGCAAGTAGCTTGTCAAAAATAAGGTGTGCAGAAGCAAGCGGGCTGCGGTTGTTTAAAATGTATGAGATACATAATCAGCGTGTGATATCTTCTGCTTTTCAGATATCAGTTGTAGGCTATGAATACTAATTGCACATTAGCTGACACTAGAAATGTTTCTGCCTTCACAACCAATAAAAGGTGATGTCAGATCTTGACTGACACTTAGAAGAGGATGTGTTGTTTATAACTTTAGTCATATTAACAGTTGATACCGGAAAAAACATTTAAAATTAATTTGAAAGGATTTAGAATTGATAACCATGTTCAACACTTTAGCGCTGATTTGAATTCCATAACATGCTAAACCCACCACTTAACAAAGCAAGGAAATAGAATACTGAATATAATTTAGGATTTTAAAATAATGTAAAATAAAGATAATAAAATAACAACAATTCATATTGAACCTCAGCAAACAGCGAGACACCTTCACAAAAATACACAGACACATTGTGTTCTGTGACTACTACTTCCCACTACAACCCCTACTTCCTGCTGCATATTTGTGTGTATAGGTGACTAGCTCACAATGAGTGTGTGTGGGAGTATCAAAGGATCAGCCTACTTTATATGTGTCCTGTGTTTGTGTTTGAGCAGCTCTGCAGCAGACAGCTGGCTGACAGAGACAAGAGAACAGGGTAAGAGAGAAGAGGAATCACCTTGCCTTCACACAATACGCCTGACAACAGCAACCACTGCTCAATCGCTCAGTTTCTCTCTCTCACGCAAACACACACTGTTTATTTGTCACTTAGCTCCCTGTGAATTGTTGTCTATTGCTGTCTTTGTTAGGTCTGTTCTTGGAAAGATAAGAAGAATCAGAGTCTGTGTTAAACCTTTGATAGAAAGCTACTGTTTGTCACGTTCAAACATCAATTAAAGCTATTTTAATTAATACCTTGCTGTAATTACCTTAAGCAAACTACCTGAAGTAAATAACATGGTGGCCTCTGTCTCACATTAGTGGTATTGTCACTGTTAAACTCAGAATTATGCTCAAGTGACTCACACAGCTTCTGTCAGTGTAGATAGGTGGTGATAAAGGAGCCAATTAGTCTGATTTACAATCAAGAAAACGTAACATGATAGCAACAGTTTACTAAAAGCACAAAGACGCTGTCTCATTTTTTACGAGAGAAGATCAGTTTTACAAATTAAATGAAGGACGGAATCGGGCTTGTTCAGGCTGGTATGGCAGTAAGCAGCCAAAAACAATTATATCTCTATGTTGGCAGGCCCCGCATTCTTTGCAGAGACAACAGTGATTACTTACTTTTCTGGATATTCATAACATGAAATGTTGTGTTGCAGGGACACATGGTGCAAAACAAAATAATGTAAATGTTTTAGTCAATCCTATGGTAAGCATAAAGCTTCTACTGTAAGTAATAAGGTGGTGGTAATTGTGTTCTTGGTTTTGGCATGGTATTAGTCATTGTGTGGATGATTCGCAATGGTGCTTCCCTGGTGGAGTTAGTGTCTTGTGATGTGGTCCAATTTGGATCAGTACCACAATTGATGATATGTTGTGTCCAGCACCACTAACATATAGCAGCTCTGTATACATGCACAGTATACTATGATACCTCTTTGCAGGGAATGTTTGGTTAGCCCTTTGGGATGTGGAGGAGGGGGAAAATATATATATGTCAGTTATATGTCCTGTGAAGTTTGTACCTTTCTGAATGCATGTTTTATATAATTAATACAAATGTAATCCCAGACAAAGTATAAGTGAAGGACATACCCTACCTACACTACCCACTATTGAAAGACAACATGGCTGGGCCCAATAACTGGTTCCATGCCAGACTTGAGATGAACTACATGCTTGAATCGAAGTATTTTGGTTGCGGACATTGTTCCAAAGCTGGTATGGGTGATGCAAATTGAAGCTAATTGTTAGTCCACTCCACAAAAACATAGCGAAATAGTGGGATGTAGTATAAACTTTTATAACAGCAGTTCCTCTTAAATTTTCAACTTACTTGCACGTAAATATAAATAGATTTCTTTGTTGGAAATAGAAAAGGTCAGAAGGAGGATACAGTACTTCTGAAATTAATTCCATTGTTCACATTACAGGATAATGAGTATAATTTAATTTCCAGTCCAGTAGATCAGTCACTAATGCCACTGAAATGGGATGCATTTAATGGAATTGAGAAACTAATTGCAAAATCTGGAAATTAAAACTGGATTGTGTGACATGTTTAGAGGAGTTTCATTCCTCTTACTGATTAAACTGTTTGAGCAGATTAATTTATTCTCTCAGTCTTCCAGTTTTCTCCAACCACTCGCCCTGAGACTTTGAAGGATTCTGCTTATGGTTAATAAAAAGGTGAATGTTGATTGCAGGTCTGTGACAGGAAGGAAACCACAGTCTTGAACAGTGAAAGTCGGTTGTGTTCCAAACCAATCTACGACCACCATCTCCACACCCTCACTTTCTGTATGTCGCTCTGGATAAGAGCGTCTGCTAAATGACCTGTAATGTAACATAGTTCTTATTTCAATTCATCAAGACTTTTCGCCGTTTTTTAATTTTTCCTTCAAGATTTCAAGGTTACATGGGTTAAGTAATTGATTAAGGATTATGTAAGTGAAGTATTCCTTTAAACTGTTTTTAAACGGTAAGTGGTGGTGAAATACACTCATGTTTGAGTATAATAAATGTTATTGGCAGAAATGCTTTTAATAAGTATTTAATAATTAGTAATAATTAGCATCATTATTTTAATATGAAACTGTGACCCCAAACACAGGTCACAAACACTTTAGTGGAATCACTGCAGACCTTTGTCTGGTTCGGTTTCACAGTACATAAATTACAGCGGACATAATAACAAATATAGAATTTGCTAAGGGCCGTGTACGAAATGTACTCGCTGAAGTCTTTGTTATTGGCCAGAAATTTGGCAGTGGAAAATATTAACAATGAATGCAACCAGAGTGGTGAAAACACTAACCCAGCAACATGGAGCAGACCACACCGCAGATATGTTTGGTCAATACTGGCAGTAATCCTGCTTTGGTGTTCATAACGAATGCCTCCGGTTAAGGCTCCGGGTTAATGTCAAGCAAACATTGGACTTCCGCAGAAGTCCCAGTCAGTCCTCTCCTACTCAAGACAACCTGTTTTTTTGTTTTACCCTTTGTCCATTTAACAAATGCCCACACGGCTAACCCACAATCCCCTGTGTTTTGGTTCACTTCCTGCAATTATATCAGATTATGTATTCACTGCTCTAGGGTTTGTTTGGAAACAGTTTTGGTCTGCAGCCAAGTACATTTAATGCATTCACAACTTCCCAATCGAACCGCACCAGAGTTTGTTTAGATGTTGGCTTGAGAAAGAGCTCTTAATCATCCAATCATCCATGTTCATAATCAACCAGCCAGCAGGTTCTGCTGCACACTGTTGATGTTGTCACATCAATGCTGTGACTATTAAATATAATACATTCGATAATAATGTCCAGAAAGGAAAAAAACATACATACAGACACACTCACATCCTCTAGTGTCCAGTTTGTAGTAGTTTAGAGTTGAGTGTTATATCTCCCGTCTGCAGGAGAGGTCACCTTTAAGATGGCAATTTAACAGCTCTGCACCAGAGAACACACATACACACACACATTATACATCTATATATACACACACACCGGCGTTGAGGCCACCCGGTCACAGATAGAGGACTTGATAGAAAGAGACAGCAATGGATTGTTCTCAGCTCTCAATGTGGTTAGTAGTAGTAGTCTGTGTGTGTGTGTTTCAAAGAGAGAGAGAAAAGAGAATTAGAGCTGTCACTAGTCCGATAACAATGTTAAGGTAAGGAAGTGTGCTTATTACACACACACATACACACGCACACTAACACAGCACCCTGACAGGTAAGGTGACCTTTGTCCGAGAAAGAAAGTGGCCTTAGGAAGGAGAGAAAAAAGCAGCAAGACAGACAGAAAGTGACATCATTAAAGCATTAGAGAAAAATATTAAAAAGAGGGAAAAAGAAGGAATTTCCCATTTCTGCCGCTTGTACCCGTTGATCTCGTTCTTTCGGTCATGACCTAGCCTTCATGACCATAGGTGAGGGTATGAACGAAGATCGACCGGTAGATCGAGAGCTTTGCCTTCTGGCTCAGCTCTCTTTTCGTCACAATGGTGTGGTAAAGTGACTGCGGTACCGCCCCCGCTGCACCGATTCTCCGGCCAATCTCTCGCTCCATCTTCCCCTCACTCGCGAACAAGACCCCGAAGTACTTGAACTCCTTCACTTGGGGTAAGGGCTCATTCCCAACTCGGAGTAGGCAATACACCGGTTTCCTGATAAGAGCCATGGCCTCAGATTTTGAGGTGCTGATCCTCATCCCAACCGCTTCACACTCGGCTACAAACCGATCCAGTGACTGTTGAAGGTCACAGACCGATGATGCCATAAGGACCACATCATCTGCAAAGAGCAGTGATGAGATCCTCAGGCCACCGGACTGCAACCCCTCTCCTTCATGACTACGCCTCAATATCCTGTCCATGAAAATCACAAACAGGAATGGTGATAAAGCGCAGCCCTGGTGGAGGCCAACATTCACTGGGAACGAGTCCGACTTACTGCCGAGTATCCGAACACAATTCTATAGGGTTTGGATGGCACTCAGAAGTGAACCCTTCACCCCATACTCCCACAGCAACTCCCACAGTATCACCCAGGAGACCTGGTCATACGCTTTCTCCAGATCCACAAAACACATGTAGACCAGATGGGCATACTCCCAGGCCCCCTCCAGGATCTTTGCGAGAGTGAAGAGTTGGTCCGTTGTTCCACGACCAGGACGGAATCCGCATTGTTCCTCTTCAATCAGAGGTTTGACTATCGGCCGAACCCTCCTTTCCAGTACCTTGGAGTTTACCAGGGAGGCTGAGAAGTGTGATACCCTTGTAGTTGGCAGACACTCTCTTCTCCCACTTTTTGAATAGGTGAACCACGACCCCGGTCTGCCAACCCCTAGGCACTGTCCCAGACATCCACACAATGTTGAGGAGACATGTCAACCAAGACAGCCCCTCAACACCCAAAGCCTTCAGCATTTCTGGACGGATCTCATCAACCCCTGCGGCTTTGCCACTGTGGAGTTGTTTGACTACCTCAGTGACTTCCATCAGGGAAATTGTCAATGATCCCCCATCAGCTTCCAGCTCTGCCTCTACCATAGAGGGCATGTCACTCAGATTCAGGAGTTCCTCAAAGTGCTCCTTCCACTGCCCAATAACCTTCTAAGTCGAAGTTAGCAGGGTCCCACCCTTGCTGTATACAGCTCGGATGGTTCCCCGCTTCCCCCTCCTGAGGTGCCGGATGGTTTTCCAGAAGCACCTTGGTGCCGACCGAAAGTCCTTCTCCATAGCTTCTCCGAACTTCTCCCACACCCGCTGCTTTGCATCTGCCACGGCAGAGGCTGCTGCCCTTCAAGTCCTTCGGTACCCTGCAACTGTTTCCGGAGTCCTCCCGGATAACATAACCCGGAAGCACTCCTTCTTCAGTCGGACGGCTTCCCTGACGACCAGGGTCCACCACGGTGTTCGAGGGTTACCGCCCCTTGAGACGCCTAAGATCTTGAGACCACAGCTCATCACCGCAGCTTCAGCAATAGAGGTTTTGAACATCGCCCACTCAAGTTCAATGCCCCCAACCTCCACAGAGATGTCTGAAAAGCTCCGCCGGAGGTGCGAGTTGAAGATCTCCAGGACAGGGGCTTCCTCCAGAAGTTCCCTGTTCACCTGCACTACCCGTTTGGGTTTACCAGGTCTGTCCAGAGTCTTCCCCCACCCCTTGATCCAACTCACCACCAAATGGTGATCAGTTGACAGCTCCGCCCCTCTCTTCACCCGAGTGTCCATGACATGCGGCCTCAGATCAGATGATATGATCACAAAATCAAAAATTGACCTTTGGCCTAGGGTGCTCTGGTACCACGTACACTTATGAGCAGCCTTATGTTCGAACATGGTGTTTGTTATGGCCATTCCATGACTAGCACAGAAGTCCAACAACAAACGACCGTTCAGGTTTAGATCAGGGAGGCCAATCCTCTCCAGGTGTCTCCATCGTTTCCCACGTGTGCGTTGAAGTCTCCCAGCAAGACTACGGAGTCCCCTACTGGAGCCCCCTGCAGGGCTCCATTCAGGGTCTCCAAGAAGGCAGAATACTCCGAACTTCTGTTTGGGGCATAGGCACAAACAACAGTCAGAGTTTTCCCCCCCATAACCCGAAGTCGTAGAGAGGCGACCCACTCGTCCACGGGGGTGAACTCCAATGTAGCCGGGGACTTGTGAGTATCCCCACACCTGCCCGACGCCTCACACCTTGGGCAACTCCGGAGAAGAATAGAGTCCAACCCCTATCCAGGAGTACGGTTCCAGAGCCAAGATTGTGCGTAGAGGTAAGCCCCACCAGACCAACTGGTAGCGCTCCACCTCCCGCACTAGTTCCGGCTCCTTCCCCCACAAAGAGGTGACGTTCCACGTCCCCAGAGCCAGCTGTGTTATGCCCGGGTCTGGTCTGTCGAGGTCCCTAACCATCACTGCCACCCGTGTTACAGCGCACCCGACCCCAGCGGGTCACAGGATTGATGGATTGGAGGCACCACATAGCTTCTTCAGGCTGTGCAGGCTGTGCCTGACCGGGCTCCGTGGCAAACCCGGCCACCAGGCGCTCGCTTTCGGGCCCTCCCTCTGGGCCTGGCTCCAGACGGGGGCCCCGAGCTTCCTCCGGGCATGGTCTCACCTTTCCTTTCCCTCTTTTTCATGAAGTCGTTTTGAACCATCTTTAGTCCGGTCCCTCGCCTGAGACCAATTTGCCTTGGGAGACCCTACCAGGAGCACTGGGCTCCAGACAACGGTCTCTTTTGTTCTTTTTAGTTAACAGGAATAGAAAAAATTAAGAGGGACAAAGTTTGGAGAAAGATATAATTGAGATAAATATATATATTATATAAATCATAAATCATATCCATGACACTCAGTTTTCATCCCACCTTCTGTGCTTATTTAAGTTTTAAGGACCAGCTGCACTGCAAATAAACACACAAATAATTTATATTTAAAATTCAGATTTAAAAGAAACATTCAAATATTTCACATAAAAATCTTCACAGTCATACATTGTATTTGTTCACTTGGAGAGTTTTTAAGAAAACCTTTTTACGGCAATAATATAAAAACTTCATATGACAACACAAATAATATGGCAGCAAAAACTTGGTGTGAATAATTGAAAAACCTAAGTAAGAACATAAATAAGAAACAGATGCCTGTTAACATTAACCTGAAGCGCCAGATGGTTCGTTACACAGAACCATCTGAGAAACCGTCAACGCTAAATGTTTGCCAAATGGCAGGCACCCTCGAAAAATACATGACAGGTAATTGGAAAAACCATCTGTCAATCAAAGTCTTACCAAAGCTAGTTGGGAGAAGAGCGAAAACATCTTTTCTATTGAGAAAGGCCTTCAGTCCTGCCTTTTTGCTCTTCTTTGAATGAATAAATACTCTCCAGTTCTGATATAACTAATGCTATTGCAGCATCTATGCTAAACACTTAAAGGGCCGCCATTGTTGTTTTGAACGAAAACAGCTAATTGGTCCAGACACAAATGCTTTATTTAAATCCTGACAAGATGTATTCTAACATAATCATGTGATAATGTGAGGATCTAGCTGTAAGGTAATGTGAACTTAGAACCCCAGACGGACACCTCTCACTATTGCATAGTCAAATATAGCAAGCCCTGCCCTGTATGTATAGGATTAAAGCTTTCAGTCAAATCCATTCACCCATCAGCTATTTGTAGAGAGTTTGTTTCTTTATCATCTTTTTACAATGATCAGGACCTTCGGATTTGTAAAGACAGAACACACACACAGATACACATTTTTAACACTGTCTTATCTCCACAGTCTGAATACTGACGGCTCTAAACTCTGATTGACCCCTCTGAAGCTCCTGCTGCCAAACTTAATTCTGCTCCTTTTGATTTTAGTCCAGTTCTTCTTCTCTGTACGTTCTCGCTTTAATTTTAAGAGGCTTAATTCATGGTGCCACTCCAGTTTACAGGACTTCCAAAACAGAAAGTTTTCCTTCCAGCAGTTTTGGATTTTGAGAGAACTGGCAGCAAGCTGTGCTTGTTAGCAGTGCTTGGGTAAGTCAAGAGGAAAGCAATGTGTTTGTCTAAAAAACCCAATGCCAGCTGTTCAATGGGCTGCACAGATGTGGACGCACTACGTTTTACTTCAGGCTTCCTGAACTATTTCTACATTATGGCTTCAAATCACACAGGAATATATGTGTTAGGGTTAAAAGTGAGATTTTACATGTTTGGAAAAATACAACCACACTTGCTCCTACACAAATGGCTGGTGACAACATGTGGTGCTTTGTAAATTAGTCAATTATGTTTTTTGTCAAATATGTCTGAAAAATGCATATTTTCACATGATAAGGTTTGCGGTGGAAATTAATTAATCAATAGTTTTGTTTATTATCAGGGAAATCCACAGTCCCTGTGATGTGGATCAAACAGCACAGGTCCAAGTATTTTTGTATGTTGTATGAAATGCAAGCTTTTCTCTCAAAACTTTTATTGAGCAATATTATGAATGGGAAAAAAATGTCACCCTAGTTGTATTGAACTGTTATATTATTTGCTTTGTGTTTTTGATCATCAGTTCTGAGTGGTTGTTTCGAGCCCTCTGAACAAGCTGTATACCCATTTTTACCAACACAATCAAATGAAAAGAAGCATGTGAGTCAGATAGATGTGTTAAGATGGATTTAAAAACAATCTGAATGTCTTCTTTAAAAATACAAAAACGATTTCAGAAAACTTTCAGGCAAAATTTCCCACAGGGGTTTTGATTATGCCTCTAAATTGTACCCCCTCACACCTCAATAGAAAAGGTGAACTGGTTTGTTCCTTCAGTTTTGGAACCCTCAAATTCAGACCATTTAATAAATGGTTTTCAAAGGGGAGCCTGACCAACATACCACAAGCATCTTGAGTGGAGCCACAGATGGAAAGGAAATGGACTTAATTTTATTTTCTCCTTTTCTATATTTTGCCAAAAGATTTGCTCTGTTGACCCAAAATGTCTTTAAAACTTTAAATAAAAGTGTTTAAAAAACAAACAGGCTTATTTAGTTATTTGAACCCCCAGATCAATAAGACGACTTGTGGAGTGGAAAAAAGGTTCAAGAAATCATCTCTGAATGAGAACTTGCCTTGCTCGTGGGCGCACTGACAGCAGGTGTTTAAAAATTCATCTTTTAACTGATCTTCAAACACGGATCAGAGTATTCAAACTTCAAATGGTTTTACACATTCAAGCCCTGTTCAAATCTGCAAGGTACTAAAAACACGTGCACACACAGCCATTCGTGCTATTATTCAAGATGAACAAAAGCCCATTTTATTTCACAGAACACTTAAGGCAGCAAAAGACATTTACAGTAGCTCAGGGAATATTTCCACAAAAAGGCAATTAAAGCAGCAAAGTGCAATAAAAGACAGACCGTGCAATTATGCTTACACACTCATGTGCACCCCTCCCAGGTTCATATTTAAAGATGATACATTAAAAATTGGCTTGGACATCTAATAGAGAGAAAGCTGTTATGTTTGTAAAGTAAAAGTGCTGCTGACAACTGTGAAATACTGAGAAGGATGTATTCGCCTTTATAATGTCGTAAACAGGACAAGAGCTGTCTATGTCAGAGTTCAACACAAAGACGAAGCTTTTGGAACACGGAGTGAGCGCAACACTCGTCAAACACATTACATAGTTTCCAAAGGCTGCTGGGTCAGGCTTTTTGAAAACTTTGCTCATTAAAGATCAGTGGGGCAGCCTTTTATATTGATGGTTTACTTGTGGTGATTTGGTGATGGAAGGTATATCTTTTTCTTACATCACAATGTCTGGAAAGTTTTTCTCTTTTCCTGTGATTTGTAATGCTATGTCTCCATCGATGCCTTAAGGGTGCCTATGGAGCTCTCTTGTAAACAAACAGAAGTTATGTTTACATTCAGTGTTTCTGACCAAAAAGCATTGTAAGGTCTTACATATATGTGAACACATTAATTTCCCCATAAAACCTTTTAAAACCTGCATTTTTTTAACGTATCCTCATATGAATGTATGACAAATAAAAGGAATAGCAACAATAACAACTATAAAAATATGACTAATAATAATAACACAAATAACAAGTAGCAGTGAGCGTCTAGCAGGACCACAGCAACAGGTGCAGCCACAATACATGATGCAACCATTAACCGTTAAACGTGGCCACCTGTCTGCACACAAACTCTGGGATGATGCCCTGGATGCCGAGTTATTAACTTGCATTTATGGGAATGAATTCATACAGATAGAGATTGAGAGGAGGCGAGAATAGCCCGGTGTAAGTCACCTGTCAGTCTTAGCTTACAGCACCATAACGAGGGGCAGGGCCAAGGCAAGCCTGCGCCAGCCCTAACTATAACCTTTATCAAAGAGGAAAGTATTTTTACAAACTGTTTGTACAGGACACTATAACAAATACAATTGGCTGTAGTGTTGTCCAGGTAGAGTCTGAAAGACGAAAAACAAGGCTTTCAAATAAGTTTCAGTTTAGTTTAGATTTAGGGTTTGGACCCATGTTTAGTAGCTTGCAGTCTTCTTTATCCTTACCTTTAAACGGATACTTTTAATGGATCTTTGTATTCTGTTATACTCATTTGGATTGTGTCCTACATCACTTACATTGGAATCCCACCAGGAAGGAATTTATTAAACAATTTTTCTTAGTATGAACCAAGTGGCAACCTCCAGGTCTGAAAAGTGAAGCCAAATGCGTAAGTGCCTTAAACCAGTATTCTTTCAAATGGCTATCATGGGGTGACTCCACTGGTTACAAAAAAGAAGTCAGATTGTATCTACACTTGAATTATTCTTTATTTCAAAATGACAACATTGAATATAAAATTTAAAAAACAAAAATGTTTTAGTTCACAGTGATCACTGATGTCATTTGCAAATACAGAAGCAGTGGTGTATTTATGAGGAGTATTTGTAAGGATAAGATCAATTAAGGAGGATTTTTCAGGAGATTTCAGATTGGGTCTGGTGGGACTACCAACAATCTGAAAGAGATTTAAGGAATTACAGTATTTTTTAAAGTCCTCTGATGCTGGTAGCAGCCAGTTCCAGTTAAGGTCACTCACAATGACAATTTCACTATGGTTAAGACAGGGCAAAAGCTGCATTAAAGATGGTAAAGCGTCACTGACAGCTGAAGGTGGTCTGTAGCAACCAACAACAGTGATATGGAGAGCTTTTAATACTTCCAAGTCAAGAGCCAACAGTTAAAATTGTTTTGTCAGTGATGTAGAGAGAGAATCTTTACATGAAACTTAGATTTAACAAAGACAGCAACACCTCCACCCTTCGATCAGTCGATCAGTCCTATATACATTGTAACCATCAATATTAATATCCTTGTTTGGAATGGATTTGGTTAGCCAGGTTTTAGATATCACTATTATATCAGCATCAGTTGAATGTGCCCAAATACAAATCATATCCATTTTAGCAATCAAGCTGCGCACATTCAAATGGATGAGACCAAGACCAGACCTCGATTAAAAATATGCAGGAGTGTTAAAACTAACAACAGAATCTGGTCCAGGGTTAGGTGGCACATTTCCTGAAATCAACAATAACAGTACAATTAGACATCTACAGACAGACTTAGGTGGATTATTTGATGGCTCTCTCTTGGTGTTTAAACCGAATACAAGGCCAGGAACACGGCTAGCAGGGATAATAAAGCTATCTTGTAGAGCCATGAGGCTCATCAGACGAGCCAAGTCCAAAGTAGCGCACTGGACAGATGCGGGGGAGAGGACCAGAGGGAGGGGGATCACCATAAAGCCCAGCGGACTGCAAGAGGAGCACGTTCCCCGGCCTGGTAAAACCGGGGATGAGAGAATTTCCCAGTCCCATGGGGTTTCCTCCAGTGCTGCTCCAAATTAAAAGGGATAGAACAGCCAACAGCAAAAACATACTTGAAATCCCGTGAATCTTGGAGAACCCAACCAGAACAGCGGACTCCCGAGCTCCACGCCACATGATCAGCTGGGAACGATGCATGTCGTGACGTCACAAGTAAACAGGAAGCCAGACCCGGTGCATCGTTGGTTCGAAGTAAAACTATTTGGACCAGAAGGGACAGTCAGATACAGTCAAGTGCGAAGCTAATAGAGCCAGGAATTAGCTCTTCCCTTCAAGATGAGAAGGAAATTGGACATATCGAGAGGCAGAAACGATCCAGTATTTCCGAGGAGACGAAGAAGTAAACCACACTACTACATTTACGATTAGGATTTAAACGTAGCAGTTGTAAATTGATAGTGTCCTTCAGACAATTTAAATATAATCAGATAAGTTAAATATAATCACTTAATCGTAACAAAAATACGGACACAGAAAGAGACGTGCTGCCATCTTGGATTCTGGGACTCAAACTATTTTTGACACTCGGAGTAGAGCCGCTGCTCCTTTGCGTTGAAAGGAGCCAGTTGAGATGGTTCGGTCATCTAGTAAGGATGCCACCTGGGCGCCTCCCTAGGGAGGTGTTCCAGGCACGGTCAGCTGGGAAGAGACCCCGGGCAAGACCTAGGACTCGGTGGAGAGATTATATCTCCTCACTGGCCTGGGAACACCTCGGGATCCCCCAGTGGTAGCTGGCGGATGTGGCCCGGAAAAGGGGTTTGGGGTTCCCTACTGTAGCTGCTGTTCCGCGACCCGACCCCGGATATGCGGTAGACGATGGATAGATGGAAAATACAGTAATACATTTAAAACATTATATTATGCTAAATTATACAAACCCATGACACTTTAACTATAAATAATAGAGTAAACTGAAGGAAATGCAACCCTGTTACTCTAATTAAAGTAACAGGGTTGCAAGTAATAGGGTTGCAAATCAATGTTCATTTTTACCTCAGGAATTAATGCTAGCTGCACCATGTAATGCTACTGTTAAGGAATGGACACACTTAGATATCTAACTAAAGAAAGATATGTTTGAAATTAATTAGTTTTATTCTCATAATGTGAGTAACAGGGTTGCGTTTGTGTGAGTGCCACACTCGATCAAGAGTGAAAAGATTGGAAATATATTAAAAATAAAAGGGAGGACTTACCTTTGGTCTACCCATGGTAGTAGCACATGACTTCATTTCCTCTGTGTCATGTGACTAACAGTTTTTTCACTTCCTCTGCCAAGCTAAAAAGGTTTCGGTAACAGGGTAGCACGCATGTTGTGGGACACACTTTCAGTGTAAAATTACTGTTATTTAAAATATGTTTATGATTAAAAAAAATATTTTACCATTACAAGAGACATATATCAATAGAATAATACCAAAAACAGTAAATAAAAACCCTATATTAAATGTTATATTTGACATGCAAGTAGGTCACCAAGAAGCTGGGACAAGAGAAAAATGCTATTTAACTTTTCCTCGTTGTCCCACCGTTCTGTCAGTTTCGTCTTAGATCTTTAACATTTTGTAAAATATGCAAAGTATATATTTATTTATACATATATGTTTTTGGGGGGAGTTTTTCCTTGTCCGCTGCAAAGGACAGATGGTGTTGTGTGCTGTACAGATTGTAAAGCCACCTGAGGTAAACTTGTAATTTGTGATATGTAAATATATTTGGCTATGTAAATAAAGTTTTATTGATTAATTGATTGATCTATTCCACTCGACCGCCAGGACTCCCAATTAATACGCTATATCATTCCCATCACTGTCTTTGGTACATATTTGTGATCATAATCAGAGCAATAATAATGTGTAACACATTTATTTGCTGGTGGAACACTTGGGCATAAACATAAAAAAACTGAATGAATGTGAGTCAAACTGAATCTGTGCTGGATTCAAACCACAGTGGTTGTTTAGAGATCATGATCAGGTCCCTACAAGACGACCACCACGGTGAAGATAACTACAGAGCTGGCTGTCTCTCTCTCTCTCTCTCTCTCTCTCTCTCTCTCTCTCACACACTATAGAGTCTGAATGATGACAGCCTTAAGTGCTCAAGTGCTGAAATAAAGAAGATTACTGCTTCGAGACAGAGAGGGGTGACTCTGCCCTGCTGTCATCTGCACTCTTTGTACCTTCTGTGCTTTGTGTTATTTTCAAACGTACTTTAAAGTTTCACAATTTCAAAGGATTCTTTATGTCCTGAGTAAGGTTTATGATTTCAGAACACATAAGCCTGAAAAACTCTTTGTACAAACGTGCATGCATCAACCCACATGTCTCAGGTGGAGGACACTAGTATTCAAAAAGGCTAAACTATAAGCATACAATTTATAGATGCATGTCCTGAATGAAAATGTTGAGTAGTAAAGTAGGGAATTGAACGATAACCCAGTGTTACCTTGTGATAACACAAGGTACCTTGTCCCAGTGTTACCTTGTCACAGTGTTATCTGTGTGTGTCATCATGGTAAAATGTGCTCCTGGAGACACCTACTGTAGCATGAACTACCACAGAGGAGGTTTTCAGTCATTTGCCAGGTGTTTATATTTCTCTGTGTCTGTCTGTAGACAAATTTTTTCACTGCGATAGTGATACTGTGCAAAATACAATCACAAAACTTTACAGGTGTGTAGTTGAGCTCAAAGGGAAGGTCAAGTTCGAAGATGGATACGGTCCGAGCAAGGGCACTGGAACTAGGGGGTAGGAAGTGGGGAAGGGGCTCTTCTGGCAGCAGAAGCCTATATATATGTCTGCTTGCCAGTCCTACTCTGAGCTCAGAAAAAGTCCATTAAAACATGGAAATAACAAAGCTGCTCTAATTATCGACCAAATGTACCAATAAAATGACATTCACCATCTCTATCTGAATCTGTCCAAACATCTCTTGTAATCTGGCAAACACATAATCCACCAAAGAGCATGTGTTAAAGTATTATTTAAAAATATATTCAGGTATTCCCCCTTCTTCTCTTCTGAAATCGACAGAAGAGAAAAGCAGTTCTTTTCACAAACACCACTTTGACACAACACACACTTTCTACAGTTACTGGTGTCTTTATGATTTTTAGCATCTTTTCCTCATAAACTTATCACAGAACTTCATCTGAATGTATTATCATTTTCATTTGAAAGCCTCTCACCGTGTCCCGTGCTGCAGTACCACTCTCTGCCTGAGAGCCAACAAAGAATAAATCAGTAGATCTGAATCACAGGGCGGATACATGAATTATCTCTCTCTCTCTCTCTCTCTCTCTCTCTCTCTCTCTCTCGGAGTGCATGCTGGGAGTTTGTGTGCGAGTGAGACGCTGAGTGTGTGCTTTTCGTTTCTTCTTTTTGATTATTTTTGTTTAATAATGGGTGTTAATTTAACATAAGTTACTGGTGATAGTTTGGTATAGTTAATTTTCGGTACATTGGAGCGGATGAACGGCGCTGTCGTCATTTTCCTGGACCAGCTGGAGAAGGTGAACCATTGAGACAGGTATCATGGTGAACAATTTGTTTGTGCAGGTAATGCCTCTCACGCAACCCGCAACCAAAGTTGTTATTTCAAACGTCCCTCCGTTTATAACTGATGAGTTTCTCAGCAGAGAGCTGTCCAGACACGGGAAAGTTGTTTCCCCGCTTTAAAAGATACTGTCTGGATGTAAGTCAGTTACTTAAACATGTAGTGTCTCACCGTAGACAGCTGTATATGATTCTTAATAACCGGGATGTGGAGCTCAACCTCTGCTTCCAGGTTAGTGTAGATGATTATGATTACGTGATATTTGCCACCTCATCAAGTATGAAGTGTTTTGGTTGTGGGGAGGAGGGACACACTGTGCAGAGCCTGTCCGAGGCGCAGGGACCCAGCTCCGTCTGGTCCAGGAGGGGCGGCGGGTGCAGCGGCGGCGGGCTCCCTGCCGAGGGTAGCTGTGGCTCCGGCGGGAAGACCTCTGCCGGCCGCTCCAGCTGTGCACGATCTGGCGCACGAGGTGTCTGGTGTTATTTTAAGTGGTGTGGGGGAAAATAATGGCGAAAAAAATGACCAAGATATTCTAAGTGGAGCAGGAGGAAGTGAGGTCGAAAAAAACAAGGAGAAGAGGAGCAGGTAGAGGAGGAAGGTGGGTTGGGAGGAGAGCAGATAAAAGAGGCAGGTGATTTGGGAGGAGAGCAGGTGAAGGAGGTAAGTGATTTTGGAGGAGAGCAGGTGAAGGAGGCAGGAGAGATGCTCGTAGAGGAGGCAGGTGGTGTGGGAGGAGAGCCAGCAGAAGTGATAGGAGAGGTGCAGGAAAACAGGGAAGGAAAAGAAAGGAATACAGGGAGTGAGCAGGTAGAGGAAGCGGAGATGGAGGTGTAGGAGGAAGAGGCAGCAGTAGCACTGGAGACAGTACAACAAAAACCTGCTGCCAAACGTAAGAAAAGGTCAAAGAAATCATCCAGCGATGCTAAAAACAGTAAAGTTGGTGAAGAGGGACAGACTCTGAGAAGGCAGGGACAGGCGGACGAGAGTCTTAGTGAAGATGAGTATGGGTCTGACAACAGTGATATCCCTGCTTTTAATTTAAGTAACAGTCAGAAGGAAAAAACGTATATGGCTAAAGTTTAAAAATGTTCCTCCATCAAACTAAAAACCAACATGGTGTAAAGGTGGAGGATTACTTTCCAGATTTGCTAGTTTTTAATACCTCAGCCAGACTCCATATGAGTTAAAGAGAGGAGTGTGGCCTCACTGAACAGGAGTATTATAGATTAAAGAAACTTGTGGTAAAAGTAAAAACACAAATAGATGTTGATGATGCGTGTCTTAATTAATATCTTTGTTCGTTTTTTTGCTTTTAACATCTCAGTAGTGATGGATACTTTCAGAGTGGATGTTTTAAATGTTAATGGAGCCAGAGTCTTAAAAAAAGAGGGCAAATCTATGAAACTGCAAAGATTAAACATGTTGATGTATTTTTTTACAAGAAACACACAATGACAGTTTTAATGAGATAGACTGGAGGGGAGAGTGGGAAAGTGAAGTCATTTTAAGCCACAACATCCTCTTCTCCAAGTCTTTTACTCCAGTCTCACTGGAGGTCAAGCATTTTATAGAGGGGAGGTTGCTTTTAGTTAAAGCAAGGTTTGACATTTTTACAGCTGTTTTTATAAATGTGTACGCTCCAACAATCGGTGCAGAGAGGAAGCTGTTTTTACAAAAAGTTAATGATGTGTTAAATGGCTGTGCCTCAGAGGATTTCTTATTCTTGGGAGGGGAATTTAACTGCACAGAAAATGCATCTTTAGATCGCAACCATGCAGAGCCACATCCAGAAATCCAAAACACCACCGAGATGGATGCTCCCTCTAGTTTCTTCTTCTGTCTGGAGAAAAAGAAGACAGAAGAGGGTAATCCACTCTCTTCTCTCAGACACAGGGCAAGAAATAACTGAACCAAGCCAGATAAGAAGGCGAGCCGTGAGTTTTTATTCTTTCCTCTACTCCAGTGAGTATGAGGGAGATGAAACACTCCTCGGAGGGTTCTGTGATTCACTACCACAGGTCTCAGAGGAGACCAACTCACAGGTAGAAGGGCCGTTGACTATGTGGGAGCTGCAGGTAACTTTACAGGACATGCAGGGAAGGCGAGCTCCCGGCATCGACGGCCTCACAGTCAAGTTTTTTAAAGCCTTCTGGGACATTTTTGCAAATTATCTTTTAGATATTTTTAATGAAAGCCTGCCCTCTGGTTCAATGCCGATGACTTGCAGCAGAGCAGTAATAACATTTCTGCCTATGAAGGGAAACCTGCAGGATATTGGTAATTGGCGTCCTATATCTTTGCTGTGTGTGGATTATAAACTTCTGTCCAAGGCCCTGGTCACCAGGCTGGGGGGGGGGGGGCTATGGAGCAGGTCATATACCGGGACCAGACCTATTGTGTGCCCGGCAGATCCATGGTAGGCAATCTCCACCCAATTCGAGATGTTTTGGAGGTCACCAGCTCATTGGGCATTAATATTGGTCTGATTTCTATAGATCAGGAAAAGGCTTTTGACCGGGTTGAACACAACTTCCTTTGGAAAGTGATGGAGAGTTTTGGGTTCAGCCCTGGATTCATAGCTAAGATTAAGTGTTTGTTATTTGTGCGTACAGTGAAGTTGAGAGGGTACTGAAGTTCGATGGTAGTCTGTGTGCTACTTTTAGAGTGTGTAGAGGGGTCCGGCAGGGCTGTGCTCTGTCAGGAATGCTCTATGCGCTCTCCCTTGAACCTCTCCTCAGGAAAATATGCTGCAACCTACAAGGTCGAGTTTTACCTGGTTGTAGTAGCAGTATTATTTTATCAGCTTATGCCGATGATGTCATTGTTGTCATTGGAAGCCAGAAGGAAGCAGATATTTTAACCAATATTGTAAAAGATTTTAGCACGGCATCGGCAGCAAGGGTGAATTGGAAGAAATGTGAAGCCCTCGCTTTTGGGGAGTGGAGTGGCGGTCTCCCAGTTTTTCCCCAGAGCCTCACCTGGAAAAGAGATGGAATAAAATATCTAGGTGTGCTTTTAGGAAAAGAAAATATAGTCCAGAAGAACTGGGAGAACGACACTGAAAAGATTGAAGGAAGTATTTCCAAATGGAAATGGCTGCTCCCTCAGATGTCTTTTAAAGGCAGGGTTTTGGTTTTAAACAACCTTGTGGCGTCCCAACTGTGGCACCGTCTAACCTGTGTGGACCCTCTCTCCATTTTTTTTTTGGGATAGTCTACAATGTGTGCTACAATTAGTGCTGTATTTATACAGAGAGTCCTTACCAGGTTGTGTGCTTAAACTGTGTTTCAGGAGGTTGATTGGTGGAGCTGAGACCTCGTCATCTCCTCGTCAGTGATGCAGTACACCTGAGCAGGGTGGGCTCAGGCTATAAAGCAGACCTGCAAGATCTTCTCGGTCTCTTCCCTCTGGCCTGCTGCATGCTATTATTATTTGCTTGTGTATTATGTATTATGTACTTAATTAAACCATAGACCAAAGTTATTTGATTGTGTGGTCTCCCTCCTTGTCGCCTCCTCTCGAGCCAGGTTGTGACAACCATAAAAGGTGCCCTAAGTCTGACTTTCTGTACTGGTTGTTGATTCACAGGGCCAGGCTGGACATCAGCAGCAGCAACACACACGGCCTGATGGTGGCGCTGTACAGCTCAATGATCCTGTGCTTACAACAGCTGGTGGATGCAGTGGGGCCGGCGCTGAATGATGCCCGAGCCCTGGGCTCTCTGCTAGGTCTAACCTCTAGCCGGGTGGCTCAGAGGATCCTGCAGCTCTGGAGCCAGAGACTTTCTGGAGAGGAGAGGAGCCTCCTCATCGAATACAGTCAGGGAAAGACCGTTCCTGACCCAGCGGTCCCGTTTCCAGAAATCTACCTGCGCCCAGGGCTGGGAGAACTAACCTCCCCCCTGCTCAAGGTCACTAACCCAGCAAAACTGCCGACCTTCAGTGGAGGATTTAACATGGTGCTATTGCCTCAAATGCCTTTATCGCTGTTATTAATCCTGCTGTTTTAAATAATTGTCCGTTTTGTAATCTACGTGAGACTGTCTTCCATGTTTTCACTTAGTTTAAGAGACTCACGGGTTTCTTCTCTTTTAACATTAGTTTTTAGTCTCTTTGATGTTATTTTTACTGAGAGTGTTTTTATCATGGGAGCTGCCTACATAAAATATAACAAAGAAAAGTGGCAGCTCCTAAACTTCCTCTCAGGAGAAGCCAAAATGGCCATCTACATAAGTAGAAAGAACAGAGTGGAAAACAGAGAAGGGCAGGAGGCAAAAGTGGTGTGGCTATGCAACATCAGAGCAAACATATAGGAGACATAGACACTTTTAAACAAAGTTGGTGTTTTAAAAATATTATCTGTTCTGTCAGTGATGACGGATTACACTTTGCACAAGTTTTTATTGGATAGTTTTTTATTATTTTTCTGTTAGCCCTTTTAAGCACAAGCCTATGCAAACCCCTTTTCTGGGGCGCGGCATGGTTCCGGGGTGGCCCGTGTTGGCCTGTGGTGTTGTTTTGTGCACGGCTGGGAATTTCTTTGCTGTGTTTCTGGGGATCGATTTATTTGATTATTTGGTGTTCCGGCTGTTCTTTGAATGTTTTTGTTTTTTGTTTTCATTTTTCCCCTTCTTGATCTGTGAGCTGGAATGGTTTTTGTGTTGCTGCATTGGGTTAGCACATTTGGGTCGGGGGTGGCTCGTGAGGGCCGGGTGTGATGGAGGTGGAGAGAGGACGTGCTATGGGAATGATATTGTTAGGGATAGTTGTTTTGGTGATGATTTGGATCGGGCGGTGCATTTGACGTTTGAGATCTTTGTTTGTCACTGTGTTGCACTCGCACATAGCATGCATCATTCGGCCGGTGATGGGTGGTGTGTGAGGCGACGAGTGGAGGTTTCAGATGTTGGATGTATTGCTGGGATGATTGTTTTTGATGGTTTTGTTGTTGTGGTGTGTCTTTTTTTTCATTTTTGTTGCATTGGGCGTACATGGGTTGTTTTTGGGCCGTGTGTCTGTACCTGGTATGGTGGTGCGGGAACTGTTCTGGTCCGAGGATTGAGGGTGGGGAAGGGGGGTAGGGATTGTGGTGATCGAGAATGGGATATTTGATGAATGATTGGAATATTGAATGATGGAATGAGTTGATTTTCGGGGGTTTGGCGAGGAGGCACTCACACGGGGTGGCTTTATGGGTTGATGCAAGTCATTTTTGACCCAAGTTGTGCCTTAGAAGGGTACTGATTCAAAAATGATTGTTTATGATTTTTGAATTGTGATGATCAAGGGTTAGATATGTAAATAAAGTGTTTTTTTAAAGAAAAATAAATCTCTCTCTCTCCCCCCTCTCTCTTCCTTCCTCTCTCTCTCTCTCCCCATGGTGTTGAGCTCACTGATGGGTGACATCCTTGTGTCTCTTTGTAGTTTTTCTCAGCCTGCTGGTTTTGAATCCACAGGTTGCGTCCCTCTGTCAGGTGTGATTCTGTGTATGGGTGTGTGTGTTTGCTCTTGCTACTTACATCAAAGGAGCACCAGACTGATCCTCCCAACATGACACTAATGCCTCCCTTCCCTCTGTCCTTTGCTGATTCCTCATCTCCCCTCCTGACTTCACCTCATCGTATCTGCATTCTCAGGAAACATTTCACTTTTATATATATGTGTGTATGTGTGTATATATATATATATATATATATATATATATATATATATATATATATATATATGTATGTATATATATATGTGTGTGTGTGTGTGTATATATATGTTATATATTATGTGTATATATATATTTGTGTATATATATGTATGTCTGTTTGAATCTATCTATCGTGTTATAATTGTGTGGTGAATATATATATAATATAGGGTGTGTATATATATATATGATATATAGTGGATATTTATATCTATTCATATCTATACTCGTCTATCTATATATATATATATCTCTATATGTTTTTCTATCTATTTTTTGTCTCTATATATCGTATATATGTTTTTTCTCTCTCTCTCTTTTTATCTCTCTTTTTTTATCTATCTATCTTATTTTTTCTATATTACTTTTTTTTTTTTTTTTTATGTTGGATATATATATATATATCTTGTTGTGTGTATATATATATATGTGTGTAATATATATAAATTTAATATTATATATGTATATATGTATATATGTATATATGTATGTATATATATATATTTATATATGTGTGTAATATATTATTTTGTATATATATATAATGTATTATTGTGTGTTAATATATTGTGTATATCTATGTATGTAATGTTATATATATATATATATGTTTTTGAATATATATATCTTGTTTTTTTCTATCTATATAATATATCAATATATATATAATAATATATATGTATAATACTATATCTTTTTATATATTTATTTCTATCTATATCATCTAGTATCTATATCTCTCCGTCTCGTATCTAATCTTATATATATCTATATATCTATCTCTCTATAATCCCTCTTTCTTTCTATCTATATCTCTCTCCTCTCTCTCCCTCTTTCTTTTCTCTCCTATATATATCTATCTCATATTTTATTATCTATCTCTCTCTATACTTTCTTTCTCTCTATCTCCTCTCTTTCTTTCTTTCTCTCTTTCTTTCTTTCTTTCTCTTTATTTCTTTATATCTCTCTCTTCTCTCATCTCTCTCTCTCATCTTCTTTCCTTTCTTTCTTTCTTTCTTTCTCTCCCTTTCTCTCTTTATCTCTTCTCTCTTTCCTCTTTCTCTCTTTCCTTCCTCTTTCTCCTCTTTCTCTCTTCTCTCTTTGCTTCTCTCTCTCTCTCTCCGTGCTACTATTCTTCTTTCTCTCTTCTTCTCTCTCTCTCTGTCTCCTGCTCTGTCTCTCTCCTCTTCGCTCTCTTCTCTCCTCTTTCTTTCTCTCTAGTCTTCTCTTCTCTCTTCCTCTTCTTGTCTCTTCTCTTGTCTCTCTCTGTCTCTCTCTCTATCTCTTACTCTCTCTTTCATTACTCTCTCTCTCTGCTTCTACTTTCCTCTCTCTCTCTCTCTTTTCTTCTCGTCTTTTCTCTCTCTCTTCTTTCCTCTCTCTCCTCTCTAATTCCCTCTCTCCCTACTCTCCTTCTGTCTCGCTGTCTGTCGTCTCTTTTTGTCTCTCTTCTCCGTCCCTTCTGGATCTCCTTTCTTCCCCTCTCTCCTTCTCTCTCTCTCTCTCTCTCTGTCTCTCTCTGTCTCTCTTTCTCTTTCTTTCTCTCTTCTCCTATCTCTCTCTACTCTATCTCTCTCTCTCTCTCTCTCGTCTCTCCCATCTCTCTCTCTCTCTGCTCTCTCTCTCTCTCTCCTCTCATCCCTCGCTCTCTCTCTCTCTCTCTCTCTCTCTCTCTCTCTCTCGTTCGTCTCTCTTTCTCTCTCTCCTCTCTCTCTCTCCTCTCTCTCTCTCTATTCTCTCTCTCTCTCTCTCTCCGCTCTCTCTCTTCGTCTCTCTCTCTCTCTATCTCTCTCCTCTCTCTCTTGCTATCTCTCTATCTCCTCTCTTCTCTCTTCTCCTCTCTCCCTCTCTCTATTTCTTATCTCTCTCTCCTTCTCTCTCTCTCCTCTATTCTTCTCTCTATCTATATCTCTCTCTTCTCTCTCTCTCTCTTTCTAGTATCTCTCTCTCTCTCTCTCTCTCCTCTCTCTTGCTTCTCTCCTATCTCGACTCTCTCTCTCTTATCTCTCTCTTTCTTCTCTCCTCTTCTCTCTCTCTCTCGTCCTCTCTCCTCTCTTTCTCTTTCTCTCTCTTATTTCATTATCTCCCTCATCTCTCTCTCTCTCTCTCTCTTCCTTTACCTCTCTCTCTCTCTCATCTCTAGCTTCCTCTCTCTTCTCTCTCTATCTCTCGCTCGTCGTCCTTACTCCTCTCTTCTATCTTCTCCTCCCCTATCATCTCTCTCTCTCTCTCCCTACACATATATATATATATATATATAGATATATATAGTATGTATGTATATATATATATATATATGTGTATGTGTACATGTATGTATGTACGTGTATATGTATGTGTACATGTATATATGTATGTACGTATATATGTATGTGTACATGTATGTATGTACGTGTATATGTATGTGTACATGTATATATGTATGTACGTATATATGTATGTGTACATGTATATATGTATGTGTACATGTATATATGTATGTACGTGTACATGTATATATGTATGTACGTGTACATGTATATATGTATGTACGTATATATGTATGTACGTATACATGTATATATGTACGTATATACATGTGTACGTGTATATGTATGTGTACATGTATATATGTATGTACGTATATATGTATGTGTACATGTATGTATGTACGTGTATATGTATGTGTACATGTATATATGTTGTGTATATATTGTATGTGTACATGTTATATGATTCGTGTACTGTTATATGTATGTACGTGTACATGTATATATGTATGTACGTATATATGTATGTACGTATACATGTATATATGTACGTATATACATGTATACGTACATGTATACATGTATACGTACATGTATACGTACATACATACATATATATATATGTATGTATGTATGTATGTGTGTAATATATCTATTTATATCTATCTATGTTATCTATAATAAATAATATAATATCTATGTATACATACATACCTATATATTTTGTATATATATTATACTACTACATACACACATTTATCTCTATCTATATTTACTATGATATATCTATACTACATATATATATATATTATATATAATATATATATAAATCTCTATATATCTCTCCCTCCCTCTCTCTCGTCTCATCGCTCTACTCTCATCTCTCTCTCTACTGCTCTCTTCCTCTCTCCCCTCCTCCTCTCTCTCCTCCCTACCCCTCCCCTCTCCTCTCTCTCCTCTCTCTCTCTCTCTCTCCCCTCTCCTCCCTCCCCCTCTCCCTCTCTCCCTCTACCAATCCCCCTCTCTCTCTCTCTCTCCTCTCTCTCTCTCTCTCCTCTCTCTCTCTTCTCTCTCTCTCCGCTCTCTAGCTCTTCACTCCCCCCACTTCATCTCTCTCCTCGTCCTTCTCTCCCTGTTGCTTCTCTCGTCTCTCTCTCCTATCTCTCCTCTCGGTCTTCTCTGTCTCTCTCTCTTCTCTTTCTTCTCCTCCTCTCTCCTCTCTCTCTCTCTCTCTCTCTCTCTTTCTTCGTTCTCTCGCTCTCTACTTCTCTGTCGTCACTCTCTCCTCTCTACGCCTCTCTCTCTCTCTCTCTCTCCATCCTTCGCTCTTCCTTCTCTCTCTCTCTCTCTCTCTCTCTTCTCCTGTCATTTGTCTCTCTTCTCTCTCTCTCTCTCATCTCTCCCTGCTCTTCTTCTGTCCTCTCTCTCTCTCTCTCTCTCCGTCCCTCTTACTCTGCTCTCTCGCCTCTCGTTCTCTCTCTGCTCTCTCTATCTCTCTCGTCTTGTTTCCCTTCGGTCTGTCTCTTCTCTCTCCTCTCTCTTCTGCTCTGTCTCTCTCTCTCCTCTCCTCTCTCTTTTCTCTCTTCTTTTGTCTTGTCTCATTCTTCTGATCCTCTCTCTGGGCCTTCTCTCTTTTCTTTCTTTCTTCTTTCCTTCTCTCTCTCTCTCGCTCTCTCTTTTCTTTCGTTTCTTTCTTTTCCTCTCTCTCTCTCTCTATATTTCTTTCTTTCTTTCCTTTCTCTCCCTCTCCTCTCTCTCTCTCTCTTTCTTCTTTCTTCTCTCTCTCTCTCTCTCTCTTTATCTCTCTCTCTCTCTCTCTTTTTCTTTTTTCCCTTTCGTTCTTTCCTTTTCTCTTTCTTTTTCCCCTTTCTCTCTTTATGTACGTAATATATGTATTTTCATGTATATATGTCATGTGTACATGTATATTATGTAAGTACGTGTCAGTAATATGTATGTACTTATATATTAGGTACTATACATGTATATATGTACGTATATACATGTATACGTACATGTATACATGTATACGTACATGTATACGTACATATATACATGTACATACATATATATATATGTATGTATGTATATGTATGTATGTATGTATGTATATATATATATATATATATATATATATATATATATATATATGTATATATATATATATGTTACATACTCCATATCTATCTGTTTATCTTATATTTCTATTATACATACATACTATATCTTTGTAATATTATTTATACATCCCTACATATCATCTATAGATTTTATCCTCTATTTATTTATACTTTATATATACTATTTATATTATTTATAAATATATTTATATCTACTATATATATATTTATTTCTTCTCCTTTTTCTCTCCTTTATATCTCCTCTTTTTAATTCTTCTTTATCTCGTTCTTTTTTCTCTCATTTTTCTCTCTCTTTCTCTCTACTCTCTTTTCTTTCTCCTCCTTTCTATCTCATTTCTATCTTTTCTCTCTCTTTCTCTCTTTCTCTTCTTTCTACTCTTTCTCTCTCTCTCTCTCTCTTCTTTCTCTCTCTTCTCTCATCTTCTTTCTCTCTCTCTTTCTCTCGTCTTTCTCTTCTTTATCTCTCTCTCTTTCTCTCTCTTTCTTTCTATCTCTTTCTCTCTCCTTTCTCTCTCTCTCTTTCTCTCTCCTTTCTCTCTCTCTCTTTCTCCTCTTTCTATCTCTCTCTTTCTCTCTCTTTCTCTCTCTCTTTAATATCTTTTTCCTCTTTCCTCTCTTTTTCTCTCTTTTCTCTCTCTCTTTCTCTCTCTTTCCTTTTTCCCCTTTCTCTCCTTTCCTTTACGTTATACATGTATATATGTATGTACGTAACATGTATATATGTATGTGTACATGTATATATGTATGTACGTATACATGTATATATGTATGTGTATATGTATGTGTACATGTATATATGTATGTACGTGTACATGTATATATGTATGTACGTGTACATGTATATATGTATGTACGTATGTACGTATACATGTATATATGTACGTATATACACGTATACGTACATGTATACACGTATACGTACATGTATACACGTATACGTACATGTATACGTAAATGTATACGTACATATATACATGTACATACATACATATATATGCTGTTTATTTATGTATATTTATTTATATGTATGTATGTATTTTATGTTTATATATATTTTTATATATAACACAATATGTATATCCTATTATATCTATATTTATATATAATTTCTATATTATCTATTATCATTTCTCTCTTTCTCTCTTTTCATCATATTGTATCTCTACTTTTTCTATCTTTCTATGCTTTCTCTATATTTCTATATCTATATTTCTATCTCTTTCTCCTCTCTTTCTCTTTCTCTCTCTCTCTTTCTATCTCTTTCATATCTCTTTCTCTCTATCTCTCTCTCTTTCTCTATCTTTCCCCCCCCTCCTATTTCTCTCTCTTTCTCTCCTTTATCTCTCCCTCTCTTTATATCCCTCTTTCTCTCTCTCTATATTTCTACCTCCAATCCATCCATCTCTCTTTTTCTCTCTCTCTCTTCTCCCTCCCTCCCTCCCTCTCCTCTCATCTCTCTCTCTCTTTCTTTTCTCTCTTTCTCTCGTGCATCTCTCTCTCTTTCTTTTCTCTATTTCTTTCTCTCTTTTTCTCTCTCTCTTTCTCTTTCTTTCTCTCTCTCTCTATTTCTCTCTCTCCTCTTTATCTCTCTTTCTCGTCTCTTTCTCTCTCCTCTCTCTCTCTCTTTCTCTCTCTTTCTCTCTCCCTCTCTCTCTATTTTTCTCTCTTTTTTCCCTCTCTCTTTCTCTCCTCTTTTTCTCTCTTTTCTCTA
Organism: Cottoperca gobio; assembly: GCF_900634415.1. Lineage (NCBI taxonomy): Eukaryota > Metazoa > Chordata > Actinopteri > Perciformes > Bovichtidae > Cottoperca > Cottoperca gobio. Next base: position 22,043,503 of record NC_041367.1, on the reverse strand, counting down.
TCTCTCTTTCTCTGCTCTTTCTCTATTTCTTCTCTTTCTCTCCTTTCTCTCTCTTTGCTCTCCCCTCCTCTTTCTCTCTTTTCTCTTTCCTCCTCTCTCGCTCTTTCTCTCTCTTTTCTCTTCCCTCTCTTTACTTTCTCTCTTTTCTTTCTCTCTCTTTCTCTCTTCTTTCTTTCTATCTCTCTCTCTCTTTCTTTCTTTCTCTCTCTTTTTCTCTTTCCTTTCATTTGTCTCTCTTTCTCTCTTCTTTCTCTCTCTTTCTCTCCTTTCTTTCTCTCTCTTTCTCTCCGTTTTCTTTCCTCTCTCCTTTCTCTCTTCTTTCTCTATCTTTCTCTCTTTCTTTTACCTTCTCTCTCTTCTCTCCTTCTTTCTCTCTCTTCTCTCTCTTCTCTCTCTTCTCTCCTCTCTCCTTCTCTCTTTCTCTTTGCTCTTGCTCTCCTTTCTCTCTCTCTCTCTCTCTTTTCTCTCTTTCTCTCTTCTCTCTTTCTCTCTCTTCTCTTCTCCCTTTCTCTCTTCTCTCTCTATCTCTCGTCTTCTCCGATATCTCTCTCTCTCTCTCTGCTCTCTCTCTCCTTTTTCTTTCTCCTTTTTCTATCTATTTTTTCTCTCTCTCTTCTCTCTCTCTCTCTCCTTCTCTTTCCTTTCTCTCTCTTTCTCTTTCCTTGTCGTCTCTCTTGTCCTTTCTTTCTCTATCTTCTCATCTCTCGTCTCTCTCCTTTCTTTCTCTCTCTTTCTTTCTTTCTCTCTTATTATGTATAAGTATGTATGTATATAGGTATGTATGTAATCATGTATGTATAATTTATGTTGGATGTATACATGTAATTTATACATGTATGTATGTATACATGTATGTATACATGTATGTATGTATACATGTATGTATGTAACATATATGTAGTATACATGTATGTAGGTATACATATATGTATGTATACATGTATGTAATGGTATACATATATGTATGTATACATATATTATGTAATACATATGGTATGTATACATGTATGTATGTATACATGTATGTATGTATACATATATGTATGTATACATATATGTATGTATACATATATGTATGTATACATATATGTATGTATACATATATGTATGTAATACATTATATGTATGATACATATATGTTGTATCATATATGTATGTATACAATATGTATGGTATTGATACATATATGTATGTAACATAATGTATGTATACTATATTATGTATACATCTATGTTGTATACATATTATGTATATATGTATTATACATATCATGATGTATACATGTAATGATATATATATATGTATGTTATAATATATATAGATATAAATCAACTTAACTTTCAGACTCTATAGTGAGAGAGAGAGAGAGAGAGAGAGAGAGAGAGAGAGAGAGAGAGAGAGAGAGAGAGAGAGAGAGAGAGAGAGAGAGAGAGAGAGAGAGAGAGAGAGAGAGAGAGAGAGAGAGAGAGAGAGAGAGGAGAGAGGAGAGAGAGAGAGAGAGAGAGAGAGAGAGAGAGAGAGAGAGAGAGAGAGGACTGGCAGAGAAATAAAGAGAGGAGTTAGAGGGGGGAAATTACACCTTGCTCAAACTCCCTACAGGAAATGATGAGGAGTGTCCATATCAAGGAGAGCTGACACCTGTTCTCCCAACAAACACACAGTATTGGGAAGTAGCTTAAAGGGATACCTGAATACTCTCCATCACCTGGATGTGAGCAGTGACAGCTGTGATGAATTTAATATCGATGGATTATGAGCTGCAAACATCTTCATTAATACTTTTACTGCATCAAGGCAGTTATCAGACATGACAATAACAGATGTTTTTCAGTTATTTCATTTAAAAGACTAATTTCCCTGACACATTTCAGAGTGATGAAGAGATGTGATTTATTTTTACTATGACCACATCTGCATTCAAATGCGCCAATGTTGTTCTCATTTCCTCAGTTGGCAAGTCATTCTCACAACTTTGGTGTGTTCAAGACTTTTAAGTCTTAATGTGGAATCAACATGGATGCTAAAAGAAGATGTGTATTTTAATGCTAAGTTCGTTTAAACAACACGTTGATATCTGGTTCTGAGTTGTTCCGACTTGTGGTGGCTTTCACCAGAATTTTCCCAGTCAGGAACTCATTTTTCCGATTATGGCGTCTTTTGCACACTGGAACATTTTTATTAGTGTTTCAGGGAGAATACGTAACTCTGAAACCCGACGCTCAGGAACGATCAGCCTCACATGGGAATGAATGGAAATGACAAAAACATTTCTTGCTGAAATATCTCCTCCTATCTCTGAATTCAATTGTTTTCATAATAAAAAGTTAAACGAAGAAATAACAGATCATGAGAAAAAACTTTTAATAAATAAAGAATGTTGTTTGTGGTCTGTTTTGTTGTTTAAATCTACAATTAACAGATTTAACTACTTGGTAATTCAGAAAACAAATAACATTCACAGCTTTGCAGTGATACACTGGAGTTTAATCCGTTATCTGTCTGGAATGAAACTCTGATCAGTCTGACCAGCGGGCGTGAAGGCTGCTCTCGTGTATCCTCGCTCATCGCTCCTCTGAGCAGATATAAGAGCTTTGGGACGGTCGTCAAGATGGCGTACCTGAACCACTTCCGGTTGAAGTGAGGAGCGAGGAAATATCCGATAAGAGACTTGGGATGTACGTCATGATTCTGTGCTCTCTGTTCAATCAATCAGTGATTCCTCAGTTCGAGCTTCTATCTGCTTCATATGCTTCAATAAATGACGAACCCAAAAATATTATTCTGTTATCTGTTATGTCTGTTTTTATTACCATCTGTAACTCTTGTTTTCTCCCTAACTTTTCACCTCATACAGTATTTTTTTACATTATAAAAACGCAATTTGATTCTCTTTAGTTCTTATTGAGTATAGATGTTACTGCTTATTTCGGTATGTGTGCGCTTCTTGTGTGCTTATATTTCCTTTTCCCCGTTGACTCCTGTTACTGTTGTCCATGCAGTGACCTTATTTCACAGCAGGATCAATAAAACAATCTTCCTATCTTTGAAACTAAGTAAACAAATCCAACATCCTCCAAATGCATTAAAATCATTTAGCCGTCATCTTATCACAGTTATCGTATCAAAAATCAAAAGCTGTCAAAAATGTCAGGCAATTACATAAAAAATAAGCAAATCTAGCAAATGGGTCCGAAAAAGAGCAAGGCATAACTGGAGAATGATGAACAACATTTATATAATTTCAGATACAAACAAGATTAAATCAAAACAGAAATGACCGCTGAAGGTTGTGAAGTTTAAAATACATTGCTAATGTTTTCTTCGACAGCAGAAGGAAAGAGTGTTTTCATCTGAACTCAAATGACAGGTCTGTCTAAAAGTAGCTGCTTTAAGTGTTTGGCACTATATATGACATTGATGACTATCTTGATGTTACATTGTATCTATTCTGTCTTTTTAAAATGAGTCATACAGTACTGTTGTTTGACTTGTTTAACATTGTGTTTACATCCTTAAATCAAATCATGAAGCACATTATTTTTCTCATGCAGACAGTATGACTTATTTCTTAATTAACCTGTCCACTTAAGCCCCCTTCCCAGAAAAGCCTAGTGTGCTCTGATTGGTTTATGCCCTGGGTGCCAATCCAGGATATGCCGGGGGGGAGAACATCTCCCATCTGGCATGTGAGCATATGGAGATCCCCCTGGAATCCTGGAATAGCTGGTTAAGGAAGCTGGAAGCTGCTATAGTATAGTACGACAGGGCTGCTAATTCTGTCGCAACACTGACCCAAAACATTTGCTGAAAAATTAGTGAATCTTCATTGAGCTAAACAAAGTCGGTTGTAATTTCAGGCACTTAGATTACCTAATGAGAATAGTCAAAATGTAGCTTTTAACACACATTTCAGGGTGCTAGATGTTTTGTTACAAAACAACATCCTTTGTTGTAGTAAATTTCTTTCCAGCGAACACATTGCCTTGTAATATAATATATATATTTTTTAAATGAGGCCGGAAGAACCTCAGAACTAAGGGAATCATGGATGAGCTCAAAATGAGCCCAAATATGGAAGATCTCCAAAAGCTCCAAAAATACTGGTGTCAGAAAAAGCCTGGCCAAGGCCGTTCTATAAAAGAACGAGCACAGGCAGTCTGTTTTCAGTTCGGCTCCAGAGCCAGCACAGGTTTATCTCTATTTTTTAAGAATAAACTCTGTTGCATCAAACTCTGTCTGCAGGAAATTCTTTTGAACCTGATAAGACTCCAATAGCTACTCAACTGTACTGAAGTCAAGGTGTTGGTGAAGAGGTCCAGATTCATATTCTGGCCCAGACTTGGACTTTTTTCCCTCCCAACACCTTGCCTTGTCTTTATTGAGGATCTACTCTTGCTGTGTCGGGGAACTATGTGCGAGGTTAAGAGCTGACCTTCAGCAAAGATGTGTGAAGCATCAGAAAGGATGATTTTCCATCTAGCTGACAGAGAGATCTGATAGTTGGGACTGAGTAGTGTGGATAATTTTTTTGCCGTGATGATGATTCAAGAAAATGTATTTTTATTCTAACTGGAATTGGAACAAGCTAAATTATTTTTTCTAATGCTTTAAACTCTTAAGTTTACTAAAAATGCACTTATTTATTTACATTTTGTACACTTTTGTCATTATCATTAAAAGCCAATCTGAAAAAGTTGCAGGACAAGCGTTAATTATATGCATCCTGGTCTCACTATCAGGGCGTCAAATACCAATGCTTAGAGCACCCTTTAGCGTCAGTATGAGAGGCATCGTGTTGTTGACTAACTCCAATGTAAACCCATGTGTGTCATTATTAAACAGATTATTAAACTCAGAGCAACGGTCGTAGTATTAAGAGTGCAAAAGTCCACTAAGGGTGGTGGAAGGGGTCAAATAAACGCAGAAACACTCAAGCAAAGTACAAGTAAAAGTGTTGTGTTTAAAATTAAAATGTTACTTTAGTGAAAGTACAAAAGTAACAGAATGAAAATATACTTAAAATAGCAAAAGTACTCATGATGCAGAATGGTCAATTTCAGAATAATATACTATCATTGTTCTAATCATTTTGTGTTCATCAAGATCCTGGTAAATGTCTCCCTGTGAATTTCCACCAGAGGATCAATACAATTGTATTATATTTTATATTATTAATCTTAATCTGCAAAGTAACTCAAATGGTCAGATCCGACAGCAGCGGAAACTGACGTACGTATACGTATATACACATAGACATTAATCACGGGAACGAGACACAACTGGGGGAGAAAGGCAAAGACACAAGTGCAGGGTGAATGGACACAGGAGGATCAAATCAACAATCACAGAGGGGGGGGGGGGGGGGACACAAGGACAGGAAGTACAACTAGATAGATAGATAGATAGATAGTTAGATAGATAGATACTTTATTTATCCCGAGGGAAATTCAGGCATCCAGTAGCTTAAAACATTTACACAATTAAACAATTACCCATCTACCCCCCCCCCCCTTCCACCATTACAAATGTACATTTCAAATAAGACTTAAAATAAAATAAAAAGTAAAATTAAGTGATAAAGTGATAAATGCTAGAAATACAATAAAACTGTTATAAATAAAACTGTTATAAATACAAAGTGAAAGTGAAAGTACAGGCTGTTGTGATTTGAAATTGAATTGAATCTGAATCTGAATCTGAATAACATGACACAAGGGGGAGTGAACCTTTCAAAATAAAACAGGAAGCAAGTACACCAAGATCATAACACCTTTAGCTTTATATCTCTCATCTGGTGGTATTATAGGTACTGTGTATTTGTTACTTCTGTGCAATGCAGCATTGTTATTGGTTCAATTGCCAAAGCAAATAGGAGTTGAGTCAAAGTGCAGCTTTGTCTGGTTCCACGGCATAGTGAAAAGAAAGAGGATAGATTATTATTGGTACGAATTGCGACTAGAGGAGAACCTTTGATCCATCTCTGATCTCAGACTCTTTTTGATATAGAAAAGATAATCCCACTCCACTCCATCAAATGCTTTCTCAGCATCAAGTGATAAAAGTACCTCAGGAATGTCGGACGGAGTGGGATTGTGAAGGATATCTAATAATCGAAGTATAATAAAAGGAAGTGGCAATTTTTTTATAAAATCTGGTCTGAACATTAGAAACTATAGAGGGTTAAACTGTTTCTAAGCAGCAATTTACTATCAACCTTCACTAAAAAAATGCATTCTAGGTTTTAAAATTAAAAAATAATTAATGATATCTCTTTTCTCATTGTTTCAGATAATAAGCCAGAGATACATTATTTTCATAGACTGAAAGTATGATAGGATAAAGTATAGTCCCAATAGGATAGCCTCCGGTTCAGGGAATTTGTAATTTTGCATGGAACTGGTTGGAATGATAAATTAGTCTTTTGAGACTGGAATTTCTAAATTTGAAATTGAGAAAAAAAGCCAGTAAAAAATGTACTGTTATCCCAATTTGGTGCATATACATTTGCCAAAATGACAGGGTAGTTTATTCTGCTTACGACTATTATATAGCGACCAGCGGAATGTGCCTCAGCCCCTGACATGACGAATGGAATATTCTTATTAATAAGAATGGCAGCTCCTCTCGATTTGGAGTGAAAGTTGGAATAATAAAATTTCCTTAGTCTAGAATGATCAAAGGTTTTTCAGTGGGTTGCTCAGAGGATAGCAATTCCTACATTAAGCTGATTCAAATGTGAGAGCACTTTATCACTCTTCACTGGAAAGTTTAAGGATTTAAGTTCCATGTTACAAAAGTGACCTGATTTAATACCGTTCTCATTCAAGTGTGGCTTAACCATATTCTGTTATATTGGGCATATAGTCAGATATATAATAGTATATGATGGACTTAATCAGTTGGACATATACAAAGAACCCCTCCACAAATATATTAACAGACAAAACAAAAAAAACACAAAATAAAAGTTTGGGCTTCCCATCCACAATCAACAATAATAACATGGTGAAAACTAAACTCCTCGCAAGACTATCCACACAACGTGCTTGTAAAATGAAACACTAGTCTAGTAGATTGCTACGCTTTTGTTTAAGTTTGACACATTTTTAAATATCAAATCAAAGCCCATTAAACAGTAACCCGGCACATCCAGGCATTTATTGGTTGTTCTATATTCTTCAGTACATTAATAAAACAGAGATATGACAAATTCAATTCTTAACTGTAGTTATCAGAAACAAATGCTTCTGGTTATAGCTCCCATACCTTGTATTGTTCACTGCAACATACACAATGTTAACTTACTCACAAAATGAACTGTATGTAACACAAAACCATCTTTAAAGAATATTTGCTTATGTGTTGGCACACTGCTACACCTCAGCCAGGTCACCGTTATGTTGGTGTTCTGGTATGAGCAATTCTGGTTATTAATAAATATAAATGTGTATAAAAATGGCCATAGTTTAACCATTAACCCATATGGATGAGAATATTCTCTAATTAATGCCAGCGATTTTACCTTTTAGACCAGGTGTTCTCAACGGGGGCGTTTATGTGTTTTTGGTGGGCGTTTGCTTTATACACTATGCTATGTATTTTAATCTAAGATTTAAAAAAAAAGAGCGAGGCAAAGTCCTTGTATGTCTACATTTACTAGGCAATACACAGAATTGATTCTGACCAGTGTTGAGGCAACTTTGTGTTGTTTTTAGACTTTGATTTTAATTTTGCTGAGTAATAAAGCGCTGCTGGAAAAACGTCACGACACGTTGCGTAAGTGCACTTTGGATTACCGTAATTACGTCACGGTTTGCGCTATCAAAATAATTCCAACGGTTTCTGAAAGCTGAGACGTTGCGCTTCACAGCCAATATGGTGCCATTGCACTTCTCCCGGAAGCCCGCGAAGCAGCCCCTTTGTTCCCAGTGAATACACACACAGCGGTGGAGAAGCGCAGACAGCAGAGCGGAGAAACAAGCTTTTCAAATTTCAAATTTAACATGGAAAACCTGTTATTCATGTACAATTGCAGTGGTTTTTGTTCACTAAAACTCTAAAATCTAATTCAAGTTTTTCCTCATTTTAAACTGTTTTTACACTAAAATTTTAAATAACTGCCAGATAATGAAAGTTCCAGGTATTCTGGAAAAATGGGCAAAAGCAGTTGGTCACAGGACATGTTCTGACCTTTTTATAGTCAAAATAAGCAAAAATGTCCAGGAAATTTTGAGGCTTAGATGTTAAAGGGTTAAGAGTGAAAATTGTTTCGCATTTCTGAGGCTGCTGTGTTTAACACCAATTAAAGTTTGAATGTCTGAACCATTTCTGATTGGCTGCAGTCTATGACACCGAATTAAAGTTTGAATCTCAAACTTCTTACCGTTGCATTTGTTTAAAACTCCTGAATAAAATGTCTAATTACTTAGCTTTGTTTGCTCCCTGAGACATGGCGTATTAGGGCAATTGAAGGTAAAAACAACAACAAAACATTATTTTAATGATATAATATTATTTACATATTTTATTATGTAACTTCAATCTAAGAGAATTTAAGTTTTTATAATAACATAATATAGCAGTCTAATAATAAGAAAAATAATATAAGAATTTAATTAAAATTCAGGGGAGACAATTAGCTTACATTTTATTTGAAGATATTGTTCTGCACTTAAAGGATTGTACCTATTTGAAGCTAATGTACTTGCAAGATTCTTGCTATTTGGAGTTGTATCCCCATGATTGTTTGCACTTTTTGTACGTCGCTTTGGACAAAAGCGTCAGCTAAATGAACTGTAATAATGTAATGTAAAAAATCCAGTGAAAGCCAACGATGCTGTATCTAAGAAATTACAAAAAAATCAAAAATATTTATAACACAGTTATGAGTACAGGACAGATGGAGGATGTGCGTCTTATCACCTCTAGTATTCATACTGATGATGGGGATTGCTGGTTGGGGCTTTTACAGCAGTTTTCCTAGTCAATACAAACACAGCCTATTCAGTAAACGCTTGATGCAAACATCTGTCAACCTGTAAATCTGTTCATATAGCAATATAACATAGTGGTAAGATCTCCTTTTTGACCTGAGCTCAGTGTTAGCATTGTGACTTAGTTTTATCTTTAATAACTCTTGTGTTATTAAAAAACAATTCTATCTTTTTGCTCTAATGACCCACTATTACTTCTGGGATCAATAAGCACTACCATTTATCTCAATCGTTCTTTCAGTCTTTCAGCTGTCAGACCACTTGAGAGTGTGAGTGGGATATTTGGTGGGATTTCAGACTCGCTGGGATCTTATGAGCAGCAGGAGGTAACATGAGTTTGAATTACATATAAACACACTTGAGTGAACATAACAACAGTGTAGGTAGATGTGCGGCAGTGTGGGAGTGATAGAACTGAGCATAAATCCCCACTAACACTTTTTATTTCCATCTGAAATTGCTGCCTCATCAGGACTGAACCCTTCGGCTGGAAGAGATGAGAGAAGAGGCACAAGACAAGATTTACAGCTTATTAATGGGATTCAGCCTGACCTCGGACTAGCTTTGTAACAAAATGAGATTTTCTCTGTACAATAACCGTCTCAGAACATTTCACGGTTTCATGGTGTCACAGTGTACGCTATTCCAATATTATTATTATGATTATCATTAGTTACATGTAACTATAACATGTTATATAAATGCAAGCAGCATTATAGTATGTTAAATAAACTTCTAAATGAAAAAAACATCAGCTGTGAGCTTTTAAAATAATGTCCTATGATTATAAAACATTAACATATTCTACTACTGTCTGTACTTTTAACTCACACACACACACTGACATATGTCAGTTTCTTTCAATATTGTAGATAAGCAAATGTATACGGTATGATAACCATCAAATTTGAATACATTATACCGCAATATCGGTATACTGTTACAACCCTCCATCTGACCTTGAGTTCTCTGCCTGACAGACTTGAAGAAGGATTCATGAAGAAATACAATAAGAAAAAATCTGACATCTCTCCATTAATGTGTGTGTATAAGGTACTGTTTAGGCATGTGTGTGTATGTGTGTGTAATGTGTAAAATAACAACAGAGTGAAAATGTAATTTCCCCTCGAGGGATTAATAAAGTATGATAAAATGTAAATGAATAAAATAATTCTGGCTGATTAGACTTCTGCCAAGGTGAATGTTGCACTGAGCTATGCTGGAAATAACATGAGCTCATGAAAGTCCATGTACCAATCAGACTATTCTGGTGCCAGTTGTCCAATCCTAACACATGTAACTAACCCAAAGCAGTAATTGAGCTGTCAATCAAGCACAGTTTCTACACACTGAAACACACATGAGAGGAACTCTAATCAAGTAGAAGAAGTGAAAACAGCGGTGTGGGTTGTGTAGGGCTTTAAATAATCATTAAAAGGTACGCTAGTTTTTCAGATATTGCTCATATTTTTAGAATGCCCTAAAAGTTTTGGACTCTTGAGGAAAACTTTTGTTAAGCCCAGCATCCTTTTGTTTTCCAAAGTTGAGTCAAGATCAATCATCAAGAGGGAGCTGGGCATGGTTAGATTGGTGATTGGCAGACTGAGCAGGGGGCAGAGAGCCTCTGTGTGTGTGAAAGGAGAAAACACATTCATGGACCTGTTAGTATAGCATGTAGACATATTACATACTATGACTTTACTATCTTTACTGAGAAATGCTGTCCTCGTGTTTTACCTAACCGGTAAAGCTAAATATTGAAGGGAAAAAATTAACAATATTATGGGAAATATGTCTATTTTCTTTCTTGTCAAAAGTTAGATGAGAATATTTATACCAATGTATCCAATGTATAGAAGCTATTCACGTGACATCACGCCCACTGTTATTTTTAGCTTGAATGTTGCTAAAACAAAACAAAAATGTGTAGATATCTTTTACAGACTGCCGAAAGCTAAAGAAAATGGAATCAAATGGATCGCTGCAATTCGCAGAAACAATTGGAATCCAGCCAGCCCATAATGTGGATTTACGGTTGCTATTTTGCATTAGGTACGCTGGATTTTTGAGTAAAATCATACCTTTTTATATACACTGATGGTGGCGATCTAGTGGTACGGCTTCCAAATACAACACCAGAGTTGAGAGTTCAATACCAGGCTGCCACCATTGTGCCCCTGAGCAAGGTACTTAACATTAGTATTTAATTAATTAACATAGTCATTAATTAATTATCTGTGTAACAATGTTTTCAGAGCATTTATTAGAAAACATCCATGATGATGAGCTGAGTGTTATACAATCAAAGGAGGGGATGGCAGGATGGTGTAGGAAACAAACAAAGCTAAGTCATTTTAGCAGAAAGACTGGAAACATCTTGCCTGGCTCTGCCAAAAGGTACCAGAATCCCCCGACGCCTCTGAAGCTCAATAATTAAAAAGTTGAAATCTGTTATTGTAAAAGCGACAAATCAACATTACTTGGTCGGGTACCAGTAACCTCCAGGGGATTTCACTGGTTGCTTAGCAACTGATCAGAGAAAATTCAAATATGAGAGTGATATCAATCACCTCATCTGACTATTGGCTAGAAAGTGAATAAGCGTATCCAAAAATGTCAAATTTCTAATTTAGTCATGAATAATCCTGACACAGTGTCAGTCGCTGATGATTTGTAACATGCGAGTAGCAAAGTGTTTCACAAGGTTTTCTCTGCTGTAGAACATGTTTCAGGATGTAGATCCACTTACAGCATGAGAGAATGAAGATCAGGGACAAACTAAACTAAACAAATATCACAGTAAAAATATTACATCAGCAGTTCAATACTTATTTTATGCAATATACCTTATATAAATATGAATTCATACTTATTATAATTATCAAATGTGGCAACTTTAAGTGCTCTTTAAAATGCTCTTAAATCTGAAGACAAGAATGTGAAGCCTGACTGAATTTCAACTCAGTTCAAATGTTACTGTTCAGTACAGAATAAGTAATTTGTCTTAGAATATTGATAGAAAAGCTTGGTAACAACATGAGAAACAACATGCCAGAGTCCTTCACACTCACATGTATTTACATATTTACTTTTGCCATATTTTCTTTATTGAAGAAGTAGGTTTTGCTTAAAGCAAGCATGTAAAAAAACCAGTGAATACATCACCGACTATTTAATAAGAGAGAGAGAGAGAGAGAGCAAGAGAGAAAGAGAGCGAGAGATGTGTTGCATACTTGAGAGGGAAAGGAGAAAGTGAGAAAAAATGAGAAGAAAGAGAAGAAGAGCAGCAAAAATGAAGGGACAGGAAGGGAAGATGGCAGACGACTACAAATGTCTGACTATGTAGATGGAAAGACACACTGCTAACACACACACACACACACACACACACACAAGTAGGTTGGGCAGCCAAGAGGAGGGGGTAGGCTATCACAGAAAGATAAGTACTGTGTTGAATACTGATGCTGCTATCTGCCACTCGCTCTCTCTCTCTCTCTCTCTCTCTCTCTCACACACACACACACGCACACACACACATGGCCTCCAAAAACATTGAGGAGGAGGAAGCAGGAGAGGAATCCAAAGAGATCAAAGAAGAGGAGTATAAGGGACAAGAAAAGACAAATAAGTAGACAACTAGAGAAGGGAAAGAAGGGAGAGGTTTATATGGAGCGAAGGAGAAGAGGAAATGAGAGAGAGGAGAAGGAGGACAAAAAGAGGGAAATTGCCATAACTTTTCTTTTTGAGATAAATGTTTTTTTCATGCATGGTCCTTGTTTAATAAAGACTAATAATAATAATAATAATAATAATAATAATAATAATAACAATAATAACAATAATAATAACAATAATAATAATAATAACAATAAAAGGAGCAGGAGAATTGAGAAGACAGAGAGAAAAAAGAGAGGGAAACATGTAAAAGAGGATAGACTGAGAAGAAGAGGAAAAGATAAGATGAAATGGAGATAAGAGGAGGAGAGGTGAAGAGAAGATAAAGGAACATAAGAAGACAGGGAGGGGAGGGAGAGAGAAGGAAAAAAGGAAGGAATGGAGGAAACGGGAGAAGACGAGGTGACAGGAGTAAAATGACCACAGAAAGAGGGAGAAAAGAGAAGAGGATTGAGAGCAGAAGGGAGGAGAAAAAAAAGAAAAGGTGGAGGTAAGGCAAGAAGGAGGAAAGAGAAGTGGGGATGAGAACAGAGGATGATAAGGAAGGAAAATGCAATGAGGGCAATGAAGGAGGTGTAGAGGTGTTTGCTCTCTTCACTGCTTGGAGAGTCTCGTCTAGTCTCCTGTTCTATATTCTGCTTATTCATGAACACACACACACACTTTTCCTTCACTCCTCCTGAGAATGCTAACCAGCACTTTACTGCCTCCCAATGTCTTCTCTCTCAGCAATAAGCTGACAGTGTGTGTGTGTGTGTGTGTGTGTGTGTGTGTGTGTGTGTGTGTGTGTGTGTGTGTGTGTGTGTGTGTGTGTTGAGGCACTGTGTTTACGTGGGGAAAGTGTGTGCCTAAAAGTGTGCATGTTTTTGTTTGTGCATATTAATGCGTACATCTTGTACTTTGTGAAATCTACTGACAATATTTTGCTATTCATATCCGCCCTGAAACTTCACCGTCAAGATTATAGACATTGATGTAATATTTTGGACTTAATTGTAATGGTAATGTTTCCATTTCATAGCTTTATAAACACATTTTATGTTTATAACCTCGTACATTCTCACTTAAATGTTGGCTGGTGTGGCATTTTTGTAGCAGTGGCTCCTTCAATGGCAACTGTTCCAAAACGTTGCAGCATCGGCGTTTCACCTGCACTATATATGCGTCTATGCAAGCAGAGGACCGTATTTTCTTCCATATAAAAAAAAAATTCTCAGTGCGCGCTATATTGACCGAGAAAGCCGAGTTATCTTGTTACAAAATCTGATGTTCTTCCTGCATTGAGCGCCGTCATTTGATGTGACGCAGTGGGAGGCAAGGAACTACAGTCTACTTCAGTTTGGATTTCTAGTCTAGTCTTCTTTGTAGCAGGCCCCAATCATCAAGTCACACACCCTCTGAGCACAACTGTTGGATGGGCCCCCAGCTAACATGCTGATCAGGCTTTTCTTCTTCTTTAATAAATCAGACATGGCATACAGGGCACTCCTTTGGTCACTGCTCTTATATAAGCCAAACCCCTCCTTTCCCTCTTACCGCTCCGATTTTCTGACCCAGCTATGTGCTCTCTCACCTTCCGTTCTCCTCCTGGGGGATGTTTGATATCCACATTGAGGACGCTAACTGTAAAGCTGCCATGGAATTTCTGGAATTGCTACAATGCTTCAACTTCGCACAATATATCAACTTCCCCACCTATAACCATGGTCACATCCTGGATCTGGTCTGATCCCGATCCCAATCCCGATCCCAAAATAAAAATGCTAAATATCATTCGGAACTCCTAAATGTCTCTCCCCCTCAGCTCTCTCAGCCTACCTTGCCAGTAAAATGTGTGCCTCCTCTCCCCCGCTGTCTGATAATCCCCCTAATCTTGTCCACTGTTATAATGAGATGCTCTCTTCCTGTCTTGATCAACGGGCTCCCATTAAAACCAAAACAATCATTCACACACTCAACTCCCTGGCATACTCCTGAACTTCATAAAATGAAATATCCAGCTTGAAAGACTCTCCAAGAACAAAAAAGGTTTGACAGTGCATCTCCAAGCTTACACAGACGCACATTTCTCCCATCTGTCTCGGTTCTCCCCTGGTTCCCCAATGGAGCTCTCCAACTTCATGATTGGAATGAAAAGCTTCCCCTGTGTTCTGGATCCCATCGCCTCCAATCTTTTTAAGGACTGTCTCTGTCCCCCCCATCCTCGAAAAAACCTGGACTCACCCGGTACATTACATTATTACAGTTCATTTAGCTGACGCTTTTGTCCAAAGCGACTTACAATAAGTGCAAACAATCATGAGGATACAACTTCAAACACCAAGAATCTTACATTAGCTTCAAATAAGCCAAACCATTGTATTGTATTGTGCAACATACAAAGAACAGAATATATATATATATATATATATATATATATATATATATATATATATATATATATATATATATATATATATATATATATATATATATATATATATATATATATATATATATATATATATATATACAGTATATATAGTTGTTTTTTCATTGGCTGAGGTGCAGTCGAAAACAGGTGAGTTTTCAGTCTGCGACGGAAGGTGTGAAGACTGTCTGCTGACCTGACATCAATGGGGATCTCGTTCCACCATTTTGGAGCCAGGATAACAAACAGGTGGGTTTAGTTTGAGGGGAATATGGGTCCCACTCGCAGTGAGGGAGTAGCGAGCTGATTGGCCGATGCAGAGCGAAGTGAACGAGCTGGGGTGTATGGTTTGACCATGTCATGGATGTAGGAAGGTTCTGATCCATTCACAGCATGGTAATTTCCGGCTCATTTTCAATCTCCTCTTTCTGTCAAAAATACAGGAACGTGTTTTCTCCTCCTTACTCAAAGCCCACCTCAATTCCATAGTCTTGTTTAAACCATTTCAATCTAGTTTTCGCTCACAGCACAGCAAAGTCACTCACAAGCATCTCAGACTCTAAACACCTCAGTGTACCTTTTCATCCTCCTCTACCTCACTGTGGCTTTCGTCACCATCAACCACACCATTCTACTGTCTCGAATTCTCCCTAAACATCACTGAAACTATCCATATCCTGGCAAAGGCCATATCTCTCAAACAGACAACAGTTCCTCAACATCAACAACTGCACCTCCTCCCCTGCCCCGAGGCATCCCCCTGGGTTTGGTCCTCTCCTGTTCATCCTTTACTTGCTACTGCATGTCCTCCCCTCTCTCCCCCTCTTTCTTTTCTATCTTCTGTACTACCCAATAAATGTCAAAACCCCCAGACAAAATAATCTTACATCAATTTTTAGTCCTTAAATACAAACAAACAAACAAACAAAATTTGCTATGGTTAGCACCCTAGATATTGTACTACCAACCCCCCATGAATAGCGCTAAAAGCAGGGATTGGCCTTGTGAATTGCAGGTCACGTGACATTTTCTGGATAGCTGTAACGTTAGCAGTAATGCAGAATTCACAGCGGGCTGTCGCGTTGAAGAGGGACTTCAGCCTGATGGGAAAGTGTTTGATTTTACAAGACAATCTACATTCCAATCCTCATCTAGAGTCATGAGTCAAATGAGTTTCTTTCACAGGGCATTTGGGCTCAGCCTTAGTGATAGCGTGAAGAGCTCTGACATGCGGAAGGCCAATTTGAATTCAGCCTCCTGGTGATAAGCTTGAATATATTTTAGTTTATGAGCTGCAGAGGAGCACCCTAAGAATTAATTTTGTCTTCGGTTTAGCCCTCAGGTGTTCTTTCAGTAAGAGTCCACTTTGTTGGCCAAATGCTTCGGTGCATCTAGCACATTAATCGTGATGCAGACATTGACTTCTGACATAATAGTGATGCTTGGAGGAGGGGGGCGCGTAGGATAAATAAACAAGAGGAAATAAATCACATGTGCTGTCAACAGAAGCTGTATCATTTGGTGGTGAAGCTGTGTGTGAGAGAACAATGAGCACTGATAATGAGCGTTTAAAGAAGTATGTGGTAGAGAGAAAGAGAGAGAGAGAAGACATGTTAATATGGTGTGAGGATTTGATGTGATAAGCACGAAGAGTGTGAATGTGCTGCACTGTTGCTTATCTTAAATGTGTGTATGTGTGTGTGTGTGTGTGTGTGTGTGTGTGTGTGTGTGTGCTTGCGAGACATGGCCAGACGGTGTTATTGTGCCTCCAGCTCTCCTCTGTGACACCCCCATGACTTATTTAATAGGTTCTATACTGAACCTGGTTGACACAGTTTCATACACACATTAAGGGTGCATGGTTTTAATTTGGTTATTGTTGACCGCAGTGAGAAAGCGTCAGTCCATCTGTCTACTCACAGCAACAGACTATATTTATATCTGAGTGTATATGTATGTCAGTGTGTGTGTGTGTGTGTGTGTGTGTGTGTGTGTGTGTGTGTGTGTGTGTGTGTGTGTTGTGTGTGTGTGTGTGTGTTTCGGCATTGTCTGCGGGATTTCATAGATGTTTCTGTGTGCGTGTCTGTCTGTTTGTGTAAGTGTGTGACGTAGGCAGTGTGTGTGGGTGGCTAGACTGCTGTGCTTTCTGCACTCTGTGGACAGTTGAGATGAGCCACATTGCCCTACCTGCCTACACACACAATTACAGACATAGAAACACAATTATTCCATAAACACACACAATCACACACCAGTGCACAAATTAATTTGTGATAACATAAACAATACATCCACATAAATACATAATACTTGACACACACACTGGCATACACGCTTTATCACTCACATGGACGTCTTTCAGACTTTTCATAACTAAAACATACAATACAATACAGTCCCTTGAGACTAAGATCCAGGCTCTCCAAGAAGAGTTGAAAACCACCAACAAAAAGGAGAAGGAATTAAATAATTCTGTCAAAAAGACATTGTTTCAAAGCTTTGTAGAACTTGCTGCCAAGAAGTTCATTTAATTTTGTGCCATTGTTACCCGGCACAAGCGCCACCGTTTAGATTCCACTACATAACAAACTAAAAGTGAGCAGTAGGCTGTATCCTGTCAGCAGCAGCTCAAGATCCAGATATAATACAATGTATTTATATAGTTTCCTCATCAAGGCTATGAATAGTTTTCCTAATAATATTTATAGTTTACAGCAGAATAACAATTGTATTACCTGACCAAAGAAGAAATAGTTTTTTGCCTGACTAGCACAGTGGCTAGCACTACAATTAAAAAAACTTCCCTCTGTATGTGTGTGGAGAAAAAAACATGATGTGTGTCTTTTATTTATGAGCCTGACCAAATGGACACAGACTGGAATTCTGAAATCTCATTACACTGTTGTCCCCTTCCAGGGATTGTCCTGCTCATCTAATCAGCATCACTGTCTAGAATGTAATCAAAGTTTTCAATTCAGGTAATGCAGGGCCCTTTTTTTCTGATTAGTAACATTTTAGCTTGGGAATTCATTTATGTGATAACTTTGCTACTTTCTATAATCGTAGCTGAAACCTTGAGATTCCATAAAACTGTTTACATTTTAGTCTCCGTGGTTCAATAATTTGTACAATATTACTCTTCTTGATCCTTATGGATGTTGGCTATTGTTTCAGGTTAACACCCACAGACATTTGCAGCTCAACAGTCTTAAATAACAGGTACATTTAAACAAAGATAAAGAAGACTGATGGTGAATAATGTACTTATTGGGCAGAAAACAGCTGAATTTATGTATATGTGGGAGATGGTAAAGGTCATGCAGACAATAACTGATTACACAACATAAACTATTTGCAATTAATAAACATTTAAAGTCTAATTTATGGTAAATTGTCCCTAGGCATGATTCAAAAACTGGATTCTGGGTTTTGACTATATCCTTGTTTATTTATTTTGGAAAGCTTTTCAGAGCCATTTACTTTGAAGATAAATATTAAAGGAATCTGAGCTAAGGCAATGTCTTCTGTAATAATTAAGGAGGATTTGAGTGTGTGCTGTGGTGATGAAGAGAGTAGCTTTCAGTATTGTGTTTAATCTTGGAAATAATTAAAACATCCAGGGATGAACTTCAACACTTCAGTGGATGCACACACTTTGTGGGCCCCCAGTTGTTTGAATTAAAAGGTTCCTAAGGACTTCATGAGCCCCAAGTTTAAGGATATCATTTGCATTTATTTTTACAGTCAAAAAAAGGATGTCTTTAATGCATTTTAAACACTCATTAATACAGTAAAAGTAAGTATAAAAGTAGTATAACAGAATGCTGTGTGGTTTGTACTTTTTGATGACAAAAGTATCGACCTCATGAACCTTGTTGGCGAGGTCGTCATAAAGACAGAACTTAAGACCTATGCCATCAGTATAAGCAACCATTTGTGTGGTTCTGCACTGTTTTGATAACCAAATACCCAACCCTAATGCTCTTAAAATGTTCTTGACTAAAGGTTGGACTGTCAGTCGAGTTCATCAGGCAATTATCAGTGGGTTTGCTAAACAAGGCAGTGACGTATGTGAGATCATGACCTCAGTAGGCCCCATTCCATCCCAGTTTGTTTCATCAATATATTTTTTTATATTATTTGGTACTGCTGCTGTTATTGAACGTAATAATAAGGTGACTCTCTATCAGCATTATATATAATGGCCTGCCGATTGGAAAAATAAGTCAGATTGTATAGAAAATGACCCGATTAGTGAGGTAAGTCACTCGTGAGTTTATGGTCTCAATCGCTAGGTTCAAGTCTTGTTCAAAACAGAATGATGTTCATATTGTAAATGTTGGTTCCATGTAGAGTAAAATAGAAGATAAAGCAGCATATGCTTTAGGGCGGGGCTACCATGTGATTGATAAGCCGCTACCAAGGTAGGTCCGGTTTGGGTGTTGTCCGTGTTTTCATATTAGAACTTTAATCCTTTCACAGTGTGTTTTCAGTTCATGAAAGGTAATTGTAACATGTTGGTCGGCTTAAAATGTCTTGTCTCGGTTAAGTTATACAAAGCTCCACCCTCTTCATCGTCTGCCCAAATTGAAGCTTCAAGACAGTCCACAAATCAATGGGCGACGACACAATGGTTATGTTCACTTCTTTTATATAATCTTGGTGTTTGTGTGTGGCCTGTCGGAAAGAGGACATGTGTATGTGTGTGCGTGTGTGTGTGTGTGTGTGTGTGTGTGTGTGTGTGTGTGTGTGTGTGTGTGTGTGTGTTGAGGCACTGTGTTTACGTGGTGACAGTGTGTGCCTAAAAGTGTGCATGTTTTTGTTTGTGCATATTAATGCGTATTATCTCCTGGATAGGGAGAATCTATTTTGCGGCTCAGTCCATTTCTGAAGGATTTCGATAACCCCTACGGTGTCATGTTGTGTCTGATAGGCTGTGTGTGTGTGTGTGTGTGTGTGTGTGTGTGTGTGTGTGTGTGTGTGTGTGTGTGTGTGTGTGTGTGTGTGTATGTGTGTATGTGTGTATGTGTGTGTGTAATGGGATTATTTGGCTTGATAGGATAGTGGCTGTCATCTGGGAGGATCCTCACCCAGGCTGCAGCTGAAATACATAAATTGTAAAGAGGGTGAATCACCTGGGATTGTACATATTTCACAGACAAACTTGCACGCACACACTCTCACACACTCGCACATACATACACAGCAAGAGAGAACAGAAGCACACATTAATTCACACTCTGTTGTCGGGGCATGAAATACAAAATGGTTCTCAGTTATTCTCTTTACTACATTACCATACACAAGCATCAAAACACAAATGTACACAATAATAACAATAATACTATACATATTAACATAAAATGTATATTGTTATATATTTATATACAGTTTTACAATTACATTTAAATAGTTATGTGTGTGTGTGTGTGTGTGTGTGTGTGTGTGTGTGTGTGTGTGTGTGTGTGTGTGTGTGTGTGTGTGTGTTTGTGCTTTTAGATCATTCACTGTCCCTCAGGTTGTGGCATGTTGATACATAATGGGGAGCAAGATATGCCTTGTTTCCTTTTCCTAGCAGTATTTTTAGGTCATTAACTTATATAAAGACAACTTTATTAAAGAGTTGAATTTGTCAAAATAAATGTTCCTTTTTTCATTGAATGTGTCATGTCTCGTCGAATTTGTTGAGTTGTTCATGTTGTCTTGACACTTCCTGTTTTATTTTGTACCTACCTCTTGCTTCTCAACCCAGATCCCTTTACTTCCTGTCCTGGTGTGATGTCCCTCCATCGTCAGCGTCTGCCTCGCCCCTGATTGTTTTCACCTGTTCCCACTCACCTCTTGTATAAATTGTCCTGTCTCCCCTTGTCGTCTGTCAGTTTGTCTTGTCATATCATGTGCAAGACCCAGTGTTCCAAGAAGTGTGTTTTTTCAGTGAAGTCTGTATATCCTCCTAGTGAGTGCTTTGATTTAATATTCTGTTTTACTGAAGTAAAGTATTGTTTTTTACACTTTACCTTTGTGTCCAGAGTCGTGCGTATGAGTCTTCCTTCCCTGTGTCTGAGGCGTAACAGAATGTTTCACATTTTAGGAGGAAGTGTTTTTTTCCGTGCAGCTGTTGTTGTAATCCTTGCTCAGTAGGAGACAGAAGAACAAGGTCATCAGTATAAAATAGACACTCCACGTCTCTATCTAGGAGGGAGAGGCCTGGAGCAGCACATTGATCCAGATAAAGTCCAACACCTCTTCTCTGGGTGAAGAAATCCATTTGTTTGTCTCTTGAACAGCACACTTATTTTCTAAACACATTAATTTAACCAGATCATAAATGTTGCCCCCTACACCACACTGTTAGAAGCCTGTAATAGAGGTCTTCATGCCAAATACAGTCAAATATGAAGATCTTACCTTTTTTTTTTGGTGTACATGTTTGTTAATTAAAGTGTGAAGGGTATATACATGGTCAGTAGTAAAGTGTTTTTGGAGGAAGTGTTGGTCAAGGAAATGTAATATTATTTTATTTAAAATAGGAGGAGTTATAATGGATGTATTCCTTGACGAACAACAGCTGAGCACAGTGCAGCTTCCTGAAGCCTTGTGAGGTTGCAAGGTTGTCTATCAATGTGCCTGTACCGCAACACGTATTCACTCCCAACTCGTCACATACGGATGCTTGGTCAGGACGCCTTGGTGTCAATTCTTAACACACTGACTACCACTTTAGCGTAGTTTTTCAACATGCAGGGCAGTTGGATAGACTTCAGCACATGGTTTACGTTCCGTACATGTATTTAAGGGAAGTAAGTTACATACATAACATAAACTACAACTACTTTATGTAAATTAACTGATGTATGTAAGTTAAAAAAAACGTATTTAAAAACGGTCTCCTAAATCCTGTGTTTGTTCAGACTGTTCTCATACACTAAACCTAGCTAAACCTATACAAATAAATGCTCTGTAATTCTGATATATCTCAATAAATTAATTTGTATGTAATCTACGTAATCATGAACCAGGGTGTATAAAGAGAAACAATGTCTGCTTTGGGAGGAGGTTGGCTGAGTGAGTCCAGAAACATAGAACTTGCAGCTAGTAGGCCGCTGTTGTGCCTCGTGTGAAACGTCTATACTTCAGTAACGCCACTTACGTACTTATTTTACCTTAAACGACAATCTTTTCCTAAACCTTATTAAGTTTTTTCTGATGGAAATGGAAAGTTATTTTGAACAGACTGTATGAATGTAAGGAATGGAAATTGATGCGTTTTTGGACATTCGTTCGAAAACGCACAAAAGATTAAGAATAACTTTTCGTAAAGATATCATATCATGTATGTGATTACGTTGGTTTGTTTGACCCATCCACACACCTCGACCTCCTCCCAAATGGACTGTTCCTTTTATCCTCTTACCATGCGGACGGCCCGCCGGCAGGCCCACGGTACATTTTCACAGAGGTTGTACCTTGCCCTTTGTTGTGTACAGTCCACCATGCTGGACTGTACACCCAATGCCACATACTCAGAGAAAGCTTAGAATCCGCAAAACTCAAGCGACATGTTGAGAGTAAACACAAGGATTACTTTGGCAAACCTTCAGGATCTTTTGAGAGACTGTGATGAATTCAAGAAACATATGACGAAGGCGCCCTCACAGTTTGCATTTTGTGTATCTCTCAGTAGCAAACTGAGGGTAAATTGCTCTGTATGGACATAAACTCAGTAATAAATGTAGTCTACGTTTCATATGATGTGTAAAATCTATCAGCATTCACCGTTTAAATCGCATATGAACGAAATGCTTGTAGAATCCGTAGTTGTATTTGTATTGTTGATTTAATGTGTGAACGAGCAATATAGAGAAGGTCACATAAAGCTGTCATTATTAGGCTGTCATTTGTAATATATTGTTGGAGTGGTAAGCAGGCCTATTGTTTTTGGATGTTTGGCGAGTTAGGTGGTCCGTGAAAAAGTTTGAGAAACACTGGTATAGAGGAGGCTTGAAGAGGTCCGTGCTTGGCGGAAATATATTTTAGTTAACCCCTCTCCTTTCCTCCAATCTGTCTCTGACTGTAGGTGTGTGTCGCCGCCCTTCGCGTTACAGTGGAGGAGGAAATGTGAAAAAGAAATTGTAATAAAAAAACAACTAATTTTCTTTATTTTTTTTGCTTTATCTACAAACAATTTTGCGACCCACCCTGCATTACCTTCGCGGACCCCCTATTGAAGACCTATGATCTACAGCCATCAAGAGCCAATGAGTGTCAACTTCATAAGGAGGTGCCAGCCCTCTTCTTTTGTTTACAAACTGAGCCAGCAGCAGCCGAGTCTCTCACTGACTCGCGTATCATGTAGCCATTGAAACGCTGAAGATTTAGACATATCAGTTGAATGAGTTTTATTTTATTTTTTTTTATTTTCCAAATGTTATTATTCTTTTCATAATTGTATTTATTATATTCAAAATACAAAAAACCTCACAAATATTACAAAATATATTGTGTTTATACTTTATAATTTATGATAGTTATTTATGGCCTTTTTATCAATAAATATTATAATATCTCCAAATGCTTGTGAACGCTTGGTGTTACTCTTAGAAAAATATTTTCTAATAAGTTGAGTTTTTGTGCCTTTTGTGCATTTTAACCTGAACTTGGTAATACTTGATGCTTTGTTCCTAGTGTGCTTTCCAGCCTTTACCTACCGGCTATACCCATCTTCAGGCATACTTTTCAACAAAAACATTCAGGCGAAGTGTATTTTCTTCAAATTCAGTATATTCAGAGCAATATTACTCAGTACCAGAAGCACTTCTTCAAGAACAATAAGAGAGTTCTCTTTTGAATGAGTCCAAAATCATGCATCTCGTGCAAATGGTTGAAGAGCACCTTTCAATTTACTTTGGGTATGTCGTTTGTTGGTATTTTCGGGTAATTCCCCCACACTGTAAGAGGTTATACTACCTCAACTGACTTCTTCCTTTACTCCCTTAATAATAACAACTACGGTAACGAGAGGCAGCCCTGCACCTGCAAGACTGACGCTAAAGGGGAACGTGAGCGCCATGTAGTTGGGAGTAATCCCTGAGTACTGAAACCAAAATCTGTGCTCAGTAACTGTATGTGCTGGGTGGATGGATATTCTGTTGTATGTCAAAAATAGTTCCAGCCTGTGTAGTGTAAGTGAACTGCAGACCAAACTATTTTGATATTTCTTCACATGAGGGGAAAAGTGAAAAATTGAGAATACCAAGGAGTAGAAAAGAAAGGAAGAACACACTGAAAAGAGAAGTGGAGGGAATTATAGAAGAAAAGCAGGTAGGAGGGAAGAATTAAAGGGCAGAGATGACATGAAGAGAGGGAGAGATCATTTTGGATGTTGTACAGAAAGGTAACCAGGTGTTGCTGTCTTTTCGCTCTGTAGAACTGGACCCTCCAGCGAATCCCCCGCTGTGCGTGTGTGGTGGGCTACTTTGAGCTATGCTCATTACTCTCTTAATGGAATAGAGACATCTGCTTAATCTCCCTTTTGTCTCTTTTTCTCCATGTAATCTCTCTCATTCTCAAACTCTCTTTTTCCATTCCTCCCTACAAATTTAAGAACAAGGGAATGCATGAGAAGAGAGAGAATGTGTGTAGAAGAAGAATGATGATGGTGCCAAGTGTCCAAGAGAGACACCAGTGAAGAGAATGGGGAGGGAGACAGAAAATCAGAGCGTATAGAGGATGAGTCAAGGAGTAGAAGAAAAAAAGGAGGAGAAGTGCCGGCATTCTGCCCCAGGCTGGGTAATAATGATGCTAATGACTTAGATCAACACAAGGTTTGAGTGCCACAGATTAAGACATTTTCTGGCAAACGGCCTGCACTGGTACACTGTAAGAAATAACACCATTTATGATGTAAACTTGTTTCAGCACTGAAGGACTTTATACATGACTTTGAATATGTGTTTCTCTTTTTAGCTGCTTTCCTAAACACATATTTTTATTCATGATCATTATTGCTGTGATTTATTTCACACCCAAACCCAAACAGTTAACAATAGAGATACCATGATTTTGGAAGTCAAGATCTCAATCTTAGACACATATTAAACCATTGTCATACCCATTAGCTTTATTTTTAATAACCCGGCTCCATAATAAAGAATAGTGTGGTGAAAAATTGTAGGAAAATATATTGTTTCCAAATTATATTATTTGTTTGTGGAAGTCATAATTTTAGACATCTCAAAGTCACATTTAAGCAAGAAGTCAATCCTTCCACCCTTTTACAATATTCTGTTAGGGACATGGAAACAAATAGATTTAGGTTGAGATATATATTATTTGAAGTATTTGACTCTGAAAGCCATAATTACAGAGTCAAATTACATGGCTCTTTAACCCAACATTAGCGTAATCCCTGACTAAGTGTGATTTGCGTAGGTAATGAGATGTGTTCTTCTAAATTAATTTAAATATTGTAGAGTTTGATGATTATCACTTTTGATGAATTGAACAAGGAATGGTGTGAGTAGATAAGCCTTGATAAACCTCCTGCTTTGGATAGAGAGTGATTGTAATTATCCATCTGGCAAAATATAAATATTGCATCTACGCCAAGAACGCAGTAGCCAGAACAATGACAGAGGTAAAGAAAATTAAAATGTTGGACGGCAAGCTACAGCTCCTGACCAACAAGGTACAGAGGCATTCCTCAAAACTTCAGGGAAGGAATTTTAATGTGACAAAGTAAAACCGTATTTGGGATTTAATATCCCAGTCTCTCAATAAGGGATACACAATCTGACTTTTTCTGTCCCAATACTGATGCTGATACCTGCGCTCTTGGAAATAGCCAATACCGAATACCGGTCAAATTCCAGTGGTTAATTAAAAAGCTGTATTTCCCACTTGAAGAGACTGGGATCATTACCAGCCGTCACAGCAACGCTGGTATTGTTTCACCTTATGTGTCTGTGTGTGTGTCATCATGTCAAAATGTGCTGAATGTAATCCAATAGAAAAACTGTAAAACAGACACGCCACATGGCTGTACTATTTACAAGCCAGTCAGACAGCTGTACTTCTTCTCCCTCTGTACTGAGGGCAGACTGCAACTACAGTGACTCATTATCACCTCTAGAGGAACAAGTGGTATTACAGACTGGATGGACCAGAACTGTCAGTTAGCATGCTAATATCAGTAGATATCTCTGAAACACAATACAGAGACATCTTTGATATAACATCAACACTGTTACCTCTTCACGTTCTGTTGATAATATTAGTTCATTGTTCATGTTTCAAGTTTAAATTCTGGCATATTTTATACATTGAACCTTCAAACTTTACAGATCTGTAGTTAAAATGAAGGTCAAGTGGTTGTGGTCAGAGCAATCTTTATCAATCTTTATTATTTGTAATAATAAGTTAAGTTATTTAAAAGTAGTTGAAGTCATTGAAATGTGGTGCAAGATTAGGCCTAAACCGATTAGATTTGGTTGTGGATCAGGATCAATATGTGGACTCAGGATTTTCTTGATATGAAATCGCAAAATTGTCGATCCAGATCCTTGGCCCTTGTTCGTAACAAGTCTTTCCTAAAGCAAACCAAAAAAGGTAATTGTTTCCCTCTCTTTGTTAGCAGGTTCCATATAGAAAAATATATATTGCCACTCACCCCAGGCTGAATAAGGCAAAGCAAATCTGAAGAAGTGGCGCTATTTAATAGACAGCACAAATTGAGTGGTTAGTCTACGTTTAGCCAAAGTCTAAAGCTAATCTGAACATCGGATCGGCTTTCTGTTTGAGGTCAATAGACATAGACATTTTTGAGGATAAAGCTTGGCAAAAATATGCAATAAAAAAAATTGCATCCAAACACATGCAGTGCTAACATTTGATTATTCAAATGAATCAACCTTTTTTGTGCCATTGCTTAGACCAGACCGTCTCTTAGACTTAACTCGACTAGTCAAAACAACAACTGGCCAAACTAAATCTACTGGCCAGTTTGGCATATCTTTGTGTAACCAGTAGGGTTGGGAACTGAAACTCGATTCCAAATAAGAACCAAATCCAAAATGCCAGGTACTGGGTACCCAATAACAAAAGAGAGAATTTCGGTTCTGCTTATCGGCTCCTAAAACTGCACAGTGGCGCTCTCTCTGGACAGTGTGGCGCTGCCGCATAGTGATACTTTTTTGTCTCAGCACTTTAGGAAGATTAAAAAGAGTTGTGGACACAGGAGGCCGTGCTCAACGGACCGCAGGTTTTCTTTTCTACTCCGCAACCGCTGATTGCTGTTCGGTGCAGCAGCATCTCTCTCTCACTCGCTCCACACACAGCGACCATTCTGCTATTATAACTATTATAATTATCATTCTCAACCTAGTTGTATGTTTTTCTCAGACACACAATGAATGTCCTTTAGCGTTTGAACTCGTATGTTGTTTAAATTAACCACCATTTCCTCTATGAAGTAAACAGGCCTCCCTGTGTCTGTCTTCACGTGCCGCCATGTATTCAAACTCCCGAGTTTGTGAGAGAGACACAAGCAGAACAGAGCGAAGTAAAGCCGATTGTGAAGCAAGGACTTGGAAATTATTTGAATCAAATTATTATTTATTTTACTTTTGCGAGCAGTGACGCGATTGGACAACTGGCAGATTGTATTACTGGCCCAACATTTGTGTAAAGGTTTTCATAAATAATGTTTTTTTTCTGAGAGATACATATGTGACGCTTTTTGACCCCTTCAAAGAATAGGAAGGAGGTCTGGGAGGATTTGTGAGTTCAAAAACAACGGACTTTCACCCAGTCCTGTGTGAGAGAACACTCAAAAAATGTGGATATCATACGCTCAACGTATCCTTATAAGGTTAGTTGTTCAATATATATGAACTGATCATCCTAAAGTGTTTCTAATCATCAGAATAATGTTGTGACATGATGGCACAAAGCTTGAGTTATGCCTGTCAGCAGCTTCTGGCAGTATTCCAGTGCACCCATCTACCCCAAAAGATGTTTCTGGCTATGACGTGGTGGAGATGATGGATGTGTCTGCCATTTCCCCACCTAAGCACTGCATGAATTGCATTTTCACCTGGCTAACACTGGCTGAAATCCTATTCCTCTTCAGGTTTTTTACTGACAGATTCAATCCCGTTTTCATTTCTGTGGACAATATTAGCTTTTAGACCTTATCCAAATAAGATAGCAGATAACATTTTAATGCCTAATGTAAATGTAGTGAAAGCTGTTGCAGATAAACAAATAGTATGAAAGATAGTAGTGACTGTTCCAAGGATTCAAAGGATTCAAAGTGGCTGTGGCCAAAACAAAGTTACAAAGTGCTTTACATGGTTGAACCAGGATCAAAATAATGTGACGTATAAAAATATAAAAAATAATAATAATAATAAGATTTAAAAAACAATAATTCGAAAAGTGCAGATCGATGCCAGAGGTGTCTCCCTCTCTCTCTCCCTTCCCAAACAAAGGAGAGTTGAATCTCACTCAATTGTCTCTCCTGACTTCCTTACAGTTCCTTCCTTACATATTTATCTCTAATCATGCCATTTAAGGGGATTACATATCTGCAGATGCTCCGATTCAAAGTTGTAGACCGAACTTGTCTATAGATGTCAGTTTTTGAGCCACGACAAAGTCCAAAATGTGACGTGCAACAGAGCAGGTAAGGCTTGTTTTTAGCCCAGCCGATTTGTAGAAATGCCTTTTGATACTGAATCAGTTGTTGATCACTTGCTGGCAGGATGAAGAGGAGTCAGCAGTCAATGATGGTATAAAACAGAAAAGAGTCGGAAGAAATTGTGAACCGCCGCAATTTACAAGGTACACGCATGCACACATGCACACGCGCACAAACACACACGACCAAACACATGAGCCCGCCCCCTGCAGGCTTATGCATAGATAATATAATTGTATAATATAATACATAATAATAAAACAGATAATACATGTTGGAAATAAAATACTGTGCTAACATTAATAAAAAGCTTATTTAAAAAAGATAACATTTGAGAAGTGATTTAAAAGAGCACTAAATCTGCAAAGCCTGGAAAAAAAAAAGCAAGAATAGAGAGAAGGCGAGGAACAGAAAGAGCAAACGTAAACAACGGCCGGAGAAAGTAACAGAATGGAGAGATGAAAAAAGATGGAAATGTGTTGGGGAGAGAGAGAGAGAGAGAGAGAGAGAGAGAGAGAGAGAGAGAGAGAGAGAGAGAGAGAGAGAGAGAGAGAGAGCGAGAGCTGTGGTAAAATGAAACATGGACAGAAACATGGAACAGGGAGATAGAGAGACAAATAAGAATGAGGGAGATGACAGACAGCAGCACTGATACAGACAGAGCAGAAAAAGAGAAAATATAATGTGAGGAATAAGGGAGATCTGGTGCATTAGTCATGTGCATTTTATATAATGTGTATCATAGGAAAGCTATCTTTGTTCCTGAATACATTATGAATGTGCAAGTATATGTTTATATTTAGCTGTATCCATCAGTCACATTCATGGTAAACAATGAGACTTTTACAAGCTGTTAGCAATGATTCAGTCGACTCCCCACCGGATCGTCAAACTTTCTGTCACTGCCGTTACACATGCTAGACCCAGAGCCCCATCAGCCCGCTGTGACTACTGGTGCTGGGATATATTCACCAGCCTAATCCGAGCTGCCGGAGCGGCTGTACGTTTCCCTTTCTGGCAAGCGTGGAGGATGACACAAAAACATGATTTTTGAGCCAGGTCAACATACGAACTATCAAAACGTGACGTTACACCATACAGCCCCCAGTGCCACTGTAAAGACAGTTATAAGATAGCAGTGTTATTTAGACCGGCTGTCACAGTGACTAACAGGAAACAATACACAGTAAATGCACCGCTAGAAGAGATTTGTAGCTGTAGAATACAATATACAATATAAAGAACACACTCCAATACTCTAAAACTTAGAATACAATAAATATGAGAAACTACTACAACTACTTTTTTATTTTTAATAACTGATGGTTTTGTTGATTGAGGAATTCAGATTGTATGGACCCCGAAGCAGGGATGAAATACTGCCGCCTATTTATGTGGAGCAGGTGGCTCGGAATTACACATTGAACCTTTAAAATATCCAGTTTACACTTTGTATTGAATCACCCTCTATGCCCCTCTGGCTTTACAATAGCTAATACACCGGCTAACAAGCTTAAGTACGGCCTTGTTTGTGCAGGATATTACCAACAGAGGTCAACTTCAGTTTTTACCTCAGGAGCACAAGAATTAGAATTTCACAGTGCTTCTCTCAGACAGCCTCGTTTGAAATTCAAGCAGAAGATAATAGTGATTTCAATTAGCTCTGATGTCCTTCAGGTCATTTTAATCTCCTGTGCGTCAACCTTTGGGGTTTCTGACTCGAACCTGAATCATCAGGCCCATAAACACAAGTGAAAGTACATTATGTTTATAGATACAATACTGCTCCTCTGCGATGTCAGTAACATTTGCAAAGCAGAACACGGAAGTTCTGGTATCTGCACCAAATCAGACCTTTGAAATCAAAGGCTTCTAAGTCAAAAGTGGTTTCCAAAAACCTAGTGTCATTTTGACTTTCAGTTGAACTTTCAGTCAGTTATTCAGTCTTAAATCTTACTTTTCTCTCAAAGGCATTTCATTGATGCTTCCTTGCCCAGATGTGTTCTCATTGCTCAATCAATTTCTTCTTGTGTTTGTTGTATTTATTTAAATGCTTTTATCTTATTTTTCTTAGAGTGATGCATTTTGTATCTCTGGTTTTGAAAAGTGCTAAATAAATAAACTTACTTACCTCCTCCAGACAACACAGAGGAAGTTAATGGCGATGTTGGAACTAAAGATAATAAAGGCTAACACGCACACATACACGGACACATGCAAACACACCGAGGAGATTAATGGACTTAGCTGGTGTTGCCCTTGAAACAGTGATCACTAGCTGATAATAACTCAAACACACACACAGACACACACAGACACAGACACACAGACACACACACACACACACACACTGGAGGAGGTCAATGGAATGGACAGGCCTACTGCTGGCTTTTACAGTTGTGAATACACTGTGGGCAGACACACACTGCTGCTGTAATGATGGGGCTGTGTGCATGTGCATAAGTGGCTATAGATGGAAGATGACAAACTTAAACACAAACACAAGAGGATAATTGAGAATTAAAATATGATGGAGGGACACAACAGATGGTGAGACGCACAAACAAGTAGGGAAAGAGAGCAAGAGAGGGCTATCATTCGTCAAAGTCTGCAGCTAATGGCATGCATATCTTGTTGGGCGCTCTGAGATTAATTAAATAAATCAAATTAAGATCCTACAATAGGTTTGGATTTAAAGGTCAAAGTTGGAGCTTCAACCTGTTGTATGAAATTACAATCTGAGTTGAATTAACCCATGTGTTAATTACATGTTGAGAAGAGGTCAGGAGCCCACACTGCATTAACACCACATTACAGAGTAGTTTAAAGGAACCGTTTGAGATACCATGTGTCCTACAATAAAGCAGTTGGACAGAATGTGTTGTTTTTGGTAGTTTTTCTTAAAAGTATGCCCAAATCTGTTTTTGCAAACAGCGTATATTGCACTCGTAAAAGGGAATAAAATTAATTATACGGTCTCAGGTAAATGCTAGCATGCATAGCTGTGATAAAAGAGGCACCCGGGTACACTGTCCCTCTGGTCAGTGGTAACAGAGGCTCTCACAGAGATCCTCCAGGTTTCAAGATATCCGATACAGTGTATACTAGGAGACAAAAGAGAGGGGTTATCTGAAGTGATGAGATTTATTACTCTGGCTTGTCTTGCTGCTAAACAGAAAAGTGTTTTGAATTGGAAGATAAGAACTCCAACCTGTTTTAGCTTGAGCAGTTGGTTGGAAGATTTAAAACTTCTTCATTCCTTTGTTTGCTTTTGTTCACATTGTGTTCTGTGTTCGTTGGATGTCATTTGTGTGTGTATGTATGTAATGTATCTCCTAATATTATCAATACTATTTCGGTACATTTATCAAAATGCTCCTTGGGGGAGGTAACAAAACAGACCTAAAGCCCAAATTGTTGCATATTGATTTATTGATTAAAATTCAACCACATCTTCTCCGTCAAACGTGCCTGAAACATAAGACTGAACTATGTGGGTGAAATGCCTCCTGCCTAAAGATCCTGTAACAGAGAGAGAGGAGTTACACTCTCAAAATTCCCCATTAAAAGCTCTGTATGTTTTAATAAAAATACAGGATACAGTGTCAGGTGGCTGGAAAATAAAGCACTAAGCAAGATATACAATCTGGCAGGGAATGAGTGGAAACAAGCCAGTAATATTCTGCAGAGCTGATGAGGGGAAGTGGAAACAGGTGAGCAGTTCAATGAGTGACTGTGAGAGAGGTGGGAGTGTCTTGAGGGCATCTGGTGGATGGATGGACATTGGCAATGCAGAGGCCTGGGGAAAAAAGAAGAGGCTGGAGACAGGGATTAAGGGGAAGACCTGAGAAATAAATCATACATGTACATATGAAAGCAACATCCGGCGGCTTGAATACAGCTGGCATATATCCCATCCCCGGGAGTCACAGCGGGCTGATGGAGCGTTGGATCTGACCTGTGTTAGTTCTAACTGCTGACTGCTAACGGAGGTCTCCCGTCTCTCTTGCACACTCTACTCCCGGAGAACCAGCTTCCTGGCAGCGGTGAGGACGAAGCGAGGCTGCGAGTCGTGTTCTTGTTTCTACCACTTTGGATTTAATCAAAACAAACTATGTATACGTGCAGAAATCATGGATGTAATGTTGACAAGCCCTGATTCTGCCAGAGTCAGGTAGCTGTACTTCTTCTCCCTCTGTACTGAGGGCAGACTGCAGCTACACTGACTCAATATCACCTCTAGAGGAACAAGTGGAATTACAGGCTGGACGGACTGCAGCTAGCTGTTAGCATGCTAACTTCAGTAGACATCTCTGCAACGCAACAGAGAGACGTCTTTGACATAATGTCAACATTGTTACCTCATCACACTATGTTCATAATGTTAGTTCATTGTTTTAATGTTCTAAATTTAAATGCTGAAAAATCTTACACATTGAACCGTTAAGGGTTGTTGAAGTTTAAGATCAGTCTGTAGGATGTTCTATGCCATAGGTGCAGAAACCCTAAAAGCTTTATCTATCTATCCATCTATCCATCCATCCATCTATCGATATATCTATCTATAATCTCTTTGTCCATGTCATCACGTGCCTCTCTTTTGTAGATACTATTTATCTCTCTCTTCTGACCCCTCTACATTCCCCAAATCCACATTCTCACTGCATCTTTTTCAATTCAATTGCTCTTCCCCCGCTCCCTCTCATTTTGTAACTGCCTCTTTCTTTCCCCTGTTTCTCTCTCTTACATAGAGAGTGAATGAGTAACGTAGTGTAATAATGTTTTAGAGAAGCCACGTTTCCCAACTCACGCTCACTTCCATAACCAGGTTACACTGTTTTTTTGTGTGTGTTTTATTGTGTAAGTTGTTAGAAAGTGAGAAGTGTCTATCTGCCTCAGCTCGATAATCATACTACACACACATACACATACACACACACACACACACACACACACACACACACACACACACACACACACACACACACACACACACACACACACACACACACACTTCAGTAGTCTATACTTCATAACTAGGTTAATGTGTGTGACGTTATGTACTGTCTGGCCCCTGCCTCCATACACATACACATCTATATAACCTGATTAGTGTGTGTGTGTGTGTGTGTGTGTAGTTCTTTTCTGGCTTATTTTCTTACAGTTTCACGCTCCATACTACATACACATATGGTATACGTCACAACATGATCATTGTGTGTGTTTCTGTCATTATTCTGAACTAGTGCAATGCCCATTCGAGATGTGCTTGTTTCCTGCTGCTTATTGTGCTTCAAAGTGAGTCTATGCACCGATTACAGTAGCAACGCTATAGTGTACGCATCACGAGTGCAAAAGTTCCCATGATAATTTTATGGCCTCAATAAAGTCAAAGCCCCATTAAATGTGGATGCCCCAGCTTTGAAAGAAAGTCGAAGTTCAGACTGGCCGACACCATAGCTCGGACCTTTCTCTGAGCGATTATTCTCTGGGGCATAAACTGACCCACTCAACCTGTCTCTGTCCTGATGACCACCTTCTCTTTGGCTAATTTGTGTTTACTGGAAAGTATTCTCGATATACACTTCAGATATAACACATATTTTTCCACAAAACAAAGGATAAGAAGTCTATGCTCTTTACCATCGGACTTCTGGTTAAGTTTTAAAATGGTGGAGCAAACTTGGAAAAATACATACAGGGTGTCTGAGGGTCATCCCCCAGAAAAGAATAATTGCAATTTAGAACAAATTTCCTGCATTTCTACACCAACTAACCTGTTGGATTAGGTCAAGAAACTCCAACGTTCTGATAATAACAATTCTGTGATAGCATCAGTAACCGCTCAGGCAGAGAGCGGTACTGCAGCACGGCAGACGGTGATAAAGTCAGATGAAGTTCTGTGATGAATGTATGAGCGAAAAGCTTGTGAAATCAGAAAGACACCAGTAACTGTAGAAAGTGTGTGTTGTGTCAAAGTGGTGTAAGTGAAAAGAATGTCACTTTGACCGGACTGCTTTTCTCTTCTGTCCATTTCAGAAGAGAAGAGGGGTGAATAACTGAATATACTTTTAAATAATATTTCAACACGTGGTGTTTGGTGGATTATGTGTTTGACAGATTCAGAAAGAAGATCATGTGAATAAATTACAATGTAATAGATTTGTGTATATTTCTCGCTTTCTCCCTGATGGTCTCTCGCTGCAGCACAGTGCTACACACTAACATGTACACACACACACACATCATCCTTTCTATCACCCGTAATGTAACGGCACGTATAGGCGCGCTGTTTTGTGAAAGAAAACATACAGAGACGTCCTGTAGTTAGCGGACGTGGCCCTGCTGTTGTGTGGATGTTGATGAACGTCATACGGTAACCAAAGTCCAGGGTTGGCAAACCGTGTTGTCGCAGTTTTCTACAGAATCCAAATATCAAAATACTTTCACACGGGGCACTGCACTCCCTCGTATTCTCAACAACACACATGTCAAGTGTGAAGTGGATCGGCCCAAGGGTTGGCAAGATAATCAAAACTCAGACACACACACACACACTCACAGTCCAACATATAGGAGAAGCCATGTTACATGTGCACCTCATTTGCTTAACTTAAAAAACTTATTTTCAACATACATTTCTAAAAACAAACTATTGTTTAATAAAATGACATTAACAATGACAACCTTCAATTTTGGAAGATGATGATAGCAATAAATTAATCTGTAACAAGCAATTTTAAAAATAATAATAAATGACAAGTGTGAT
The DNA here is from genome assembly GCF_900634415.1 of Cottoperca gobio. Classification (NCBI taxonomy): domain Eukaryota; kingdom Metazoa; phylum Chordata; class Actinopteri; order Perciformes; family Bovichtidae; genus Cottoperca; species Cottoperca gobio. The sequence goes on along the minus strand of NC_041367.1, from coordinate 22,007,957 downwards.
CGCCAAGTTTACCTTCCTTCATAACTTTTCACTCCCCAGCCCACTGAGTTATAGAGCATTGAATATATTGCACAGCCCCTCCAGGCACAGGTAGACACTATGAATTTGCAGCTGAGCATAAATCAGCACTTCTCCAACTTCATCAGCAAAACAGGCGAACAAAACAGTAACTTGGCACTGTAGGTTGTTTGTCTTTGCCTTCAGCTCATTTCGGTGCAGTGCAGGCTGTTTGTGCGCTGCAAAAAATGAAAGGCTTAGCAAATTATAGATCTGTAAGCTTATTATCATGGAAATTAGATAGATTTCTCCCATCGCCATTTGCACAGGGGATGATTCAGGGGACTTGCTCATGCTATTACACTTCAAAATGAGCTTAACAGTTTATACATCCTTCTTATTGCTAGTGATGACATATAAAGGAAAAGTTGGGAGTGTCATGGATGTGTTTGATAACTCAGTTGGTTTGCCAAGTCAAAATGTTATCATCAACGGGACTGCGAAAAGCAGTTGGGGTGGGAAGTATCATTGCAGTGAATATGCATACGTTAACATTACATGGCTTAAAGGTGCAATATGTATTACTGGGCAACCTGTTCCAAAGACATAGAGGGCAGCATTACATGGCTGACAACTGTAGAGTGAACATAGATATCTGTACTCTGACAGTTTTGGTCTTGTTTTGGAAGACACTGGGCATGTACAATTAAGGGAACTCATATATTTTCTTTATTCTAACACCCGAACCTGTTATATGAGTCATGTACAGATAGTCTGCCTATATTCACAGGGGGGGAAAACACACTATAACATCTGCATCTGAACATTTTATTTTACTTTAAATATGTAACCAAACTATCTTGAATAAACATAATTTAAAATTAATAGTTTGTCCACAATTTTAGTGTGATAAGCATCATGGTTTAAGGCCGTGTCAGACAGTGCCGTATGGCAGAAACGTATGCTGGCGCGTATGGAAATTAACATATACAACGTATATGAACGTATACAGAGCCTATTGATAGCGTATCACGTACTATCAGTAACTTGTACAAAACGTATCAGAGCGAATGGCCAACGTATTTGACGAATGCCCAACAGATGCATAACGCATTCCTAGCGTATTCCTTCGCCATATGGCGGAAACGTATGCCGGTGTATACGGAATATCGGCAATACGCAGGTGTAATTTGTTGAGGCCGTGAGCATGTTGAAAAACATTTCACATCCTCAGCCGTACATTTTGTATAAGTACGTGATACACTATCAATAGGCTCTGTATACGTTCATATACGTTGTATATGCTAATTTCCATATGCGCCAGCATACGTTTCTGCCATACGGCCTCTGTTCTTTGTTATTATTTTAATGAAGTATGGAGTATCTGGGTACAACTTACACAATTTAGTTATAGCTAGAAAAATCCACACATTCCCACAGCTACCTCAGTCTTTATGCAGATGAATATCCAGATTAACATCCTCCATTATAGCACCTGACAGTGAAACTGCGACACTATGACACAACCTACAGTATAATGGGATGAAAAAATATAAAATTCAAGGTTGACTTACTTGCATTCTCGAGAGCTTTCGAACATATCCCACAGCCGGCCAAGTACAGAACTTCAAATTCCAAAGACCATCTTTGAACCGAGACGTGAAATACGATTTAGCCCCCTAAACTATCACCTATTATTTCTCTTCAATCTTACAGATAAAACCATCATCTGAACTACAGGCTTTTTTGGACTCATACATTTTAGCTGATATTCAGAGCAGATGGTTTTTATTCTGCTGATAAATTGCCAGAGCCTTGTCAGCCCTTCCATCCTTTGCAGTGTAATGGGATTATTAGAGGGGCAGATTCATCAGTATTCAAGTCTGGTTCGTTCTTTCATATTAGCAGAGAAGAATAAGAAAAGGCCAAAAAGAAAGATTGCTTGTTATAATGAAAACATGCTTTTTTCTTTCTTTCTTGTTGTATATTATCTGAGGAGAAAGGGTATGAAGTGATTGGAAGAGAGAAGACAGAGAGTGAGATAGGGCACCAAGTAGAGAAACAGGATACTAATGAAATAACTCTTCCATGCCCAGAGTGACGATGCTGATGGTTCTCACTTTATTCTACAATGATCTCTCAAGAATGACATTGTGTTTATACCACCATTTGTGATGAACTGACAGAGCTAGACTCAAGTCCAACACTAGACATGTTGCTATGTCCGGTTATTCATAGCTGTTGCTAAATTTTATCTTTCTTATACAACTATTTGTCGACAAAGTGAGAATCTTATAATAAATTACAGTTTAAGTAATACTGTAAAAGATATGAGGTTTAGGAGCTGAGCTGAGAACATGAATTAACAGCTGACCATAAATGCCTTCTTCTCTGGTTTTAGCTATCTTCTCATTTTATCACCTGCCTAATTCAAGTGTTTTGACATCCAAATGAATGTTGGATTATGGAATTAGAGTTTAGAGTCTAGGTGTTTTATCATAAACAGGATCCTGTGGTAGCAAAGGGAGTTCATTCAGATACAGGAATAAAAAGGGAAGACAGCGACATACAGGATATCAAACAGGCCATTTGCTTCCTGCATTGCACCTTTGGGTGCTGATGCAGATGCTATGCTGAGGGGAGTGGGAGGCAGGTGTTGGCATGCATTTCAGTTTAGGCTACAGACTCCGAAGAGACAGAGGCAAGTAAAGAATTCAGGTGCTGTCGGTGAAAAACTTCACCAAGGGCCAATGGGTTTGGATCTCCATCCACACTCACAAAAGGTTTATTGAAGAACACAAAACAAAGTCAATAAACCAAGATGTTCTGCAGAGCAACAGAAATACAACATAAAATTCATTGTTTATAGTAATTCTAACTCCCAATGTGAAGCTTGCTTGGGAGAACATATCCTCCCATATATTTTTCTCACTTCATACACTATTCATGTCACAATATTTTACCTTCTTCTGATTACAGTCATTTTTCTAAACATAATAGTATCATACTCTACCACTCTCTCATACACTTCCCATGCCAAGTACTGCATTCCAATGGTGGTTTATAATCCTGCTATTCCTGCTCTTTTTCCCCACTTCACTCCAGTTTTAAGCCAAATAATTGCACTGACCTGCCTTGTACAATAAAAAAAGAATGTTTATTACCACTGAAACAATGTAAAACATTAATATTTTGTTATTTGGTGATATGCTTTCCCCCACAGTACACAGTCTGGTAACATAAAACTTAAAACCTAAGCATTTCTTGACATTTTATTTATAGACATCTACTATGCGATAAGTTATTGCTACATTGTAAGCTTCCTGGTTTCTGTATCTCACAATGCAGAGCGGAAATGTTTTGTATTTGGGCACTTCAACTATTGTAGGTACGCACACATTTTCTTCCCCCAGATATTTATGGAGACCTTTGCAATTTGGGATACTACCCTGTAGATGTTGACTAGCATCCATAGCCATGAACCATAATACACAAGCAAAATAGAACGTTCCCCTTTTCTCCGCCCAATTTTCCGGAAACTGCATAAATAAAAAGGGCAATATTTGTTTTATTAGCATTGTAACATGTTATACACTTTTCGCGACTTGCCTGTAAGTACAAATATTTCATCTACTCATAAAACAAGTTATTTAGTTCCCGCAGTGTGTGTTTTTTGATCATTGTAAAATCCAGAGTTACGAGTTGAGCTCTACTTTCCCTCAGTCCACATCCTGTTTTCCTAAAGGGATGCCACAGGTGATTTCCATTTACCCCTGTCATGATAGAGGTTTCTGTCAAATTAAGCACTTCTATATTCTCCACCAGAATCGCTGCTGTGATCTGCTATTGATACCTGTATTTCATCAGGTTCAACGTCCATCAATTTTAGATTGTCTCTTGTTTCGTTAGTTCTTCCTGGTTCTTTAGCTCGACTGAAGTGGTTAAGGTGGTACCAGTTGGGGTTGTTTTGAACACCTGGATGTACACCCACTCCTATGGCTGGATTTCCCCCTGGTCTTTGGGGATTTCATATCAAAACAAATCAAATTTTATTTATATAGCCCAATATCACAAATTACAAATTTGCCTCAGGGTTCTTTACAATTTGTACCGCAGATTATTTCCGAACAAGAAAAACTCCCCAAGATCACAAAATAAACAACATAATAAAATGACAAAATAGACAATCAAAAGATCCAGGAGAATGTCAAACAGCTTTAAGGTGGTGCCAAAAATAATAATAAGGGGCGTCAAGTAGGACCAAAAAACTATTGCCTCTGTGGCTCCTTTCACCTGTTCAAAAATAGATCTATGGAAGTTAGGTATAGCACATAGTTTGACATGTCTTTCAAGTTGATCAAGCAGAGGTCCATTCTATGGGAATCTGAGATGTATCACAGGCATGGGTCGACCCGTAAGCATTTCTTGCGGTGTTAGGTGCGTGTTGCGGTAGGTTTTCATTCTCATGCCCATTAGTGCTAATGGAAATGCTTCTACCTAATTAATTTTGCCATGTTCACATATTTTTTCTATTTTTGCTTTCAAGCTCCCATTAGACATTTCTACCATTCCTTCTGACTGGCTGATATACACATCCTAACCAGTGTTTGATTCTCAACGTTTTTGCTATTGTCTTTATCAGGCTGCACCAACGTCAGAGCAGATTAGGGATTCCAGCACAAAGATTTAGCTCTTGATTATCTACTTTATTTGTCAATCACAACCAGCATGTATATTTTGCATTGTACTCGTGTTAACATGTCTACATGGTCAATCACCAGATGTCTGAATGGGCCATGAAGCGGTGTAGTGTGTCCGATCGTTGCTGAAAACGCTTTTCTATTGAAGAAGAAGAAGAGGAAGAAGACATACTTTATTAATCCCTTGAAGGGAAATAACATTTTCACTCTATTGTTGTTTTTTACACATTACAAACACAGGCCCGAAATATACACAGATGCACAAACTGGACCTATACACATGCAGTAATGAAGAGGTGTCAAAGTGAGGGGGCTGCCATTGTTAGGCGCATCAAGCAGTTGTGGGTTTTGTGTTGTGTTCAAGGGCACCTTGGCAGCGCCCAGGAGGCGACCCTACGGCTACTGCCCCAAATTGTTATAACATACACACACATCACAGCTTGGTCAACCAGAGCCGCTAAATATGGCAACCACCATGTATTTTTAACTACGTTAATAACCTCCCCCGTTGCGCAATGGTCGATCCCATGCTCATCTTTAATTAAGGCTTGAAGAAAAGAGGTGGGAGCAATAAAAGTGCCTTAATGTCCTAGCCATAAGATTTTGTCTGGGCCCTTATATTGATTTGTTACAGCCCCTCATTATATAAAAACCCTTTTTTCAAACGTATAGATTAAATTGTTTGGCGTAATTGGGGATGGCCAAAGCTGGGGCTATCTGCAGATCCCTTTTTAGAGTTTGAAAAGCACCATCTGCTTTCTCAGTCCACTGTAGCTGCACTGAATTACGTGTTTGGTCCCCTTCCCTGATTAGCGCATAAAGTGGTGTAGTTTTTTTAGAGCATAGTGGCAGAGCCATTGTTATAGCCTGCTATTCCCAAGAAGGAGAGCATCTGTTCTATCATTTGAGGTCTTAAGCCTTAGTTACAGCTTCCACCTGGAAGGGTACAATGTATAGTTTGTTCCCACAAAGTTTCCTCCCCAAGTATTCAATTCTGTTGACATACAGTAGTTGTAATTTATCTTTACTGACAGTGTGCCCTCCCTGTGCTAATGCCTGTAGCACAGCTACTGAGTCTTTTGCACATTATTTGAAGGGAATGTAATTGAGTAGGTAATAAACATATAGTATCAATGCACTGTTCTTGTCTAGAACTTGCAGACCTTGTGCCAGGACTGTGTTAAAAATAGATAGAATTTCACAGAAACCCTGAGCCATGCGAATATATGTATAATGCTGTCCCTAATAAGCAAATGTAAATAGGTACCGGGAGTCTGGATGAAGTGGCACACTAAAGAAAGCTGAGCACAGAATTGTGACTGGGTAACACTGGAAATCTGGTGATATGTTGGACAGCTAAGTATGTGGATCAGGCTCCACAGGTAACTCAGCAAATTCCACGGCATTGACGATTTGCAGGTTGTGTACCAACCTGTAATCAGTTGATTGAGATTTTTTGATAGGAAAGATATGTTAATTGCAGGGGCTTTTAGTTTTGATTAGAAATCCTGCCTTTAATGGACCATAAAGTGTAGGCTTTATACCCTGCACTGACTGAGGATATTATCTTTTGTAAGGCAACTAGACCCCTGTCCTGAGCTTAATCTGCACTGGTACAGCTGAATGCATTATTCCTACATCTGAACATCTGAAAGAACAACGTCCAGTGAGAAGGTACATTTTAATCATGTGTGTGTTTTCTATGCTCCTATGCTTCTATTAGAGATGCGGTTTGCTTATCAGGCAGTTTTATGTGCAGTCCGTCCTGTGTGCACATGATTCAAGCTCTTAAAGTGCATTAAATGTCCCTCGCAGGTTTATTGCCTAGGGACCTGAGTATAGTAGTAGAGCCACCTGTTTTCCTTGGATCGACATTGGTACTGGCTCTGTCAGGGGCACAACATGTATTTTCCCAGAGAATTCTACTGTTTTGACGGATCAATTAGAGAGGGGGGACTACAGCCTTTCTAAAATAGCACTAGTCACCATGAAGCTCCATCTAAAATTAGTATTTAATTGTTTTGCTGTTTAAAAAAAATCAATAACACTTGCATTATTTTTTGTTTTAAAATGACACTATTGAATAGAGAATATATATATATTTTTAAACCCTGTATGGGGTCAGAGTTCAATTTCACGCGCAAGCCAAATCTCCATTTCCCATTTTGCTTAGACAAGCTAACGGGAGCAGCTACGATGGGGCGCTAGGTGCATTTTTTACGCTAAACATGGCAGACAAGCGAAAGAAAGCAAACTATGTTATGTGTATGTCTCATTTACGGGGCAACGGCAAAGCGGCACATTGTGGAGAAACACTTCGGTACGTGTCATAAAAGCTACCATGCTAACTACCCACCTGGCAGCACTGCGGGCAGAACAAGCCATGAGTTAAAGGCAGCTTTGGGCAGCAGGATCTTTTTTCAAAAAGAAAGCCTTTTCGGACGGAGAGGTTTTGAAAGATGCAATGATGGTTATTGAAAACACTGCTCTAAGAGAAGAAAGGTTCCGATGTCATCTCCACTCGCTGATGTTACAAAGTTAGTGGTTTGTACAAACAGGATATGACTTGAAGATGTGACAGTTAATGATTCTAACTGAATGATTAATGACTCATTCATACAAAACTGTCAAAAAAGTATCAAACAATATCAGAGATGTGATAACTCTGACTTTCAAATGTTGAAATAAATGTTTAAATATATCTGTGTTTCCTACCGTGGTAAATCATTGTTAATAATTATTGTGAGGAATAATTAACATTAACATGTGATCAGACAGTCTCTTGACATATATTATTATTATTATTATTATTATTATTAATAATGATAATATTATGATGAACCGTGCAACTATGTTATTCTGGAAGTTTGTATCAAACAAGTAGCCCTGCATATTATTCAGTACCCTTGAAGTAGCTCTCAGTTTCAAAAAGGTTGGTGACCCCTGGTTTAGAAGATCTCACCCCCTCTGCTCAGGCTTAGTCAGACTTTGTTCTAACTTTAGGGTCTTCAAACGTTTACATGCATTTCTGGCATTCAAGGGGCCCATAATAAAACAGGTTTTCATGCATGACTCCATTAAGTCTGGGATTTGACAAGTTATATAAAATAAAACCTAGAGCATGTGCTACAGGCCTGGCTGTAGGCAGTGTGCCAGCCAGGCCATGCAATGCAGTAACAACATTTTTATTCACATTTGATCAGTGCTGCCTAGTTTGACAGTTTGATCTGAGTTCACGAGCAGTGATTGACACCTCGCTAGAGACTCCTCGGCTCTGATTGGTTTTAATTCGTAATTCATAATCTCTCTCATGCACTACTGTCAGGATACATACTAACAGTTTTAGGCAAATATAAATAAAAAAAAAAAAAATGTTTTTCATAAAGTTACCAAGCTTTAAGATGCAAATGCTTTAAATCTGAGGGAAGAGAGAAATAAAAACTTGTATTTATTAAATTCCCCTGTCCAAATCCCCAACTTGACAGACAGATTGTCATCTATTCTAGTGTGCTTCCTTTGAGGCTGCTGCTCCACCCATGTGGGCTGCCCCGTGCTGAGATTGGAGCGGCTCCATTATTCAGCCCAAGAGTTGGGGTGGTAGATGTGGAGGAGGAATCCCTGGGAGGAGAGCTGTGCATATATTAGAGCGTAATTAATCTGCAGGAGACAGAGGGATGATGGAGGGAGGGAAATGGAGAGAGGGATGGTGTGTTAGAGAGCGGAAAAAAGGGAAACAAAGACAAACAGAGGGATAAAGGCAAGTAGTGGATCAGAGAGAGGAGTAGAAAAACAAGAAGGGAGAAGATGCATAACTGAGAGCGACAGAGAAATAAATGGCTGACAAAGACTGATAGGCAGAGAGAGAGAGAGAGAGAGAGAGAGAGAGAGAGAGAGAGAGAGAGAGAGAGAGAGAGAGAGAGAGAGAGAGAGAGAGAGAGAGAGAGAGAGAGAGAGAGAGAGAGAGAGAGAATAATTACAGAGGTTGAGCCACAGGGCTCCTCTATGGATCATTAGCCAGCTTAAAGAGCCCGGGCCTTAGCACTGTGTGGAGACACTCCAGAAAAGGTCACAACTTCTGCGGCTCTGGATGAATAGTTCACAGTGTTTTCAGGCTAGTTTGCTTTATTTATCTTGGCAGTTGGAGACATAAGCACGAAGATAAGGGGATAATAAACTGCAACGATCAAGAACAAAACATACACAGACATACATGCAGACAAAACAGGCAGTTTAAAGAACCTATATGGCCCCAGCAATCCTGCTTTTCCACGTGGCCACTGCGGGGGTGATGAGGGCATGGCATTAGAGGTTTTCTATATCACAAGATGGCAGAGTTAAAGCTTACCTCGACAAGTATTGGATGGTCACTGGTTCGCACAAACAGCTCTAAACACCTGTTTCCTGCAGCTCTTCTTCTACTGTAGGAAATGTTGGATTGACAGTATCAGAAACTTTACATAGTAAATACAGCACAGACAGGGCTGTAAGACAATGGATCAGAACAGTGAGTCAGCTGTGTTATACAAGAGAAGGACAGCAAAATAATTGTTGAAAAAATCTTTACAATTACAATTAGACATTTAGTTCACCTCGTAGAGCAGGGGGCCCATCTCCATCTGTCAATTATACTGCTAATGAAAAGAGAAAATGCACCGATGGAAAGCTGAACTTATTGCCATTCTAGAGGTGTATTTGTTCTATCATGAAGGCTTGGGAGTAAAGTTTGACTTTGAAGTGACCATGCCCATTTTATTTGTTATGAATATTTCAACAGCTGACCCACTATAATATCGGTACAGTTGGTCATATTACATTGGCTGTTTGTGACAAATAAAAAAACACAGAAGATTGCACAAACTGTACCGCAGCCAAATTTAAACAAAGTGAGACAAGAATCAGTGTTTGTGGCTGCAGCAAACTGTTTTTTTGTCTCTGCGCCTGCGATAGCCGATGCCGAAGGAATTATGTTTTTGGGTTGTTCGTCTGTTCGTACATCTGTTCGTACGTCTGTCTGTCCCATTCTTGAACACGATATCTCAGGAATGCTTTCCGGGATTTTTTTCAGATTTGGGACAAACGTCTACTTGTATGTGGGGGTCAAAGATAACTGTGTTTGAACAATCTAAAATGTAAGAGTAAAATAATGTTATTTTGATTTGAGGGTAAACTGTCCCTGCAATACAGCACAACATTTGAGAAGTTGCTCTTTTTTAAATGTCACGTTTAAGGAACTGACCAATCACAATAAAAGAGACAGGACTTTTTTCTTTTTCTTTTTACCAGAAACACTTAATAATCAACAGTGAAAAGACTGAAATACTTCCTTAATAGAATCCTGCTGGATGCAATTTCTTTCCTGATACACTTTGCATAATTTGTTTTATTATTTGTATAATTTTTGTGATAGCATACAATCACTTTCTTCTACCTGTATCTCCCTGAAAGAGCTGGGTAGTTTGCATGAGCAGAGCCGGCCAACAACAGCAAACGGCAACATCTACAGAAACCCAGACTTCATACATCAGACTCACACTGCTTAACTCACGCTAACGTGCAGAAACTAATATGCAGTGAGTAGTTGCTATTATTGAGACAAAACTCCTTGAATCCTCAAGGATTAACATCTCACATGGACCATACATGCTGTAAATAAATGCAACAAGGGGGCCGGGGAGCTGATGTGTGTTTTATTCTGTTGTTATGTCCATGCAACATGAAAGAGGGAGTTTGGGGACACCTATATCAGCATGTCTTAGAGCTCATTTTAATGATATGGTGGTTGGCACTGGTTTTGCCTTTTTAAGGATTACAGCTTTAAAGATGCTTGTCGAGGCTCCGTATCACTGGGCTAAAAGCAGGTTTGAAGTTACAGCGGATGCATCTTTGAGTCTAAAACAAGCTGCTGGAGAGCCGTCATTATCAGCAAAACTCCCGCTGATCTGCACTGCACTCGGTAATGGCCATGATCGCTCTCACACACACACACAAGACTCATTATAGGAGACCTTTAGCGAGTCATTCTGTGAAACACTGTTATGTTCTTGTTTCGCTACTAAACCTCAATTGAATGTCCATTGAGGTTACATTTAGTTTATTTCAGTCTTTCTTATTCACATTTTACAACAATTTCACTATTTTTTCTACCCACACACTCACATTGCACATTTCTTACAGATTGGAGGTTTTCACTGTTCCACTATTGTACACATTCTCTGTAACAGACTCATAGAGACACACCTAGACCTGCATACATTTTTGTTTTTATAAAAGAGTGAGAAAAGAGATCTGATCTGAATGGGGCAGTCAGACCCGAGGATAATTAGACACATTTTAAAATGCAGTCGACCTAAACAGTCACAAATATTGTGAGAACACTGACAGCACCATGACGCTTAAAAGGTTGATGTCATTTTCGTGCACTTCACGCGTGTCTGCATTGCGAAAGGTCTTTCTTATTATTCCACCGCCCCTGTTAACAGGTTAGAGCAGACACAAAGCCCCTGTGAGCAGCTCGGCTGCGTCTCGGCCGTTTGCTTCTCATCAAGAGATTCCAGGTCTCACCTATTGTTTCCGTGTTGGGCCCCAGCAAACATAGACAGTGAAAAGGATCTTTTGACAGTATATTGACATCATAACAGCAATATTACTACACTTTCAATGTCTATATCTGTAGAATGTGTCAGAGGCATGAACAAATTCAACACTTTCAGTTTAAAAATAAAAGCCTTCTCCTGCGATGATGATGATGATGATGATGATGATGATGATGATGATGATGATGATGGCGCACCACATGATCATAGCTGATGTGATTAGAATGTATGTACATGCTTTTACTGTATGCATGAAGTGTTGTATTGTTAACTTTGTAAAACTTGCATTTGAGAGTTGTTTCAGTGAAAATAACCTCTCAATGTTAACAAGCTGCAGCCGGAAAAGTTCAGGACATTGATTGTACACGAGTCTGATTAGCATACAAACTACTAAAAGTAAAAGAATGTCAAAAGAGCAGAGCAGAACAGCAGCTCTCAAGAGTACACAGGTGGTGTTTCCTGAAGCGGGTTACAACATGATGTAGCAAAATGCAAAATACTTCGAGTGATTTAGATGGCTGCTGCAGTAAATTAATGTGTGATGGCTTGAATTTGGTGAGTATGCTGACTCATCTTCTCAGAGTTTAACTCCTTTAGCTAGAGGGAGTTAAAGTCGGTGGAGCCCCGAGGGAGTGCTGTGAACCCACAACGACGTCTTTGATGCTGACTGCCAACATTAAAGCACAGAAACCTAATACATGAGTTCAGTTTAGTTTATTACTTTATTTGACAGCGACAGTGCATATTAATTACATTTCTGAAATCATGCCAGAGTTAGCCAGAAAGTCTCATTTTCATCTGTAGTCCCCGGCAGGCAATAGTTAAAAAGGCAATCATTAGGAATAAAAGCGTAGAAAATACAATCAACACATAAAAGCAGTGAAGAAATATCCTGATACAAACAGAACCTGCAGTACATACAGAGAGACAGCTCTTATAACAGACAAAGTCAACAATAGTATGACAACAATCAGTAGATAGCATGACAGTGCTGGTGAAGTGTTGATATTATGTACAGCGTCAATGATAAGCATGAGTAGCTCTTACACTGAGCATAATAATGACAAATAACAAGACATAACACAACAACAACACTTCACTGTTCTAGTTTGATGTATTAAAGCAGAGAAGGAATGGTAGTTGGCACAGTTCCTTATGTGTTATGGTAAACTGTTTCCATCCTGGGAGAGTCAGACAGAAAAAGCAGAGTAAGTGAACTGAGCTCATGATGTGTCTATGCACAAGAGAGGAGGCTCATTATTGTGCGTGACTTTTACACTGCTATCAGAGTGTGTGTGTGTGTGTGTGTGTGTGTGTGTGTGTGTGTGTGTGTGTGTGAGAATGAGAATGAGAAGCAAATTGTGGATCATGAGCTTACACTTACACTATAAAATAGTGGTGGTTACTTATTATTTTAATGTGGAAAGGTAACTTATTCCAGTTCCTGTCACTACAGACTATAATTGAACAATGATTCATATTAGTGTTTTGTAAACTTAGGGGAACATTAGAATAAACTAAAGCAAGTGTTGCTTACTTGCACTTACCAAGGCTGAAGTGGTCTTAGAGTTGAAGTCGTACCTCTCAGCTCTTTAATGGGAACCACTCGAGCTGGGATCTTTGGTTCAAACCCAAAACAAGCCTGACTAACGTGTTCTGCAGTTTATCTTCAAGTCTTTTGGCAAAATGCAGTACACTGAGTAATAGATAACAAACAGTCTAACCATGTAGGAAAATACTGGTCAAAGGTAGCTTGTTTTGCCTCGGCTTTCTCACCTGATGATTCTTACTTTATAACGGATTGTTGCATTAACACAAAGCTCTAAGCTGCAGCCAAACATCACAAGGTCATTGTCTTGATGTGAAGGTAACAACAACTCTGCCCATTGTCACGAAACTTGAGACACTTTCCATGATTCTGTGCGTTTCTAAACCCGGCGAAGCTGAAGGCAGCAGCCTCTGTCTGATTGACAGCAGAGTGGATGAGAGTTGAGTGTCGGTGAAGCAGTAGGGGGTGTAAAGAGAGAGAGGCACGGGGCGAGAGACCGATGCCGGGAATGTGTGATCTTTCCAGTTTCAGTTTCAAAGGCTTGTTATTGGCACCGCCCAAGGTCAGAGACCCTGTTATGCAAAGACTTTGAAGTCAGGGAGACAAGGAGGGAGCTGAGAAGAGGAAGGTAAAGAAACAGAGATGTGTGTGGAAATAAATTAAGTCTCAGTCTAAAATGAGTTAGAAATCCATGACTACAAATATAGTGATTCGCAAGATAAAAAGATGTCCTTAAAAGCTCCTGAGTAATTGGTTGACTAAATGCTGTCAGTGCTCCTTAAAACAATAAACGCAATTAAATGTACCTGAATGAATGACAATGCTTGTTCCATTCTCTCATTCCTGGTGAGATATAATCAGCAGCTACTCAAGTAAATCAAGTATGAAATAAATGAATGATAATATGTAACCAACATGTTGTCTAATAAGGGGGAAAAAATACTGCAAAACCGATATGAGTCTTTTCTGACATATTTTCGCGAAACACAGTTAAGTTTTGTTCAGGTTTGGGCACAAAAACTAATTGGTTGCAGGTGAGGGAAAAAATACTCAAAATGATCGATATCACGCTCAAAAGAAACCATTGTTGACTGTTGTGACTGTGTCCAAGTCTATCCACCCCAACCTCTTTCCTAATCCTTGTTGGATGCACCTGTGGGGTCTTGTGGCTGTGTCATGGCTACGTTGGTAGGAGTACAGCCTAACTGTCACAGTCTGCTCCAGTACTTCCTACCTCAGCCCAGTACTTTTCCACATCCCGCCTCCTTCTCACCTCACCAGCCAGCCACTCCCACCTCATCACCTCACCTTGGGCTCAGGCTGCTGCCAATTAATCAAGCCCTTATTTAAGCCTCTCCCAGTCACTCACTCAGTGCCAGATTGTTCTCTACTCATGTCAGACTTTCCAGCGATTACCCCCGGACTGATTTCCTGTTACCGACCCTGCCTGTCTCCGAACTGCCCACCTCGTCAAACCGGTCTTCTGTCCCCGACCTCAAACTCGGTTTCCCTCATCTCTGAACCTGGTTTACTTATGTCTGCGTAAGACCCTCTGCTGTGTGAAATTATCATTTTGCATTAGGTCTCTGCATGTGTCCTGGGATTTCCTGTACCTGCCTGTTCCGGTAAATAAACCTGTGTCTCTACAATTCCTAGTTTCCTGTGTGTTGCATTTGGGTCCTTACACTCCCTGTGACAGTACAATCTGGCCACTCATGGACCCAGCACACACAGCGCCACCTCTGAACCGGATGGAACAGGTGGAGAACGCCATCCAGCATCATGAGGCGAGGTTCGCCTCGATGACTAACGAGCTACGGCAGTCGGTCGTTAACCAGGAGCAAGTGATGGCTACGTTAGTTTCCCAGGTTCTGCAGCTAACGCTAGCTATGAGATCTGCAACTAGTCCTGGGCCTCCTCCAGCTCCGCTGCCGCCAGTTTCAGCTCCAGGACCAGCACCGGAGCCTCAGGTGGGGATCCCGGAGCGCTATGCCGGTGATACTGAGGCCTGCAACCCATTCATTACAAAGTTTTCTCCCCTGTTCGCCTTGAAGCCAAACACCTTCAATTCGGAGGGGCGTAAGGTGGCTTTCGTCATCATCCACCTGACGGGGAGAGCTCGGCTGTGGGGAACAGCAGAGTGGGAGCGACAGACGACAGCTTCCTCCTTTTTTGTTGCTTCTTCGGCCGAGCTACGCAAGGTATCAGGCGGAGTTTCCATGGGTCCAGACGCTACCGGAGGTCTGATGAGTCTAAAGCAGCGAGACTGGACGGTAGCTGACTATGCAATTGACTTTCGGACCAGAGCTCGCCAGAGTGATTGGAATTTTGCTGCTCAAAATGACGCTTACCTGCTAGGGCTAGCGGATTATCTTCAAGATGAACTGATATCTTTTGAGCTACCATCCTCGCTAGATGGATTAATCGAACTCACGTCCAGACTGGATCGGCGGATCCAGGTGAGGAGGCGAGAGAGACGACAGCGAAGGAACCTCTGTCTATACTGCGGCCAGGGTGGCCATTTTGTTTCCAGAGGCCCAGCAAAAGACCGGGCTCACCAGTAATGGGGAACATACTGGTGAGCCGAACCCAAAGACTCTTCCCCAGCCAAAGACCCATGTGTCACGTTTAACTGCTGTTGACTGACGGGTCCCACGCCCTCGCTACGTTCATTGACTCCGAGGCTGATGTTAGCCTCATGGACGAGGACCTCGCCTTGCAGCTGGGGATTGACCGGGATCCTCTGCCGGTCCCTGTTCCGGCCAGTGCCCTGGATGGCCACCTCCTGGGGACCATCACTCACCAGACCATGCCTGTTCGGATGCTACTGTCCGGCAACCACCACAAGACCATTCAGTTTCACCTTCTACAGTCTCCTCATCTTCCATTGATTCTGGGCTACCCCTGGCTCTGCCGCCACAACCCCAACATTGACTGGGTGACAGGGGCCATTCTGGGGTGGAGCCCTGCCTGCCACAAGGTGTGCCTGATGCAAGCCGCTGCTCCGCAGCAGTCCGTCTGCTCCAGTCCTGCAACGGATTTATCAGGGGTGCTAGTTGAATACCATGACTTCCAGGAGGTATTCAGCAAGGCCCAGGCCACGTCTCTGCCCCCGCACAGTCCATACGACTGTGCGATTGAGCTACACCCCGGCATGTCCCCTCCTTGTGGTCGCCTGTATTCCCTGTCAGCACCCGAGAGGGAGGCCATGGAAAGTTACATTAATGACTCTCTGGCTGCTGGGATTATCCGTCCCTCATCCTCACCGGCAGGGGCGGGATTCTTCTTTGTGGAAAAGAAGGACAAGACTCTGAGGCTGTGTATTTATTACAGGGGCCTCAATGATATCACGGTAAAGAACCGATATCCTCTTCCCCTCATCTCCTCCGCTTTTGAGTTATTGCAGGGGGGCTACCATCTTTACGAAGCTGGACCTTCACAATGCCCACCACTTAGTTCGGATCCAGGAGGGAGATGAATGGAAGACGGCTTTTAACACTGCCTCTGGACATTATGAATACCTGGTGATGCCGTTCGGCCTCACAAACGTCCCAGCGATATTCCAGGCATTGGTAAATGATGTTCTTAGAGACATGTTGAACAAGCAGGTGTTCGTACACCTAGACGACATCTTGATCTACTCCCGTACCAAGGGTGAACATGTGTATCATGTCCAGGCCGTCCTTCAACGCCTGCTTGAGAACTCGCTGTTTGTAAAGACCGAGAAATGTGAGTTCCATACCACCTCTGTCTCGTTTATGGGATACATCGTGGGACGGGGGAGCATGCAGATGGACCCTGCCAAAGTCTCTGCGGTCACCTCCTGGCCGGTTCCTGACTTGCGTAAGCAGTTACAGCGGTTCCTGGGGTTCGCAAACTTTTACCAAAGGTTCATCCGCGGCTACAGGTGGCTGCCACTCACGGCCCTCACCTCTTCAAAGGTGCTGTTTCAGTGGTCTCCCTCGGCTGAGGGGGCTTTCCAGAACCTCAGGTCCCGTTTCACCTCTGCTCCCATCCTGCGAGTACCGGACCCGGAGAGACAGTTCGTGGTGGAGGTGGACGCCTCCAATGTAGAGGTAGAGGGCATCTTGTCGCAGAGGGAAGAGAGAAATTACGACATCGGGAACCGGGAGTTATTTGCCGTTAAGCTGGCGCTGGAGGAATGGCGTCACTGGCTCGAGAGGACCAAGCTGCCTTTTCTGGTTTGGACTGACCACAAGAATTTGGCGTACATCCAATCAGCCAAGAGACTGAACTCCCGGCAGGATAGCTGGTCCCTATTCTTCACCAGGTTCAACTTTTCTCTGTCCTAACGGCCTGGTTCCCACAACATTAAACCAGACGCCCTGTCTCGTCTGTTTGTGGGAGGAGAGGACTCCGTCACCGAGCCGGCTCCCATCCTTCCAGTATCCCGCTTGATTGCCTCTCTCACTTTGGAGGTGGAGGAGAGGGTCAAAGCCGCCTTGAAAGATCAGCCCGGTCCTAGTTCTTGCCCGCTGGACCGCCTGTTTGTTCCCCTGGATCTTAGATCTGACGTCATTCAATGGGCCCACAGTTTCCGGCTCACCTGCCACCCTGGGATCCAATGGACTAAGGAGGTCCTTCTACGGAGATTATGGTGGGCCACCCTGGAGGAGGACACTCGTGGGTTCGTCAATGCGTGTCCCATTTGTAGTCAGCACAAGCCATCTCACCAAGCTCCTGCCGGCCTTCTGCTACCTCTACCAGTGTCCCATCGTCCCTGGTCCCACATCTCTCTAGACTTTGTAACCGGCCTGTCTATGTCCAATGGTCATACCACCATCCTGACTACAGTTGACCGGTTCAGCAAGATGGCCCACTTCGTGCCGCTGCCCAAGCTCCCCGTCGGCCAAAGAGACTGTGGAACTGGTTCTGCTGAATGGCTTTCGCCGCCGAACCTGGACCCAGGCTATAGCTACTCTCCTCCGCTCGATGGACCGGTACGTCACGGCTGCCAACCGCCACCGCACAGAAAGTGTGGCTGTCCACTCGGTGACATCCCGTTACGGGTAGAGTCTAAAAAATTGGCGCCTCGGTTCATCGGCCCATTTGAGATCCAGGAAGTTATCAACCCTGCGGCAGTCAAACTAAAGTTGCCCCGTTCCATACGGATACATCTGACCTTCCACGTTTCCAGGGTTAAACCTGTGATCCCGGCTGCTCTGCCTCCCCGCCACCTCGCTTCATCGATGGCGGTCCTGTATACACCTTTTGCTGTCGCCGGGGAAGGGGTCTGCAATACCTGGTGGACTGGGAAGGTTATGGTGCTGAGGAAAGGTGTTGGGTTCATGCGCGACACGTCCTGGATGCCCGGTTGATCATGGAGTTTCACCATCGGCAGCCTGACCAGCCAGCTAAGACCACGCCACCATTAGGGGTCCCATCTCGACTGGCTTGCCCCCCTTCTTCGTTGGAGGCATCTGACGAGGAGGAGACGCCCCCAGAGGCTGGGAAGGAACGGATGGACGTTTCCCAGGAATATTAATATTAATCTGCTGATCATGGGGCGATACGAGATTACATTCCTTGGTTAAGGGATGCAGTAATGATGCACAGCAATTAAGGCGTGATCTTATCTCCATACTGAAGCAATTGTTCGCCATGCAGCAGATTGGAGGTAAGAAGGTCAAATTATGTTGCCGCTTTAAAGGCAGCTGCATGTCATTTTTAGTAAATGTACTGCCATTTTGAAAGAAAGATCAGACTGTGACATTGGTTTTCTTGCTTTGTTTTGTAGCAGATGCATAACAAATTGTAAACTCAACATAAACATATGGCTAATTAATAATTGTCTTTGTTACACTCATGCCAATGAAGAATATTGAATCATCATAATGGGACCTTCCCAAAACCCATGACCTGCCCTACTCTGCCTCTGATTGGCTACATAACAATTAGCTATGTGTGCATTTTGGATAACGGGCTGTAGGACAAATGGGCTTTTTTTCTGACTATTGGGGTTTCATAATTGTGGGCCGTCGGAACAATGGCATTGCACCCTGTAATTAAGACACTGCCTTTGAATAGATGCTTTCTACACTGTTAAATGTTTTCAATACGAAGCAGGCTGTTAGTACCAGACATTTCTTTGGGACATGAACATGGTTGGCGGCTAAATAAATCAAAATAGGGAAATAGGACTGAAAATGGGAGACGGGGCGAGCATCCAACAACATTCTTTAACAAAAGGGCTCCATTCCGTTTTAGAATCTATAGCCACCCAATCTGGTTGACTGTGTAAATAAAAACACAATCTGTAGTCTTCACAATGAAAATGTATTTATTATCAGGCTATACACCTTAGCAATATCAAAGATTAGAGCTTCAATTACATAGTTTTGTAAATTCGGGAGTGATTTACCCCGATACACAGACAGAGACAGATCTGAGGATACACATACCCCATTACTGACCTTTACAAATAATACATATAGTTAAAAGTCATAGAAGTATTATAAACTTTAAAAAGAAATGCCAATAGAGATGTATAAATAGGAATAAGTCCTGAGATCACGCAAGGCTGGAAGGTCATTCTTTGTGCATGTTTATGATATAATGATTATTATTTTCACGGCATAGTGAGCCCTTTCTATATTTCCTAAAAATAAACAAAACATTAAATGAACACCCACCCAAGTACATACAACCTCATCTCTCTCTGAAATACTCCCTATTATTACAGCAATGCTTTTATCTAAAGCAACAATAGAAATTACTATATATGTGTTTTAATATGGGTGACCCAAGGGGGGCGAAAACATCTAACCCTTCCAGTGTTAGCACAGCAAACACACATCTGTACTAGTTGTGGGGACCCACATTCTCATAAAGCATTCCCTGACCGACCGCAACATCATTATAACGTGATTGTTGGCTTACTTGCATTTTGAGGCACTTGTATTTTGATTGTTGGGAATGTTGTTGTGGGGAACTATGCTGTCTGATGTCTTACTTACTCAAATGTAATGTATTTTCTTGTTGTAACTAACATGCCTAACCCTAACCTTTTTAAGGAAAACATTTTAATGCTGTCCCTCTCCAAACCTAACGCTTACCTAATGCATAGCTAAATTCAGATTCAATTCAATCAATTTCCAAATCTATCTTTTATGCGAAGCCTGTCAATAAAAAAAGTTATCAAGAGTAATAAACACTTCCTCCTATTTTCTATAAAAAAATGAAAACTGGCCAAAACATCCTCACGTCTCCTTTTAAAAATAAAGCCTTTGAACGGGTGGGGGCTGGCCACAATGTCTTTACTCACCAATACACATTATTTTTCAGAAGTGCAGACTTGCCCAAAAGATCCCACCCAACATTTTCCAAAAATGTCCTACAGCTCAAGGTCTAAAAGTAACTCATGCTCCTCACAAAGATAGAAAGAACAACAAGCACATAAACTCACAGTCAAGGAGTTCACTTTCAATGTCTCAAACAAATAGAAGTTGACTCGTGGCTGATTCGTGTACAAACGCTCCACCAGGCCTGTCTCTCTGACTTATTGGAAGGATAATTAATGGAGCACAATCAGCCTGCCTGAACCCTACGAGGACTGAACCCTTCCCTGAGTAAAACGGGATGGAGGACTGAAGCTTTTAATTTAGGAATGCTTACATTTATTCGGTAACTTCAAACAGCTACTGGATCTCTTTTTTTATGAGGGATAAAACAGATAGAGAGGGGGGGAACATGCAGCAAAGGGCCGCATGTCAGATTGAAACTAGGGCCGCTGTGGTAAGGACTCAGCCTTGGTACATGGACTGCCTGCTCTACCAGGTAAGTCTGGGCGCCCCTTGGATCTGTCTTTACGGCTTGACAGCACAAAGATAGAAATAATAAAAAAGTTTCAAACAAAACCTGAAGAAGAAGATCTAGTACTGTAAGCTAAGTGTTGTAGACACACTTTTCACCGAGTTTACAGTATACATATGCAATGGACGATAAAATATGTAGTCGAAATGTAGGAGCTGTTCACCTGACAGCTTGTTCACATAAAGGAAATAGATGAAGCTAGAAGCTGGTGCCCAAACTCTTCCGTTCTTTGAACAAAATAAATATTCTAATTTAAAAGGACCGATCAGAACAAATCTAATCATCTCAGTTAATTACATTTACTCGCTCCATTACTACATCAGATGATCTTTTTTAACCTTTTGATTGCACCCCAATGATGCAAGTTCAGTGTTGTAAATATAGTAAATTATTATATGACTATTATTGATGTTATTGATGGGCTCAACCTGGGTTGTAACCTGGGTTGCATCAATTGAAGTATGTTATCTGATGAATAATTGTAATGTTGAGCTTATCAAAGTCACACACTTCGTATTTCTTCCTCTTCCCTAAGAGTTTTTAATGCAGTACAAGAATGTCATGCCACTTTCTGCCTTTGCATCGGGTCATTTTAAACACAGTGACAAACGACCCTTTTTGTAATTTACTGTAACCCTTTGTGTCAATAATGATGAAAATGGAAAACAGTTCCAGGGAAGCATCATTGAAGTTTAATAGCATGAAAATAATTGAGAAATTGTCAGTTAAGATCAAAACGTAATTGCTCCAGAACCACAGAAAAATACTGTAGTTTAGTCAAGTGGGGAGAAATTCAGAGTAGGAGAGTTACGTGAGGCAGCATTCACTGTCAGTCATTGAGACGACAATGGAATTTGTCAAGGTCCTGTTGTGGGTTACACTGACTGTGACAAGGCGTTCCAACAGCGAAACATGTCATAAACAAAGAACATGTGCACTGATTTCAAGCATATTGCACTTGTCCCCCAAAGCAGCATCAACAAAAGTCAGGCTTGAGACTCTGGACACCTATAAATATCTCACAACAAGTTAAAATCAAACTGAGCCGATCACATGCATTAGTGCTTTGGAATTAGTGTTTTCTGCCTTCAAGGTAGTGATTGTAGACTTAAAACGTACTTAAATATAATATATCTATCCTCATGCAGTTGTAGGTGCAGTTTTCACAGGTTTTTAATTTTGCTCTGAATTATCATGCATTGTCAACATAAAACAGTGTTTATTGTGATGACAGATTACAGTTTACTGATTTTCACAGTGTACTGAAACAAAATCATACCAGTGAAAGGACAGTAGGAAAAACACATACAGATTCTAAAAACACAACGGATAGTACATGGTAGTAACAAAGCATTTGTAATAAATGAACCAAAACATGTAAATACTGATGGAGTAATGTCATGAGATATATAATAAATAATGACAAATCTGAAGAGCAAGGACACTGAACTCAGTGTTTTTATCTCTAGAGAAACGTAACTTTTCATAAAACAGCCGTTTATATCATGGATGTACAAAGAGAACTACTACGGGTTGTCAGAACAAAACTATCGCTAAGAAAATACATTTCAAAACTACTAACTTGCAACAGCGACAACACACAGCCATGCTAGCAGCTCTGTGAGGCTTCTGTCAGGTAAATTAATCCATATTGGAAAGACTATCGTATGTATTTGTCTACCTCAATCAATATATATATATATATATATATATATATATATATATATATATATATATATATATATATATATATATATATCTACACTACGAATATGTTTCTGCAATTATGTATTTTCTGCACTGAGTGTATTACAAACATAATAGGGACACTTCCCCTTTAAGAGAACAGGTCAACAAACCATTACTTCCTGACTGCTGACGGAGGAGCGTGTAGGCGCCAAACTGGGACCAATGAGGAGAAGGTCAACGCCTACTCCTTCTATGTAGCCGCATGTTTTACGACTCTCGGGACACACCTGGAGCGGAGCCGTGAGACCGTAAAGATGGGGCTCTTGGAGCCATGCGGTCTATGGAAACGGCGACGCGAAATGTGTCCTCAGCTGAGAATATTTTCTTTGTTTGACTTATTGCGTTAAATAAATATATAGATTACATCAGGAGATTGCTGTTTTGATTCGACATTCAAGCTCCGAGTTCTTCAGCTTTTTCCTACCCTTTACTTCACATAGGCACTGCAGTGTTTTTGACCTAAATGCTAACGTTAGCATGCTAACATGCTGTCACTGACAATTGTCACGTTGGGGTGAAGGTGAGGACCACGAGCAGAACACGAGCGGAACACGAGCGGATGACAATACGACAAAACACACTGGGGCAGACAGGGATAAATACATAGACACCAAACGAGGGAACAAGACACAGCTGGGGGAAAAAGGCAAAAACACAAGGGCAGAGTAAATGGACACAGGAGGAACACATTAACAATCAGAAGGCGAGGGTAAAGACACAGACAGGAAGTACAACTAGACATATAACAAGGGTGAGTGAACACTTCAACATAAAACAGGACACCAAAGAACAAGCAGATCGTTACAACAATGGTACATGCTGATGTAAAGCAGGTATAATGTTTACATAGTCACCAATTTAGTTCAGCGTGATAGTTAACATTTAATTATTAGCAAATCATCTGTCTTCTTACGATATCTGGTCTTCTTCGAAATTGGAGCATAACTGGGAATGTGCACTCAGTAAAGTGCAGATCTCTGCCATGTGTGCAGACAACTACCACTGCTGTAATGTTTGATTTAATGAATACAAACCACAAATGCCTTAGTTGAGACTGCAACAACATGTCAGCAATTTGTTTGCGTGACTTGCGTGAAAACTTAATTTGTATATACCAATTTCACACACTTTACGCATTAAGGCTAAAACAATACAGAATAATTACAATAAAAACAGCAATGAAAGAGAAAATATAGCTTCAGACACATTAAAAACAAACAAGGCCAGATAATGAGAAAATAAAGATAATGTGATAAAAGTGAAATGATAAAACCCAAAAATAGGTTGAAAATTGAAGTGAAGTAGAAGTCTTTTACTGGGCATCAACTTCACATTTAAGTGTGTATTGTCAAAAATATACACTTGAAGCGTAACATTTGTTAATACAAGTTTCTCCCATTCACAAACTGCAAAGATAAATAAATATAAATATAAATATATATATATAAATATGTTTGATGTGTGGTCTGGGTGGTCTGGGTGGTCCAGAAGGGCTTGCACGTATCCTGGCCCTGCAGCTATATATTTTTCAATATTCACCTGGCAGCATAAAGACCATGTTTTCATGTCAAAACTTACACATAGAAAATTAGATGGCACACTGATACTGAGTACATAGACAGTTTGGCAGGAAAATAATACAAAAGTACAATCAATACTGGTAACCTATCTGCATAATAAACAGATTCACCTCTTTAGAACACTGACAGAAAGGAACTTCTCAAAGTTGCCACTTGATCCACAGTTGAGAAAGATTGTTATGTGTGAGTATTTACACCAAGTGTGAAACCGGCTTTACTTTCTCATTACTGTCATGCGAGCTAGCCCGGTTGTCTTTGGGTTCATTCTTTCTCTTCTAAAATCTGTTTTTGCCTGCCTTCTATGCCTAAAATATAGGGACACTCAAATGCTTCTCCGCAGTGGGAAATACGTTTATCTGCTAATTCTGACAGCACATGGATTCTCATTAAGAGGACAAGAAATAGGATAAGAAATGAGCGGTAACAATGGAGTTGGGGAAAAATGAAGATGGTGTACAAATACTTTGTGATGCAGAGGACTTGGGAGAAGAAAATGAGGATAGATAAGATAAATGACATTTATTTACTTATTTAGCCACTGGGCTCCTCTGAGATTAAGATTCTCTTTTCAAAGGAGAGCTGGCCAAGAAAGCAGCAACAAGATAAGTCATGCTGTGTGTCTAGTGGGAACTTTCCCTTAAAGCACTGCTTCCCTTTTATCATTGCTTACTGTGCACAGAGGAATATGACAGAGGCAATGTTGCTTGAAGTTTCACCATCACCAAGACCTACTCCTCACACCTTTGCTCCCAGTAGAGAATAGGTCTTCTTTCTGCTTGATTAAGAAGGTAATGAAGAATAAAGAACCTCAGCACACCGGAGATGAGTTCAGAGCAAATTAAACCTGATGCATAGGTGTGGTTCAAGACCTCTGAACTGCTGAGCAGAGGCCTGTACTACGAAGCAGGATTTGGAGTTACCGAGGTAACTTCAGGGTTAACCCTGCTGGGTTTTCAGTCCTACCACGGTGGTTCACTTCTTCGAGATAAGAGATCAACTTGTGTAAAAGCAAGCAGATAATACGTAGAAGTTATAGGCTATATAAGGGCATAATCCATCCTAATAACAACACGGTTCACCCACAGCATACATAAAAGTACCCGGAGCAAAGTAATACAAGGCAATGAACACAGCCTGCTGGAATGTACAGGGGCAGTGATATCATATATCTATTAATTTACACATTCACACACTCATAGGTTTTTTTATCAGCTGTCCTTCCTGCATTTGGCAGTTTAAACTGTTATTTTTAGCCTGGATTATGTGTTTAACTTCTTTGTCCATGTTTGTGATTGGTCATATCCTGCAAACCTCGCCCCTTTTTGTGATTGCTCATAACCAGACTGAGAAACTCTGGATTCACGTAGGGAATTGATAACCACTGTCGTAGGACCGTTTAGTGAGATCACGTTTGCTAGGGTTAGTTAAGCCAGATAACACAAAAGATATCCTGGGAACTCAGTTCGTAGTACAGGCCTCAGGACTAACATAGGACTGTTATTAACATAAACATAGCATCTTGTGTCATCAAGTCTAAGAGAGTAGATAATAAACTGAGTTTCTTTGGTCAGCCAAAGAAACGTAATAATCATGATCAACACAAATTTTACAACTCGTCATTTATGTCTTTGCTGTCTGCACTGGCAGAAGTAAAGGATGATGCGCGGGAAACGTGATAAGACGTATCAAAACACATATAGAAAATATATAATATTGAGGACAAAAATTTAGGCTGTATCCAAACTATTTAAAAGCTAAGACTCTACAGCCATGCTGGAGGCTGTACTTATTAGGCGCTGCAGTGCTTTCAGCTGAATACTTAAATCAGCATGCTAACATAATCACAATGACAAAGCTAACATTCTTAGTTTAGTCCGGACCCAGACGCCGACCTGTATGGACCCGGACCTATAGACAATCAACTATTAAGGGGTTTTCAATTTTGACGGGGCGCTTCTATTTTAACCGGCGCAGCTTCACTCCGCTCTGCTTCAAGAAGAGTGGGGCTTCGCTCCCCCGACACACACACAAACATGAGCGCACACACATACAGTCAGAAAGACAGTGGAGGAAAGGAGAGGAGTGAACTAAAGAAATCACGCCACTTCAGTGTGGATCAAATTGGCAGACGAACAGACCAACCAAACATCCTTGCCTTTTTTATAACCATGCTAACGCTATCTAAAGCCACTTATTTTATACCGCCTATGGTCAAAACCACTGCAAGGCTGTGTCAGAACAATCTCACATATACTGCATGTGTTTGTATGTATTCTTTATAAGCAGCTATAGAAGACCAGTGTGGACCCTAGTGGCAGTCTTGTTGACGTGCTGCTGACATGATGTAAACAGTGCTGTCTTTATGTTACAGCAGTCAGACTTATTCTCTGTGGTTGGACTTGATCAGAACAGACCAGTGGTAATTTCACACCCTGTAAACAGGAAAAGCAGACACACACACAGAGCACACCTGAAGGATATTCCCT
Organism: Cottoperca gobio; assembly: GCF_900634415.1. Classification (NCBI taxonomy): domain Eukaryota; kingdom Metazoa; phylum Chordata; class Actinopteri; order Perciformes; family Bovichtidae; genus Cottoperca; species Cottoperca gobio. The sequence continues at coordinate 21,981,470 of NC_041367.1, read as the reverse complement.
CCAACCCAACAGGAAGTACATTTCTCACTTCAGTTGTTTACAAACACACACTCTCATTCACACACACACACACACACACACACACACACACACACACACACACACACACACACACACAGGCCTATATGGTTTATAAATGGTGTGAACACATGGAGTCACTCATCTTTGTTCAGTCACTGGGAGAAAGGTGAAGTCAAACAATAGACTGATGGATTCGCAACACACCTGAATGGATGGTTTTACATAACTACCATCACATTTATGAACGACTGAAAGGTAATATGTGTAAAGTAAGTGGAGAGCATCTGTAAACAAAATCTATGCAAGCAGTTCAACCAGTGGGTTAATCAGACATGCAGGTGACTGTTTCATCTGCATGTCATGTCAGAGTACAGAACAACATTCAACATTGATTATTATTCTGATTATGGCAATATTCTGAATTTGATACGTGTCATGTAACAGCATTATTCCATTTGCGTATTCCAAATAATATTTTTTTTTCGATTAAGACAATCAATCAACTATTTAAATTTTATTTTCAATAGCCCATTATCACAATTTACACATTTGTCTCAGGGGGCTTTAGAGACTGTACAGCATACAACACCCTCTGTCCTTACAGACAAAAATAAATTTCAACTGTCACCCAAGTATCTTCAACCACAGGAACCATAAAATCTGCTGTAACACTTGATATATATTTAGACTGCTTTTCTCCCATCGACCTTAAAGGCCCTGTCACACATATCCGTATGACAGAAACGTATGCTGGCGCATATGAAAATTTGTCAGAGTCCAAATACGTCCAACTTTTTATCGGATCGGATCGGAAAAGTGAACATATACAGATACGCATGTCTAACCTATTGATAGCGCATCACTTACTAATACAAAATATATCAGACGAATACCCAACGAATGTATAAGATATACAAAAATATGGCGTATACAAAATATCGGCAACACGCTGGTTTACGTTGATATAAGGTAAGGTATAAGTAGTATTCGTTAAGAGCTCACTGTGTTACGCTGGAGTGCGTTGTTGAACGCTGATGTTTTGAGCATGTTCAAAATTACTGGACTAAGTGTGCTTTATAAGATATGCAGACGTTACGTGACGTTAGACATACGTGAATACGGAATACGTACGTGAATACTTACCTACGTAAATACAGTACGTGAATACTTAACTCCATAAATATAGTACGTAAATACCTACGTGACTACATTAGAGGTACGTTAGATATAGGCTACGTCGGCTGACGGTTAATCCTACAGCCAATTTATTGATTATGCCTGACGACGGAGTCATTTATTAAACATGTTTCTACAGTACAGCTAGTGTTCAGCATTCTAGCCGTTCTCCAGCATCAGCATGACGTGAACCAGATGGCACTTTTCCAGCTCCGTTGGTCAGTCTGATACGTTTTAAATAGGTAAGTGATAAGCTGTCAATGTTTGACATACGTATAATAATTTGTTATGTATTCGTTATGTATGCGTCAGCTACAACACCACTGTGGAAAAGTTGGACGTATTTAGACTCTGACACATTTTGAGCTAATTTTCATATACGCCGGCATATGTTTCTGCCATACGGAACTGTGTGACAGGGCCGTATGTCTGGCGTGTACAGCGTAACGTATGCGTCCTTCAAACGATCACAACTTACCCTTAATTTATATCAACCTATTGCCGATATTTCGTATGCGCTGGCATACGTTTCTGTCATACGGATATGTGTGACAGGGCCTTAACCAACTAACTTCAACAATTACTTCTTCTAAGCCATCAACTTGTCTCTTAGACCCGATTCCAACACCTAATTAACACCTTGTTATTACATATGATAAACCTGTCTCTATTATCTGGCTACGTACCACAATTCTTTAAAGTAGCTGTAATAAAACCTCTTCTTAAAAAGCCCAGTGTTGATCCAGAGGTTTTAGCCAACTATAGGCCGATATGTAACCTTCTCTTTTCTCGAAGATCCTTGATTAAGCAGTCACAAAACTGTGTGTGTGATTTTTTTACATAACAATAAATTGTTTCAGGATTTTCAGTCAGGGTTATGAACTTTGGTAAATTGTAGCGTCTAGCGATAGTCTACATATATGTAGTGCACAATTATATAGGGAACAAGAATTTTGCCTTCTCTAGCCTACATTACCCACTGTGCCTGGATGGAGGCAACCAGAGACAACAGAGGAAAGCAGTTGGAGGAGGTGGGCAGCATGTGATAAGCTAATGATTAATAGCTTAATTAGCTTCTGTCTTCCAATTAATGACCACTAATTAAATCCTGTACACAGAGCTGCGTTTACACTGACATGACACTGTTAAAGAGAAAATCACCATGGGCTTGTTTGCTCATTTTTCATCTGGACTGGGACGGAAACAGACACACACACACACACACTCACACACACAGATAACTTGAGATCTGTCCCTCTATGTCACACATGAACACATTAACACTTTGGCATACACTTAAAACATACTCCCTGTTCATTAGTGGCTGGTAGGAGGACAATTATTCAACAGTTAGAGAGACAGAGAGAGACTCGTGGATAAAAATGACCTGCAGTCCAAATGACCTTACCTCCTTCATGTAGTAATGAAAGCTGCTCTCTCCACAAAGAAACATGTGTCCATTGGCACATTACTAAAAGGAGAGCTATTAACAACACAGTAAAAACAATTAGTGTTCATGTCCAGATAAGTAGTTGGCAACTTCATACATTTGACTATATAGCACATAGAGGAGAGTAAAGGACAGCAGAGACAGATTGGCATTAATGGTCAACGCAGAGAAGGAAAACAACTTTTATCTAAACCGTGCTGTTCGTCCACCATGTCCTTTTTTCACACGTTCGTAAAAATCTGATTGCAGGCTTAGTGAAAAATCTTCACAAAGTACAAATCGAGTACAGATTATTAAATAATTTAATATTGATCGAAATCCTGGTAATGACATCAGTGTGGCTCTGTATGTTATCACTGCTACATTATTTCACTCTGTGTTTGGTCTGTTCTGTCCACCAGCTCATGAGAAATATGCAATTTACTGCCGAGTGGAGGCCGGATACATGAAGGACGTAAGGTATGACAGCTGGTCCGGTGCTTAATATCAAATTGGTTTGAAACTTTTTACACTGGCCAAACCCTCGTACTCACCACAGTAGTTACTAAGATCTCAGAAGAGGCCAACATTACTAGAAATAGATTAAACAGACGGCTATTGCATTGGTTTGAACAATGTTATCATAAACTGATAGCAGGAACAAAAGTTTATGATAACTGCTCTTTGTATGTATCACTTTTGTTTGGCTGATTTAAAGCTATTGTTCTGCAAGGATTGTACCTATTTGAAACTAATGTACTTGCAAGATTCTTGCTGTTTGGAGTTGTATCCTCATGATTGTTCGCACTTATTCGCGCTTTAGACAAAAGCGTCAGCTAAATGAACTGTAATGTACCAAAAGTTGTAATAAATCATAGTTTTCATTAGTACAGCTTTATGCATTCACTCAACCATGTTAAATTTCAAACATATGTTCATAGTTTTGCAGGTATCTATCTCTATCAGCTGAAGATGTTATATAGCAATAACTCAGCTTTTCCTTTTGCTGTTGTAAACATCCTGGAAGAATGTCTGTAAGGGCTTTGTTGACGCACAGCTCTTTATCCATTTAGCATTTGCAGATAGTGTCTTTTTAAAAACGGTGATGAATTCCTAAATGTGGTTTACGGTTTGGTTATGTGGGTTTTGTTTGAATTAATTCAAATGACCATTTGCTACTTCTCTGAAAGTTATATAAACAGTGATTGAAACACTCTTAAGATAAGCAGCAAAGTCTGAAAGGGTTCTTTATTTTGAACCAAAGATGCCAATCCAGTCTTTGAATGTCATTTCAATGGCTGTATGAATTCATAATTTGTTGCTTCAAATACAATATTTAGAAACTTCTCTCGATCACATAATTAAAATATGTAAATCAACACAATTCTTTCACCTGCCCCTGGTATCGTGGACGACTTTCCCCACCATTGCCATTTCCTATACACACTTCCATCTGTCACCAGCGTTGTGTAAAGTACATCACAGCAGGTACATTATGGGAATAATGAGTAAGATCTATGTTTATCCCATTGACAACAAAGGGAGGATGATGGCAACCAGCACACTGCTTCAGAACAAATAATGTGTTCAAGTGCAGTGGATATGAAACGCACACAAAAAAATCAATACTGGTCTTAAAATTAAAAACCCACCTTCTTCATGGTTCTGTTTGCACTCGTTAGATGTGTGAGCAGATTTAATGAAAAATATTTAACCAAAAAGAGTTAACCGCACAATGTTGTTGTTACGAGTTGTTTTTGATAGGACTCCCAGTGAGACTACTATAAAGACCTCCACGCTAACTTTGCTGAATGAACTGTCCCCAACCAAAGCTCATGACCAGCCTGTCAGCTAACCTTCTTCACCACAACACTTTGGTTCAGTGTCCACACTACTGATGTTGCTACACCAATCCGCCTGTATATCTCAAGATCCATTTTTCCTTACCTATGAACACGACGAAGATACTTTAAATATTTGACTTAGGGCAGTGACTCACTCCCAACCCTGAAGGGAGCAATCTATTTTCCGGCAGAGAACCATGGCCTCAGACTTGGAGCTACTGACTCTGATTCACGCACTTCACAGTGTGCACTGGAGTTTATGCTCTGATGGAGCAAGCAGTACAGCATCATCAGCAAAAAGCAAGGATGCAATTCTGAGGCCAGCATACTCCAGCACCAGCGCTGCTAGGTGCCAAAGAAACAACTAATCAGACATAGATATCAAAATAGTTGTATTTATCGTCAAGTTATCCTTCCATGGGTTCACCGATTTTGGCAACAATTTGGCAATCTGCTCTAATTATAGAGCAGCAGCTGATGTGTGTTACAGGACACACTGTTCATCATAGGGAGGAAGCCACATGAATACAATGTCTTCATTATTTTTAGTCTTTATTGTATTTTTATTTAGACTCTATGTCTTATTGGTGTTCTTATGCTTATCCATTAAATAGAATATGTTTCCCAAATCAAATTCAAATCAAAGACCTATTTCTCCATTGTTGTAGTTTTCAGGTATTTACATTAGTTTCCTTTGCTGTATTCGTTGATACAACCAGATTAATTGTATTTATACATTTATATGTATTAAACATTTTTAATCTAATTTAAAGAAATATATACAACAAACAAATCAAGAACACCAGCCCCCATTTGTTTGCTTGCACAATTTCCCGCTCTCTGGACACTGTAGTATGGCTGGTGTATCGTCGGCCCCATCTATGGAAAGAGCCATTTTGAACAGTGTCCTGTATTTTTTCACACACTGAAAGCCTGTCAACATTTTAGTACTGCTGGGTTCAGATGGGTGATGCTGTCCCTGGCTAGACGTCCCAGCGGGAAGGTCAGGGTCAGGCTAGTCCTTCTGTCCCCGTCTCTCTCATCATTTGCTGCCCTTCACATGGTCTTCAGTACTTATATTTCTTTATCTCTCTGACTCATAGTACATCCTTTGGCTGAAGCTTTACTTTAAAGAGAAGAATTCTGTGAAACCATGCACAGAATCTCCCCATGTCCCTCTGGATCTCTGTGTCCTTTTAACAAGTTTACATAAGCCTCTTGACCTCAAATCAGAATTGAAAATACATGTAATGCATATTGTTCCTTTGTACCCTCTGAATGTCACCTTAGCAACAGTGAAGGACACTTTGGCTCTTCTTTCAAAGCATCTTCACCAGTGTCACTTGTTAGGCAAATGCATGCCCCCCCCATAGCTTTAATTGGTGGCTCGCATGGCAGTGGGCTAAATAAAGAGGTGATATATGATTATGGAGTCAATACAGATATTTCATAAAATCAAGCAGGGCTATTACATATAACCCATTAAAACACTGAAAGTGTACTGCTCTATTATCCTACAATTGATAATAATAATTGATAAAGGATGCAAATACAGACTAGAAACAAGATATTTAAACTTGCTCGGCACTAAACTGACTCACTGCGGAGTTGATAGTTTTGGCAGTCTATCAGCGCTACAATGGTGAATGTGCTCTTGGACGGGTAGATACATGGTGGGCTATTATGTATATAAATAAATAAACTTAAGCTCATTAAAAAATATGTTAACATAAATATGAATATGAATAAAAAATAATTTATATGGCTAAATTTGAACATTTAAATTGGAGGATACTACGACCAACCTGGCACTTCATACCTGCGTTAGCTTGGCTCTGGTCGACTCGTTTCACCATTACATGCTAGTTAGCTCGTGTTTCTACGGACGTAAAATGGATTTGATTTCTTATTAAAAAATTGTTGCACACCAGGTGGACAGAAAGAAAGCGTGACAAATGAGGAAAATTAAGATTTGGCTTTAGAGCATCAAACCACAGCGGAATCGAGCGGAAGACTGCTGGAGATGTGGTTTGTGGACAGACAACAGCTGCTCCCGTTAAACAAGAAAGGTACGAGCCATACAAGACGAGCAAAGGAAATTCAAGACAAGTGGACAGACGAGTTTTTATTTGTCCTCCACGAGTTGAACCCTTTGTGCTTAATGTGCAAACAAACCCGCTCTGGTTTCAAGCGAAGTCATTTGGAGCCGCATTTCCAAATGACGCATCCAAAATTCAACAAAACTTACGCACCTGGAAGTGAAATGAGTAAATGTAATCAATGTAAACTGCTGAGCTTTATTTGGACGAGTGTTATTAAAATATTTTTATATCGTTTTAAGCAGTTTGTCGAACTGTAGAAACTCTTTGATACGCCGCCACTGTTAGCATGTTGCCGCCGGCGCGAACTGTAGAAACTCCTTGATACGCCGCCACTGCTAGAATGTTGCCGCCGGCAGGCTGTTTTGTGGGTTTCTTTTGCCTGGGTCTAGTCACCAAGTTTTAAGCTTAATTACTTTGTACAGTATCTGTATTTCGTCTACTATGTGTATACAAAGCTAAAAAACACAACAGTAAGATGTTACAGAGCTGTACTTGTTAGTGTAAAATGTTGATATTGTAATGTATATAGTTTAAAGGTGTATTTGTCGATTTGAATAGAAGCAATCTGGACGACGAACTGAATGCTCCGTGTCTTCATTGCTGCTGCACTCTATCTGTATTTTACAGAATCATTTATTGTTGCTGTGGTACCAACTTTGGGACCCGTAACATATACCTATATACAGTATATATGAAGGACCTCATTGATTTAGTTCCCCCTCATCTCTCTCATCAGCATCATTTCCAGCATCAACAGGTAGCTGCTTTCAGCCCTGATAAACTCACTGTACAACAACCAACATCAACATCAACCTGCCCAACACAAAACCACAGACAGACAGAATGAGCAAATATCCAAACTAGTGAACATAGCAGAGCATTTAGCAGCTAAAAAGTCAGATATTTCCTTTAGGAGTTGATTGTATTTGAATCAAATATATGTAGATGTATTGCTGGGTTGTGTTGTGTCGTGGCAACAAACCCACATGCCACGTATCCTTCCCTATCCGCCACTTTTGGAATTCCCACTTTATTAATGTATGTCAGACTGCTGAAGCCTCCTATGTAAGGGATTGCTTCACAGCCAGGATGAAAATATCAGAGCTGAAACAATTGGTCGATTAACAGAAAATGTATCTGCAACTATTCTATTAATCAATTATTCGCCTAAGTGACTTCTCAAGTAAAAGTGATGATACAAGCTTCTTTTCCATCATTTTAAACTGAACATGAATGATATGGATTGTCGACAGTTATTTTAAGACATCCCAACATTTGATGGTCCTTTTTCACTATCTTACAGGTGAAATGCAAATATTTGGTAGTTGTAGCCCGAGCATGATTATAGCAAAAAATGACTTTTCTTGACATATCTATCTATGTAAGCATCTATCTATCTATCTTCCATTCCATATGTGGATGTTGTATGGTTTATGTCACCTGTCAAAACTATGTAATTAGTGCCTGCTGGCGATATTTGTGCTCTTCTTCTCTGTCATCCTCTCTTGCTCTCCCTTTATTATCCTCCTTCTCTCTGCCTCCACTCTACGCAGCAATAAAAAAGGCTGAGAGCGTGGGCGTTGATCACTGCTTCACATTGCTGCTCAGCTGACAGGCAGGAGAGGAAGAAAGGAAGGAGAAGAGGAGGACAGAGAGAGACAAAAGGAGAGGCAGTGAGATGGTGTACGAGAGAGAGAGATAGGAAAGAGAGTGAGAGGAAAAGAGGAGAGAGAGAGTAGGAAGGAAAGAGAGTGTTTTGTGTCTGCAGCTGCTTGGCTGACAGAGGATGGAGAGCAGAACAGAATGTGCTCTATGCATGCATTTGTGTGTGTTTCTATATACAGTATATGTGTGTTGCAGCTTGTGCGCTCTGTGCACGCTGCTAAACGTGTGCATGAGCTCCTAGATGCATTTGCATGACTGTATGTGAAGAGAAGAAGCCAAGCAGTGAGATGAAGAGCTTTGTTTCTGCAGTGAGATCGGGGTAGCATTGACCTAAATACCAAAAGCATGTTTCACACAGTGGAAATTAGGCTCTTACTGTAAGCCCAGATACTGATTCAATAGAATACTACTTGGAACATGTAATTAATTATATATTATAACTGTATGTAGTTTTAAAACATAATACTTAATAATTAACAGTATACCTCTAATGAGCTACAAGAGAGGTGAGGGTGGTCTAAATGCACTGCATGTACATCTGATTAACAAAACATTAATTGTAAACATTAAACAATAAAACCCCTCTTCTGTGGTTCCACAGCAGTACAGTGTACGGTATCTAGTAATTAATAGCTTTGTATTTTACAGACTATTGCTGACCAGTAAAAACCATGTAGATCTAGATGTGTAACCGAAAGAATAAATGTTTTCTCATAGGCTAAGACATTCTCCTACTTCTAAAAGGAAATTAATCATTTCTGAATTAATTAGTTTTTCTGAAAACTGCCATTGTCACCAAATGATGAAGTGGGCAAAGTGGATAAGGTATAGAAAATACCAGGTTCACTGCATGTCACTTAGTTTTGGTGTTTTGATTATTTGCAAATTTGTCAGGGACCACACCGGTGTAGCGTTATTAGCTTATCTTTTGCACCACTCTTTTAGGGGGCGCTCTCTCAAATCTCTTTTTTATTCAGAATTATGCATCATATGAGATCAATATAAACAAATAAGTGAAACGTGTTGAATTATACATTATAGGAAATTAACTTATGTTTGTAGTTTTCTGGTTAAAAGAAAGCCATTTGAGGATGTTTGTTTTTGCTCTTTGTACCCACAATAGTTATCTCATGGTTGGTATACAAATATATGTAACACCAATCATTTTTGGGTATTTGCATATGGACTGTACTTATATATAGACAGTGCCTTGCAAAACTATTCAACCCCTTGTGGTTTTTCCTATTACGTTGCATCACAACCTGCAATTTCAGTGGATTTCTATTCAGATTTTATGTAATGGACCTACACATATTAGTAACAATTAGTGAAGTGAAATGAAAAACAACAAAAAAAACGTGGTGCATGCATATGTACTCACATCCCTTTGCTGTGAAGCTCCTAAGTAAGATCTGGTGAAACCAATTACCTTCAGAAGTCATATAACTAGTTAAATTAAGTCCACCTGTGTGCAGTAGCACATTATCTGTCACATGATGTCATTAAACTGTACACACCTGTACTGAGAAGCCCCAGTCTGCAACACCACTAAGCAAGGGGCTCTATGAAGACCAAGGAGCAATTATGGAGAAGTACAGATCAGATAACCCTGAAGGTGCTTGAAAGCTCCACAGTGGAGATCTGTCCATAGGTGCACTCCTTACCAACACACTCCACAGAGCTGGACTTTTTTGGAGGACTGGCCAGAAAAAAAGTGAGGAATGGTGATTATTTTTCATCAGTACGGACTACTACTAAAATTTATCAGAATTAAAGGAAAGATGGATGCCGCTTAATACAGGTAAGTTCTTGAGGGAAACCTGTTTCAGTCTTCCATTGATTTGAGACTGGGAAGGATTTTGACCTTCCAGCAGGACAATGACCCTAAGCACCTTTTTCCTATCAAGGGCCATTTTATTTTTTACAACATCCTTCGAGGGCCGTACTAATTATTGAACTCATAACCTCTGCACATTTTTTTAAGACGCAGCCCATTCATTTCATCTTTCTTTTATGTTGTGCAAAAAAGCAACTTTTCCAAACGCACTCGTCCTTTCAGCTTGTGCAGTTTGACATGATTCGTGGTTCGTCCGCACAAACTAGGCACACTGGCTTTTTACTTCCACAAAAAAAAAAAAATGTTCGTCCATTTCTCCTGGAAAGTGCGACATCCTTGTTTAATATTGAAGTTTTTTGACATGACGTGACCACGTGATGACACGTTCAGCTCGTGTTGTGTTCAAGGACCCTGACCTTGGCCAGGAAAAAACGTCCCTTTTTATTCTATTGCTGTTTAGATTTTTTGGGGGTTTTTTCTAGTGGATTTTTTTGCGTGTGTTTATGAATTACCTCGAGGGCCGGATGAAATGGACTTGCGGCCCGTATACGGCCTGGAGGCCATAGGTTCCCCACCCCTGTGCTAAAGCAACACTCGAGTGGTTAATCAGCAAAAGCTTAAATGTCTTGGAATGGCCTTGTCAATTGTCACAAACATTTCTGTACACCAGCGGAAACCATCCCAGTTAAAGGAGCTTGAACAGTTTTGCATTGAAGAATGGACAAAAATCCAAGTGATATGCAAAGCTTTTACAGACATACCCCATGAGACTTGCAGCTGCAATTGCTGCTAAAGGTGTCTCTACAAAGTGTTGACTTTGGCGTAGTGAGGTCTTATGCAAGCAAAGTGGTAGGCCTGTTGTGTAAATCAAATGATACAAACCCACCTATTACCTCATAAACAGAGGAAATTATCCATATATGTGTCAAGATAAATCAGCACAAACGAATGTCTCTGCTTCAAATCCCAGGATGTTATTTACGATTTGCTCTTCCCGAGCACCAGGATACCTTGAGCAAGGCACTTCATCATCACCCTCCTCTGTCACCCTGTACTCTGGCTGTGTTCTGCAGCAGGTGTGAATGTGTGGAGCCATGTGAAAGTGAGGCAGGAGCTGAACGAGAGCTGCGTACTCAGCAAAAACCCTCCAGTGAGAAGTTAAGTTCAGAAAATGGGCCACACAAAGAGTTGAGAAGCCATTTTAAGTTGTGGCATCTAGTATTCAAGATACTTCATCCCAAAAGCACGACTCACAAGCATACAGGTTAATACAAAAGTCCTCTTTACCTATTTCAGAAAACAGGGTCAAACCAGGTTGGCAGTTAGAGCAGGCAAACATATTCAAAAGGGGCCAAATGTCACTTAACTGTGGACCAGGCAGTAGGTCAGACAGGCAGAATCTGGCAGGTAGAAATAAAGGCTGGAAAGCCAGGGTGGACACACACTAGACAATCTAGACTGGACTAATGATGGTAATATGAAACAGGTGAGCAGTTGGGAGATGAAGGTCAGGTGATGGAATGGCAGTAAAGGTGCTGCTGCAGGGCAGGAGGAAGTGGCTGGAAGACAGCTAGATAAATGGCAATGGCGGGGGCTAGTGAGGTGGGAATGTGGATGAAAGGAGGGACAGAATCAGCTTAACCCTCACGACAGATGTGTCAGAGCTGTATTACTGAGAGCTGCTGCTCATGCAAAATTAACATCTCTACTGCAGGTCCTACTCATTAAAACCGTTCAACCTGTGAACAACTGGATCTCTTTTAGAATGAAGCAATTCGAAATGTATTTTTCAGGGAGGTTAGACTGCTATCGATCACTAAAAATGCAGCTACAAAACAAGGCAAGTCATTGCTGATGCTTTACTGACTTCATTTTTGACTTTTTAATTAAAACAACATTATAAATCCTCTTTGGTTGAGGAATATGTTGGTCTGATTTCAAACAGAACTGTGGGGCCTGTAATAGTTAAATCCCAGGGGTCACCTAATAAATCCTCAATTATGAATAAAATTGTAAGAATTACAACTTGAAGTACAGTATTCCAGTCACAGTAGGAAATGGCAAAGTGACAATCTGTGACAAATAAATACAAAATTGTTCATTGAAGAGCTAGAGCTGAGTAAGACCGTGGCAAACAGAACAGGACATGAACTTTTCTTTTGATCCACTGGTGGTGATTCCCTTGAAATAAATGTGTTTCAGTCCAAATTGTAGCTGTTAAAAATGCTAATGTTACCAAGCAATAAGACAGACCGATGCTCTGAGAGGCAGCAGTACTGACTCACTAACCTCAGGACTCAGAGGGACTGCAGATAATTTACTTTCAACGATTATTATAATAACAATAAATTATGACTTTTTATTTGATGCACTTTCAATGCAAAGTAAATAAATGCTGCAGGGTGAAAACATAATGAATGCAAACAAAGGGAAATAGACAAAGACTTAATAGTGTGTGTGCTTCAGTCTGTGCGTGGGAATGAACAAGTTTGCACTTGTGGGTGAAATAAGTGTGTGCTTTTTTGTGTGCATGTGTGTGTTAGAGTACAGGTAAATGAGTCCCTGTGAGTGTGTGTGTGTGTGAGTGAGTGTGTGTGACTGCAGTCCCATGCAGAGGTCCGCCTTTCTATAAAACCCACTTTATGTGCAGATTTATAGGAGCCAATAATTTTCTTATTTATGAGGAACATCGTTTCCTGAAGAGCTGACAGACCCTATAGGAGCCAGCAGCAGTGTGTGTGTGGGGGTCTGCTATTCATTTTTTTACATTCCACATACTGATCCCCACCAACAACCAGTTATTCAAGCTTATACTTAGTTGACACTGATAATCTTTTATTACTACTATTATTACTTTTGCCCCTAACTTGCTTCAAGTGCAGTAATGTTCTGTATCACACGTCCCCAAATCTTGGAGAACATTTCCATGTCCGCCTTCACACAAAACATGATTTTCCCCACATTGTGCTGTCAGTAAGCTGTCTCCATAACATATGCACATGCTGCTTCATGCCTCCATTACATCAAAAAGAATTAAGAAAGTCAGTGTGGACTCTAGAAAATATTTGCATCGCACTAGTTTCTGGAAACACACTGATTGCCTTTTGCCAGGGCATTTATTTTGGGAAAATCCCCAACATTTGGATGGAAACATAACTTATTGAATCTGATGAGATAATAAGTTGTATCTTTACACAAGACAGGAACAGACAAATAAATCAATAGGCAAAGCAAGGCAACTTTATTTGAATAGCACTTTTAATAGGCTGGGGCAATTTAAAAATACTTTACAGAATAAGAAAATAAATATAGTAAAGAAAAAATATTTACAATCAAAAAGTACAGAATCAGAAATCCTTTATTAAAAAAAAATTAATTGCACATGGCAATGATAATTGCACATTAGTGATAGAAAGACAAGAGATACACAAGATAAGTAAATAATAGACGAATATGGCTATTTAAAAGCTAAGCTCAGACAAGTGTTAAGCCATTATACAGTACAGTAGGCAATCTAAAATAGAAAAGTTTTTAGTTTTGACTTTAAAGTGATTTTGTCAAATATCATCTGGGAGATTATTCCAGGTCTGTGTTGCATGATAACAAAACGCTGCTTCACCGTGTTTTGTTCCAACTCTTGGTACAACCAGTAGTTCCACCCCATATGTCCTACGGGTACTAAAAGGTTTATATGGCAGAAGGACATCAGAGATGTATTTGGGCCCAGCTTCATGGAATGATTTGTAGACAGGCAGCAAGATCTTGAAATCAATTCTCTCAGTAACTGGTACCCGGTGTACGGATTTTATAACTGTGGTTGTATTTCCTCATTTTCGTTAGGACCGTGGCAGCAGCATTCTGAGTAGTTCGGAGCTTCTGAAGAGCATTTTTCAAAAGCACTGTGAACAGACCATTACAGTAATCCAATCTTCTGAAATAAAAGGCATCAGTAAGCGTTACTAGGTTTTGTTTCGACATAATTCCTTTTTTTTTCAATATTATTTAGGTTTGAGTCCAGGGTAATGCCAATTTTTCTGGTTTGATTCTTAGTTATGAGAGACACGGAGTAAAGGTGAGAGCTGTCTTTCTTTCTGATCTCCAAAGTCAATTATCTTGGTCTTATCTCTGTTTAGTTGGAGAAATGTTTTGCCGCATCCAGTCATTCATTTCTTTCGATGCAGTATCACAGGGATTCACCAGGCCGATAGTCACCTGCTGTTAAGTGATATGTACATTTCTGTAACATCTACATAATTATTATAAGATATTATTTGTGTACGATTTGGCCTAAAGGCTGCATATAGAGAGGTCCCAAAATCGACCCCTGTGGAGGACATCTCGTGGAAGTTATTACTTGAACCACTTAAGGACAGTTCCAGAATAGTAATTGCAGGGGTACTGGTTGATGTTATTTAAAGGAGAGACAGAGAGAAACTCTGGAATCACGTAACAGCCAGCAGACCTGCTGGCTACACAGAAAAAAACACATCTTCGTCTCATGGAGGGCATTAAATCAGTGTGTCAGTGATGAGAAGGGTCCTGACAGAGATTAACACAATGCATCCAGAGGTACCCACTTCCTTTTATTCTCATTCTAATGAGATCTCATATGTAGGTGGGCCATTCTGGTGCCAGAACTTTCTGTTGAGCCCTCTTGAGGTGTCATGGGTTTAATTCAACTTTACTTCCTACTACCCACCCACCTTTTAATTTGAAATCCTAAATATCGTTCCGCACAGTCACTTCCTGTTTATGTGAGCCTGAGACCCATATACGACCCTGGATTTCCTTCAACAGAGGTTTGTTCTCTTGGTTTGGAGGCTAGCAGTTGTGCTGCATCATTCCCACTTTTCTGCATCCAACATTCACCCAGTTTAGAGTTACATTTAACATAGACATGGGCCATAGGTCTGTGCTGAAAGCTCATCAATTGCAAATCTTTTTCTGAAATTGTTCTGCAATATGTGGAGATTTAAGTGTTTAATCTTGTGGCAAAACATTCTCTGTTACTTCAGTGGCCTTCACACTAGTTTTTTTTAAAAGCTTCTCACACTTTAGAAAAGCAGTCTCTAATGTTTTCTATATCTTGTTAATCTAATAGTTTGTTATCTTGGTACCCTAATATGTGTAGCAGAAATGTGCTAATAAACTCCCATAATGCCTATAAAAGTATACAGTAGAGGCTTGTCAGATTCACAACCCCCCCGCCCTCACTCTTTTCAAAAGTTGGAAAAAGGGATGGCGGTTTGCACATTTTGGTGCCTTTCTAAAAAAGGTCATGCATTGATTGGCCAGATTGATTGTTTTAGTGTAAACAACCAAGTGCAACACCAGGAATGCCCGAACAGACAGAACTGAACAGAACCAAATTTGTTTTCCACTCCTGCCATTCAGGTTAGTTAGAAACGTCTTTGCTTTTAGATATGTTAGGAATAAACCTTTTTCCCTACAGACCAAACTGCCTCTTTAAGGTTTCTATATTTCTGTATGCTTCAATACACAAACCCACTGCCTTCAGAATCTTTACACCATGTAAACCACCATCGGATACAAATGAACATTTTCCTGTAGTTGCTGGTTTCCAAATGTCACCGGAGCAGCAGATTACACATCAATGTTTCCTCCCCCAGATCCATTTCCATTTATTAAGCCAAAAACAAGACCATTCCATCAATGTAAAAGTCATTCTGGATGCCAAATGCCACTTGTTAAACAACGTGCCCACTGGCTAGGGGAGGCCTACAAATCATTACTGCAAATAGCCTGGATCAAAGTGCTGCTAGAGCTGAATGGTAAATTATTTGTCATTGAATGTCATTTCTATCAATTTAAACTTGATGAATAACTAACAAACATTTTGCCCTGGTCATTATTATCCAATCATGTGCCATTGAGGACCGGGAGTACGCAGGTCTTTTATATTTCCAACTAAAATGTGCACATGTGATTTCACTGAACCTTAATGGGTGTCACTACTGTGGTTACCCTGGAGCAGCAATAAACTGTTTAAAAAGTTTAACTACAACCACAAGATGTGTTCTACTTCACTGAAAAGTCCATTCCAATTGATTCCCAATTAATTTTCACCACAAACACACACAGTCCTCTAAAGCTGTTTGACTGGTAAACACTTAATAAATATTAACAAATTATGTTTTTTCTGAACTTTAATGTGATTGCTGCTTATTTATGTATTGTACTGAAGATTTGAAACCAAGTTTTCACAAGGGTTCAAGAACAGGAGACATTTGATATTGAACAAGGATTCTCTTGTTTAGTTTTTCTCTTGATGTTATTTGTAAAAATGGAATAAAAAAATGAAAAGAAATGAGAAAATGGCACGTTCTGCCAGCTGTCAGGTATAGTACGGTCGTAGAAGTATTATCCAGGTAACGATATTCTCAAAAAATCCTTATGTAGTGTGGAACTGACCACATGAGCATCACTTCATTAAAGTTGCCAAAGACAAGTGTTTTGCTTTAACTTATCAGAAGTCAATGTTTGGTTCCGTATAAGCCTCGCTTTTACTATGAAAATGTGTCTGTCACTTGAGAAAATCTTCTGGGACAATGAATGCTCCATTTAGGTCACAAAGCCACGGAAAACAAAATGCAGTGTGTCCTCTGCAGTGTTGCCAACAATTTTCCGATGAAAGTACGTAGGAGTTCTTGATTTCTTGAAGTTTGAGGAAAACGGAATGCATTCTGGTTGTCTTTACGAGAACTGCACCAAGAATAATGCTGCTTGGAAATTCCAGGGGGGAAAGGTTATCTGCTGCCACTTTAAGTAGAAATCAGTCCAAGAGACAGACAAAGTTAGACTGTCCCTTAAGCAGGACGGGCAAACTATTTCTGCTTCAGTCTGCGATATTGGATAAGAAGTCCAGCAGACCAGAGCTTGTGACTTGATTAGTGAGAACTCACTTATGCATGACGGGCACATGTATCTTATTTAATTCTTGCACATTCAGAAAATAAATTAAGGCTCTAATGGGAAGAGGCGTTCCCTGACTTTCCTCTACAGTCTAATTTGACTTTGACGGTGTCCTTCAGGAAAGGTTTTGTGGATGTGCTGTTCTTCATGCTCCTAAACTCTGCATGTATCTGTTCCAAAGCTCATTCTCTATTATTGAACAGCAGAGAAACCAGGGCAGTGTTGCATGATAAGTAGAATGGGACCGCTGTCCTGGATTCGTTATTACAGGGATGTTTATTTGGTGGATTCAGCACCCAGGTGGAGTTTATAATGGGGAGCTGAGCTTTTTCTTTCCAAATGATCAACCCCAGTGCTTCCCGCAATACAGCTCTGTGACACTCCTGGGGCCTGAAAAGTCTCAAGGAGTTCCCATAACAATGAAAATTCTAATTTCTTTGCTTATGAAAGCATTTAGTCAGCACAATAATCACATTTCTAGGTTATCAGCATATGTCCAAAGCTCATCAATGTTGGAAAGAGGACACACACACATGCTAAAAACATGTTCAATACATGGAACTCCATAACATCCTCTGTGTGGCGAGTAACTGCTCTGTTTGCATGAACACAAAATCCAAACATTTCAGATGGCTCAGATCTTCGTTAGGGAGAAAGTGTTTTGGGTGATAGATTGTTGATTAAGAAGTGGGATGACAGACCTATATAAATGTGCCGTACATCAATACAGAGGGGAAGTGATTCAAAATTTAGTAAGCGGAAAAAATGTGTTGGTTGTCAGATGCAGTATTAAAGGGATAGTTCCAAGGTTTTGAAGTGGGCTTGTTTCGCAAGGAAGCTAAGCAATGTGCTGTGGACGGGGCCTTCAGCAAGACATATTAAAACCATTTAAATGGCAAGGCAAGTTGATTTATACGTAAAGCACAATTCATAAACATTGGCATTTCAAAGTGCTTTCCAGGTCAAATAAACCTGGAAGAATAAAATAAAACAACAACAAAAAAACTGATAACTGAGAAAATATTAAAAAAAGAGGAGTGCATTAGAAGCACCAAGTGAGCATGTTAACAAAAAGCATCTGAGAACAGATGAGTTTTAACTCTAGATTTGAAGCTGGCTACAATTGGTGCACTTGATCATTAATGACTCTCCTTTTTACAGTCATAGATTTGTTCTTCGTGCGTGTGAACAAAGACATATCAAAGAACACACAAGAAGGATCAGACAAGGCCAAGTCCTTGACAATTGTAGAAATATTGAGAACTTTTGTGATGACGAGGTCCAAGGTATGACCAACAGAAAGGCCGACTAAAATAATTAGTTTAAGTGTACGCTATATTTTGAATATTTTCACCACTTTACCTTGAGACAGCTATACAGGCTATGTAAGCGTCTTTGAGTTTTTAGAAAAGCGCTATACAAATCTAATGTATTATTATTATTATTATGTTTCCGACAGGGAACTGAAGCTGCCATCTATACTTTCTTAAGAGCCACTAGACTCCATGGAGAAAATCTGTAATTTAACCTTACAGATCATGGGGGTTGCTAATCTACCGTGAATCCGATTTAACCAAAGTCACACTATAACGTGCAATTTCTGTACGTTTCATGAATGAAGCCAAATGACCTTGTCTGAATCATACTTAAGTCATCACTGATTTTTGCTCAAACTGATGATATTTGAGAAATAGGACATAAATCAAAAGTATATATTTTCTTGTCTGCTGTGGAATTCATAAGGCATTTTATTAATTAGTACACAACAAGGCCGTGGCCAAGAATAAGGACATCAAAACAAAGTGTGTGGACACAGAGCAGGTTTTCTTCTAAAAGTTCATATAGCCTATTGCTGAGCCCACTGGTAACTGAACATGAAGTTGATCATGAACTCTACCTTATATTAGATAGAAAATAACACCCAAATTTAAGGAAACACAATATTTAGCTTTCCTCCGCAGTGAGGATTTAAGTAAATATGTCTACCTAAATCATCCGCGATCCTGCAGCTTGTTCATAAAGATATACTGCAGTGCAAAAAAACTAAAAAATATACACAAAATAAAAGACTGCTGTCAGGAAAAACATGCTAGGCATATTTGAAAACAATGTTTATTATTTCATTGTTCTTATGTTTATGTAAAATGACACAACTAGATTTGAATAGGTGTCAAGTGTCTGAGATTTACAAAACATGAAATGCTTTTTTCTCTGTTTCTGGAGAGGAGCGACACATCCAGCAGCAGTGAGCATTTATAGATAGTATCAAGTATAGAGCTCCTCTCATAGAGGTGTTGGGATGACAGCTTTAATAAGAACCTTGTGTTAAAAACACAAAGCACAGCTCCTGACTGACTGCTCTCTGCATATGTCTGCTGCACTCTTACACTCCGTGTGTTGCTCCAGATATGACAGCTCCACAGAATGCCTCATTTACTAAGAGCCTCAACACACGGCAGATATTCTGCTGCTATTTCCGTTTGCCCTATATCAAACATATGTGTTTGAGTGAACCAATAACAAACAAAATGTGTGCGTATACCACAGATTTAAATAGAGCGTGTTTCCTTTGTTAACAGTGAGTTGAGTGTTCGCTTTAATACTGCTAGCTATGCAAGGCACCTCTCAAGCATGTTGATCATGAGCGATAGCACTGTTTCTTTGGATGTTTGATATGTGTTTGCAGTGACTTTGGGTCCCTGTAAGAATCCATTGTAACCCCGATATAGACACTTTCCAGGTAGCTCTCAAGCTGAGGAGGGTATTTGACAGTGACAGCATACTGTTGATATTCAGTGAAGTACTCCTTTAAATAATATATATTAGTAATATGTGCCGATGCATGTTTTTCAACTTTCATCATTTACCTGGCTGTTTCATGTCTGTCTAAAAGCTTATTTTTGTATGTAAAGTGTTGTGTAAGTGTAAATACTATATTTGCATCATCATATTTTGTATGTGTGGTGTGTGTGTGTGTGTGTGTGTGTGTTCTTAGTAGATGATGTGAGTGGAACTGACAGCAGTCATATGCTTCTTATTATAATCAGACTCTTCTGCAGCCCACCTGCTGCAGACTGCACAAAGGGGAAATAATATTTCAGTTTCCCACTGTGACCCTTGTTAAGTTGCAACAAATCAGCCATAGTGTGTGTGTGTGTGTGTGTGTGTGTGTGTAAAAGTGTAAAAGTGTATGAGTTGTGTGCACCTGTTCATACTAAATATCTAAACGTCCAAGTATGCAAGTGCACATGGTGTGTTTACATATAACTTTGGCTCATCACTAGGGGATTTTATTTGCATTTATTTAGAAAACAAACCAAATCTGAACAACATCTATAATCTAAATAATAAGGCAGATCATCATTTAAATAATAGAAATAATATTCTTCATATGCTATCATATAATGCATAACATAAAATTATAACATTCTAATTATTTTCAGAGTTCTCACCTTGAGGTGATGCTGTCTACTGTAAACTATCTGTGTTTAGAAAATGTGTAATTCCTAAATGACGACTCTTCACACCTAAATGTTAAAATAGCTTGCTTGTCAGAGCGAGAACAGACTGCATGATATATTTTCTTTGATGATGGCAACTGTATGCAATCAGTCTATCACACGCATCAATTCTTCCATCTATGACCAATCATAGCTGACCATTATTTTTCCATGTTTTTAGTTGTACAATCTTTGATCCTACTCCTCAACGTCGTAGAACATGTCGTCAAACTTGAATAACTACGAGCGAGTTTACATGTGCACTAATATCCTGGTTATGATCAGGTTTCTTGAGTTTCAGATTATGTGTTGCAACAGAAAACAGGACACTGTCACATGTAAAAGCCTCATGCAGATTTCTGAACATTCGGAGGTTCAAGACATAGGGGTTGAGATGGTGAGACATGAGTGCAAAGAGATTGGAATCGAGAACCGGTTCCAGTTCAAAACTGTTTTAAAATATACGGATACAGGCATATTTTCTGACAGTGATGAGATCCTCAGGTCACCGAACTGCAACCCCTCTCCTCCATGACTACGCCTCGATATCCTATCCATGAAAATCACGAACAGGATTGGTGATAAAGTGTAGCCCTGGCGGAGGCCAACATTCACTGGAAACGAGTTCGACTTACTACCGAGTATCTGGACACAACTCTCGCTTTGGGTGTACAGGGATTGGATGGCCCTCAAAAGTGACCCCCTCACCCCATACTCCCACAGTATCACCCGGGGGACCCGGTCATACGCCTTCTCCAGATCCACAAAACACATGTAGACCGGATGGGCGTACTCCCAGGCCCCATCCAGGATCCTTGCGAGAGTGAAGAGTTGGTCCGTTGTTCCACGACCAGGACGGAATCCGCATTGTTCCTCTTCAATCAGAGGTTTGACTACCGGTTGAACCCTCCTTTCCAGTACCTTGGAGTAGACTTTACCAGGGAGGCTGAGAAGTGTGATACCCCTGTAGTTGGCACACACTCTTTGGTCCCCCTTTTTAAATAGGGGAACCACCACCCCGGTCTGCCAACCCCTAGGCACTGTCCCAGACTTCCACGCAATGTTGACGAGGCGTGTCAACCAAGACAGCCCCTCAACACCCAAAGCCTTCAGCATTTCTGGACGGATCGGATTGTTTGACTACCCCAGTGACTTCCATCAGGGAAATTGACGATGATCCCCCATCAGCTTCCAGCTCTGCCTCTACCATAGAAGGCGTGTTAGTCGGATTCAGGAGTTCCTCAAAGTGCTCCTTCCACCGGCCGATAACCTTCTCAGTCGAAGTCAGCAGGGTCCCACCCTTGCTGTACACAGCTTGGATGGTTCCTCGCTTCCCCTTCCTGAGGTGCCTGATGGTTTTCCAGAAGCACCTTGGTGCCGACCGAAAGTCCTTCTCCATAGCTTCTCCGAACTTCTCCCACACCCGCTGCCTTGCCTCTGACACGGCAGAGGCTGCCGCCCTTCTAGTCCTTCGGTACCCTGCAACTGTTTCCGGAGTCCTCCCAGATAACATAACCCGGAAGGACTCCTTCTTCAGTCGGACGGCTTCCCTGACCACCCACCGGGGTCCACCATGGTGTTCGAGGGTTACCGCCCCTTGAGGCACCTAAGACCTTGAGACCACAGCTCATCACCGCAGCTTCAGCAATAGAGGTTTTGAACATCGCCCACTCAGGTTCAATGCCCCCAACCTCCACAGGGATATCTGAAAAGCTCCACCGGAGGTGTGAGTTAAAGATCCCCAGGACAGGGGTTTCCTCCAGACGTTCCCAGTTCACCCGCACTACCCGTTTGGGTTTACCAGTCTTCCCCCACCCCTTCATCCAATTCAACACCAGATGGTGATCAGTCGACAGCTCCGCCCCTCTCTTCACCCGATCATCACTCAGATCAGATGATACGATTACAAAATCGATCATTGACCTTTGGCCTAGGGTGCTCTGGTACCACGTGCACTTATGAGCATCCTTATGTTCGAACATGGTGTTTGTTATGGCCATTCCATGACTAGCACAGAAGTCCAACAACAAACGACCGTTCGGGTTTAGATCAGGGAGGCCCTCCTCCCAATCACGCCTCTCCAGGTGTCTCCATCGTTTCCCACGTGTGCGTTGAAGTCTCCCAGCAAGACTACGGAGTCCCCTACTGGAGCCTCCTGCAGGGCTCCATTCAGGGTCTCCAAGAAGGCCGAATACTCCGAACTGCGGTTTGGGGCATAGGCACAAACAACAGTCAGAGTTTTCCCCCCCATAACCCGAAGGCGTAGGGAGGCGACCCTCTCATCCACCGGGGTAAACTCCAACGTAGCGGCGCTCAGCCGGGGGCTAGTGAGTATCCCCACCCCAGCCCAACGCCTCACACCTTGGGCAACTCCGGAGAAGAATAGAGTCCAACCCCTATCCAGGAGTACGGTTCCAGAGCCAAGACGTGTGCATAAAGGTAAGCCCCACCAGATCCAACTGGTAGCGATCCACCTCCCGCACTAGTTCCGGCTCCTTCCCCCACAGACAGGTGACGTTCGACGTCCCCAGGCCCCTCACCTGAGACCAATTTGCCTTGGGAGACCCTACCAGGAGCACTAGGCTCCAGACAATACAGCTCTCAGGTTCATAGGGACACACAAACCTCTCCACCACGATAAGGTGATGGTTCCCAGAGAACGACGGAGCAAAAATGCAACAATCATATTTTAGACCAACTGCAAACACTGCAGCACTATCTTCAGCCAGATTGTTTTTCCACAGCAAGTAAACTGCAAACACAACACACAGAGTCTATTATCAGTATAGCAGTCACAGCAACTGA
This sequence comes from Cottoperca gobio, assembly GCF_900634415.1. Taxonomy (NCBI): domain Eukaryota; kingdom Metazoa; phylum Chordata; class Actinopteri; order Perciformes; family Bovichtidae; genus Cottoperca; species Cottoperca gobio. The sequence continues at coordinate 21,958,158 of NC_041367.1, read as the reverse complement.
CACATTAGATCAGTGAGCTGCCTTAACAAACACTCTCATCTGAATAATCACACTCTGCACGGCCCACTGGGTGACACTGACTTAGCCCTAATAGGACTGCCTGTCCTGTAGGCTCAACACACAAACACACACGTACACACATACATAATTTTTAATCTAGTGCTTTCTGTTTGTGTCCTCACTCTATCAAGTTTAATTTCAAATATGCTTTATTAGCTTAAAAAAATACAAAAACACTTACTGTCAAAGCATAAAAAACAGCAAATAAAAGATAATAAACATCTATTGAGCTGCCATGGCAGCATGACATCAACAACAGCAAACGGATGGAAAATAAATTAATCTCATACTACAGAACAAATTCAGCAGACAAAATGTTTTTCCACTCCTAACTTTACTTGCAGTCTGTGACAGGTTAACGGTGCTCTGTGTAACATGTTTATGCAACACAAAGTCATGTCAAATTAGCTGTGACAAATTATACTACGGTATACTGGTAACCACACTGTTAAAAGTGTCACCTGCAGCCAAATCATGCAGGTGGATGCTGCTGTTTAACAAAATTGAAACCAAATTTGCTGTTAATCTTCTGTAATTTCTCATATAATGGCATGAGTCTTATTTAAATGAACATGCTTATATTGAGCACAAGTTTATCCCATGTTTTTACAAGTATAAAATATGGTAAAAGGTTTTGCTTAGCCCTTCTGGCGGTAGGTTTTCTAGTTTTTAGAATTTGGGCGACTGGGCGGAGTTGACGTTCAACATGAAAGAAATGTACAGGTTAGAAGTTGTACAGGCGGATTTATGAATTATTTGTATTATATTATATTTAAACGTGACTACTTTTAGTTTGAATAAATCAATTATATATTTTTCAGAGAGATGTATTCAAACCTTCATTTAGATTAGGGGTCACTAACAGGCGGACCGCGGTCCGAGTCCAGACCCAGACGGCGACCTATTCGAACCCGGACCAGTACCTTTATTTTAACGGCGCATTTTATTCACTTTTATTAACTTTTTTTAGCTTTGCACATTCACATTCGCTCCGCTCTGTTACACGAAGGGCAGCGCTTCGCACACACCTACACACACAAACATTGGGGAGGAAAGGAGAGGAGTGAACTAGTGAATCACCGCACGCACCCCCTGTCGCACGAAAGACAGTCCTCTGAAATGTGTGTGCCCAGAAACCTTACATTACATTACAGGTCATTTAGCAGATGCTCTTATCCACACACAATCACTTACTCACTCAGTCCCTCTCTTTAACGCTCTAGTAATGTTTGCGCAACAAAAACAATGCGCAATTATCTGGGCTGATAATATGGCATCTTATCTTCAAAAATTCTACATCAGGAAAACACTGGCATTACTATGTTTGAGCACCAAGCATCAATGATGTTAACGCAGAGTCTGCCTCCTCACGTCCCACCAGAGTCTTGCGCTCTGTCCTGCGTTCCTCCCGTCAACTCCAACAGGGAAGTTCTTGGGAATTGACGCCAAAGCCCAATGTTGGGAGGTATGGTTCTGGTGTGAGTCCAGTGAGGCATGATGGCTTTGATGTGGGAGAGGATCAACCTTTCCAATCACTTCATTACTTTTTATTGGCACCTGCACTATGATGGCTGACTTCAGGCACTTGGGGACCTTTGCCAGAGATAGAGACATACTGAAGATTTTTGTAAATAACTCAAGCGGTTCAGTACTTAGGTACGTGTCCTACCTACTTATATTGATCCATTTTAAATCTCATCTTTATGTTATTTGTCTTTCTTTTAGTGTAACCGCAGACTACTTAGAATCGTGGTCCGGGACCCCCAGGGGTCCTTGTAAATGTTATCCCAGGGTCTCCTGACATGAGAAATTTTCATCTCACTTCAACTAACTTTTATATATAAATTATGTATTTAGAAGAGGACTATTTAATAGTAATGATAGGTTCCAATCCCATCTGTTAGTTATCTCCACACAGACTGTAGACAATTATACAATCACACATTCCAGTAAGTCAACAATAACAAAATGTTCCAATTTGGTTATTGACATAATGTGTGAATGCAAGAAATTGAATGCTTAAATGTCCATTATGCATTACAAATTACAGTATGTAGACCTTGACTTAAAGAAAATATAGCAACATCCAACTGCATGTTACAAATCTTGTATGTATACACCCAACATCAGATTGGAGTTTGGCTTTGTCTGCAGGATAAAAAAAAAAAAAAAGTCTTGTCTTTGTCAATTTTTGGTGAAGTGAATCGAATCTCTCGTTGCCAAAATTAATGCAGCAACAGAACATCTGATTTTCAACCCGATGTGGCTCATCTCCTTCCATGTTTCACCAGCATTGAACAGAGGTGATCTGAGTTACGGAGAAATATAAAACAAAACTGGTTACTCAACTCAAAATCCGTGATAGTGACTTTGACAGTGAATAGCTATAGGGCCCCTCATAACTTGAAGACAGGATCTGAATCGGAAAAAATAAAAACTTTAATTGCTTTTCATACCATGATACTGATTGATACCCAGAGGAATATTTATTTAATGTAATCTGTCCAAGGGAGGCCAGAGGTTGAGGCCAGTTGTAGAGCAACACCTTTCAACCATGGCTCACTAGAGCCATACATCTGAATAATTTTCTTAGCTTTTCACCATAACGCAATGAAGATGGAGTTTTAGAAGCTTACACTGAAGTTTATCTCCATCAGTGGTGTTCAAAGTCTGACCCTGAGGTCCACTTAGACAAATAACACCCCAACACCCCCCGCCAATAATAGAATCAGCGAGCTATGCTGTGGTCTCCTGGATTACTTTGACGCTAAAGAAAAATTCAAAGCATGATGATTCTCAGACAACTTCTTGTAAGAGTCGCTGGAACCGACAGAACTGAACCCAAAAGCACGACACAGAGACAGGCAGAATATAATATAGTTCAGTTTACTCAGTAATCCCGGCAGGGTAAAATACCGGTAAATCAGTCCAAAAGGCAAACAAATCCAGTAAGGGGCAGGCAGAAGAATCGGGAGTCCAGAAACAGGCAGGCAGGGTCAAAACGGGCAGGTCAGGAAAACTAAACAGGTAAACTAGACGATCGCTGGAGAGCTTGGCAGGAAATCACAAAACAATCTTGCAGGGAACAAGTGGGAGAGAACTGGTATATATCCTCTGAGATAACTAATGAGGGAATGAGAAGCATGTGAGGAGATGGGCTGTGGAAACCAGGTGAATACCAGGGAATAAGTTGATTGAGTGAGGATGAACCAGGATCTGAAATGATAAGAGGATTATTGACAAGGTAAAACCAAATGAAAACAAACTAATAGTGGGTGGAACGCGTGACACTTCTGCTGTCTCAAGGAGTCTATTCTTTCTATGGTTTTTATGATTAAGTTATAACTACTTGAAGGACTATAGAAACAGTAAGATACCTTGCCAAAATAACCTGCCCCCAATGATGCATGGTTGTTGACGGCTCAGCCATAAGCGCCACAAAGAATTATTTAAAAAAAATGGTAACAAAAAGACGTAGCAAAATTGGCTTTTATTTATAAGATTTAAGATTCTTTTTAGATTTAGAGGGATGAAACCTTCTTTTTAATGGTCACACATGCAGAGCTCACAGCATATACAGTGAAATGTGTTGTCTGCTTTTAACCCATCCTAGTACCAGGAGTCTAGTACTAGGAGCAGTGGGCAGCTCAAAGGATAGTGCCCAGGGAGCAATGGGAGAAGGGGGATGTTCGGTGCCTTGCTCAAGGGCACCACAGCAGGGCAGGAGGTGAACTGGGACGTCTCCAAGTAGCAGTCACACTCCATTTTTTAGGTCTGGTAGGTGACTTGAACCAGCAACCCTACGGCTCACAGTCTAAGCCCCTACTGACTGAGCCACTGCCTGACAGATAGATAGGACAGATACTGCAACTTTAAAAGAAAGTATTTACATTCAAAAGCAGTGGTAACAGACTTAAACATGTCTGATCCTTACTATATGATTGCATAAATACACTGCTGATTACAAATTGCCTCCTCTGACACTCAGAAGTGAAGGAGTTGTAACCCTAACAAATGGGGGCTTGTCCGATATGAACAGTATATAGATTGTGCGCATGTGACGTCACGCTTACGTCCCAACCCGTAAATCAGCCATGTTGGATGATATACACAACCAAGACGGCGCCCGTTCGAGTGAGAGTTGCTGCAACGCTTCGTAATTTTCTTTGTATTTAAACGTCTAAGATTGAAAGAAAATGTCAATCGTGTGCGCAGTGTATAATTGTGGTCATAACGCTACTCGTGACCCAGAGAAACGGTTCTTTAGATTTCCTAAAATCATCAAAAACAACTATCCACAAAAGAGGGATGAATTGCTGTCTACCGAACGCCGTAAGCTGTGGTTTAGCAAGGTTAAGGTATCCAACGCCTGCTGCACCTAGTGTTGGGGGATGTGCCCCATTGTAATGTGTATCTTGATGACATGGTAGTGTAATGGGATGACCATATTGCCAGTCTAAGAGCAGTGTTCCTGAACCTTGCTAAGTGTGAGTTTGGTAAGGCTACCGTTACCTACCTAGGGAAGCAGATCAGTCATGGGCAAGTCTGCCCAGTAAATGTTAAAGTTGAACTCCAGCGTTTTCTCGGCATGACCGGCTACTACAGATATTTCTGTAAGAACTTCTCGGTGGTTGCGCCTCTTACCAAGCTTTGTAGTCCGACTGTTCCATTTTTTTGGACTGATGAGTGTTGCCATATATTTGATCCTGCCAAGTCTCTCCTATGCAGTGCTCACCATCGAGAAGGATAATCTAGCCATGCTTCTCACCCAGCAGCATGTTGAGGTGTATGTTGGCTCTAGTACGTCTCTGGTGGTGGTGTACACCGACCACAACCCTCTTGTCTTCCTGGCCCAGATGTACAACCACAACCAGCAGTTGATGTGTTGGACCCTCCTGGAACAAGGTTTTAACATTGAGATTAAACATAAGAGGGGAGCAGACAATGTGGTAGCTGATGCGCTGTCCCATGGGTGAGATGATTTTATGTAATCACTCTTATATGCTCTTTAGAGTGGTGTAATGAAATTGTGTACTCTGGCCAAACAGTGGTTTGGTCTTATGGGAGAGGGTGTTACATGCTGTGGTGTGTGTGTGTCTCTGTCTCTCCCTCTAATTGTCTTCCTCCCTCCAGGTACTGCCACTCTCAAGTGATCTCAATTAATTATCCTAGGGCCTAGAGATAAAAGACTTGGGAGAGCTGCAGAATGCCCCAGTGGTCCGGTTGAGCATGTTACCTGCACGGTTTTCTGCACGAGACGTAACGATTGGTTTGTTGGCTGCCTTTTGAGAGTGACTGCTGGTTTTTGGTTTGAGGTGTTTTTATTTGACTTTTTGGCTGGTATTGGAGCAACTTTTCTGTCCTCGTATTTACTCCTTCCTGTCCTTTCTGGAATGCGTCTTGGTTGACGCGTTCAAACATTACACAGAGTTCACCGCACTCTTTGTTTTACAGAATTCATTATATTATGTTTTTCTTCCTTTTACAAACAAAGAGTCGTTTTTACCGGGTGAAGCAGGTGAACTTGCAATAAAACTGAAACAACTTAAATCTTCTTTTTCTGAGTGTAACGCAGTGTTAAAAAAAACGTATGACTTCAAACCAAAAAAGACGGCGTCTTAATGACAACTCCCTGTTATATACACAAGCTGATACGATCAATCAGCTGATGGTCAAAAAAGAGGTGTGGCGTCTGCACTACACATGCTGATAACAAACAATCAACACCATATTCTGTATATTCCTATTTCCAATACTTGACTGTTTCCACACATAACCAATCGAAATAAAATAAATGCTTAAACTTATCATTGTGGCTCCAACAGCTGGTTTTGTTGTGTTTTGTGTGCCCAGTAATGCTTTCCTCCTTTTATGGAAAGTTGTTTTTAGTTTGGAATTCATTGAGTAAGCTTTTTTTGTTTAGTTGTTAATAAATTACTATTTTGATTATCCCGTTTCAGTTTCTCTCTACCTTTTCCCTGGGTTATTTTATTGCTACTCCCCTCATCCCCTGTAGTATCGGGAACATAACAAATGTAAACCCTTGTAAACTTTTAGCACTTATTTTACCTTTTCAAATGCCTAGAGATCCTGCATCCTGTGATTTCCCTGAGGTACCCAAGGGCAGAGTCCAGAAAAAACGTCTGTGCACCTGAGTTGACGTAAACATGGTGTTGTCTTAATACCTCTTCCAGACTCCAGTCTGTTGATGAAGGGACCAAGGGACAGAGGAAATGAAGCATACAGGACTGTCTCAGAAAATTAGAATATTGTGATAAAGTTCTTTATTTTCTGTAATGCAATTAAAAAAACAAAAATGTCATGCATTCTGGATTCATTACAAATCAACTGAAATATTGCAAGCCTTTTATTATTTTAATATTGCTGATTATGGCTTACAGCTTAAGAAAACTCAAAAATCCTATCTCAAAAAATTAGAATAGTTCCTCAGACCAAGTAAAAAAAAAAGATTTATAACAGCAAAACAAAATCAAACATTTGAAAATCTCCATTAATGCACTCAGTACTTGGTTGGGAATCCTTTTGCACGGATTACTGCATCAATGCGGCGTGGCATGGAGGCAATCAGCCTGTGGCATTGCTGAGGTGTTATGGATGCCCAGGATGCTTCAATAGCGGCCTTTAGCTCATTAGCATTGTTGGGTCTGGTGTCTTTCAGCTTCTTCTTCACAATACCCCACATATTCTCTATGGGGTTCAGGTCAGGGGAATTGGCAGGCCAATCGAGGACAGTAATGCCATGGTCAGTACACCAGTTACTGGTGGTTTTGGCACTGTGGGCAGGTGCCAGATCATGCTGGAAAATGAATTCCTCATCTCCATAGAGCTTTTCAGCAGACGGAAGCATGTAGTGCTCTAAAATCTCTTGGTACACAGCTGCATTTACTCTGGGCTTGATGAAACACAGTGGACTAACACCAGCAGCTGACATGGCTCCCCAAACCATCGCTGACTGTGGGAACTTCACACTGGATTTCAAGCAACTTGGATTTTGCTCTTCTCCAACCTTTCTCCAAACTCTGGCGCCTTGACTTCCAAATGAAATACAAAACTTGCTTTCGTCTGAAAAGAGGACTTTGGACCACTCTGCAACTGTCCAGTGCTTCTTTTCCATAGCCCAAGTCAGACGCTTCTTCCGTTGTCTTGAGTTCAGAAGTGGCTTGACCATGGGAATACGGCTATTGTAGCCCATTTCCCGGACACGTCTGTGAACAGTGGCTTTTGATACCTGGACTCCAGCTTCAGTCCACTGTCTTTGAAGCTCCCCCAAATTCTGGAAGCGACTCTTCTTCACAATGCTGTTAAGGCTGCGGTCATCTCTCTTGGTTGTGCAGCGTTTCCTGCCACATTTCCCCCTTCCAACAGACTTTTTGTGGATGTGCTTTGAAACTGCACTCTGTGAACAGCTTGCTCTTTGAGACATTTCTTTTTGTGTCTTACCCTCCTGATGGAGGGTGTCAATGATGGTCCTCTGGACAGCAGTCAGATCAGCAGTCTTCCCCATAGTTGTGATTTAGTTTACTGAACCAAGCTGAGTGTTTTTCAAGGCTCAGGAAACCCTTGCAGGTGTTTCGAGTTAATTAGACGATTCAAGTGATTCGTTGAACACCCTACTAGTATACTTTTTCATGATATTCTAATATTTAGAGATAGGATATTTGAGTTTTCTTAAGCTGTATGCCATAATCAGCAATATTAAAATAATAAAAGACTTGCAATATTTCAGTTGATTTGTAATGAATCCAGAATGCATGACATTTTTGTTTTTTTAATTGCATTACAGAAAATAAAGAACTTTATCACAATATTCTAATTTTCTGAGACAGTCCTGTATGATAATGAAGAGATGAGAGTGCAGAGACAGGAGAAGCAAGTGCAGATTAGATTAAATCCCATGATATATCAGTGGCAATGATGCATAAACATAATTAATTATCAGTTTATTTAAGGAGATTTCAGCTCTCTGGCATGTCTGTCTTCAGCTGTTCTTCAAAGTGATACAGGATATATGCTATAATAAGCTGCACTGTACTTTGTGTGAGGGTTGTAGCATAACCTGTGACATCAATCTGTAGTCAAAAAGTGTCACGAAAGGTTCACATTTTTACACCTCGGTAAAAATAAAATGCTGCGACTTTGCTTCAGAGTAAAAATTGACAAATTTATCATGATGGGTTTTTAGACTTCTTATCAATTATTGTCTATTATTATTATTATTGTGTAATATGTAGTCAATATCTTAACTGGCATTGGCTAGTAACAAATTGCATGCATGTAGCTAAACCTAGGCACAAACATTTAGAGCTGCAACAATAAATTGTCTAATCGATTGAATGAAAAAAAATGGCTAACTGTTTTCATACTCAATTAATCATTTAGTAATTTGTCATATAACAATGGCAGAACATTTTGTTTTCAGCCCCTCACAAATGGAAATTTCCTGGTTTTCTGTTTTATATCATATTAAACTGAATATCTTGAGATATTGGACTGATAAAACAAGACATTTAAAGACATCCTCTTGGACTTTGAAATACTGGAAATTATATTTTTCACTATTTTCTGATATTTTATTTATCAAAAGATTAGTCGAGAAAATAACTGTGAGATTATTGATAATGAAAATAGTCGTTAGTTGCGTCCCTAATTGAGATTTGAGGGAAGTGTGCATCTGAGACCTACAGTTATCATTTAAAGCCTTTTCTGCCAGTACAGACATTGAGATGTATTTGAAGACCCATAGTTCTAGTTTATTGTTTTCAAGTGATGTGATACTATTGTCAGTAAGGATGAATGTAAGGGACTCAAATTAGAAATTTAAATGACAGTTAATGATCCAATTAACACTTGGCGTGTTGGTATGGGTCAGTTTGAGTGCAGTGGACACACTGGTCTGGGACATTCAGGAGAAGAAGGTTAGGTGAAAGGAGATGGCTAGTAAAGATCTTTGCTCTTTATGGTAACTCCAATATTGTCTTATTGACATGTGTTTTCTTAGATGCTAGCCACCTACCTTCAGGAATCGGTTTTATCCAGAATATTAGGTTGTGTGAACCTCACAGCTTCACCCAGGCTTGGACCCAAGTCAACATACAATCGATCAATTTGTAACATAACACGGACCGTACAGCCCCCAGTGGCACAGCAACTACATAGATATCGAAGCCCCACTTGAAGATTATAAAATAGCAGTGTTATTTAGACCGACTGTCAGAGTTTCAGCAGTTTGATCTAATGAACTAACTGACTGACAGGCTTACACAGGAGTGAAGAAATACACAGTAAATATATAAACAGTAGAGCAGGGGTGGCCAACCCGTGGCTCTCAAGCCGCTCTTTGCCCAGTTTCATGCAGCTCTTCAGTTATCAAATTTTATTTGCGAGTGTGTGTATGTATGGTGTCAGTATGAGAGCATGACAGCGCGTCTTATTTTGATGTGAACCAAGAGCCAATCACAAAAATGCCTGCGATGCAGTGAACCAATCACCTTCGAGGGGGGAAACCTATCGTAGAGTAAACACTATCTGACCATCTGAGTTCGATCCTAAAATTGCAGGGAAAAAATGCACAGCTAAGCGAAAATATGAAGACGAATCATAGGATGTTTTTAGTAGAGTGGGAGAGTTATATTCATATAAAAATGCTGCCTGACCTAGTGCAAAGTGTATTTGCGTTTGTTAACAAACTGAAACAGTTTACACTTCTTCAAAAGGGAGAATTAGTGCATTTTCCCTCTCTGCTAAAAGCAAGCGGACAAGCAAACAGCCTGATGTGCAACATTGGTTGAAACCCTGCACGAAAACTTTGCGACCCGGTTCCATGATCTACAGCTGAAAAGGTCACAGATTACGTTCCTCGTCGACCCTTTTAATGCAGAGACGGACTGTTTGAAAGCCCCGCTAGTCACGGACGAGGCGGTGGCCGAGTTGGAGATGATTGAACTTTCTGAGGAAGTCCGACTGAAACCTGCTCTGAGAGAAGGGACCCTTGAGTTCTGGAAAACTGTGCCAATAGAAAAATATCCCAATATCAAACGAGCTGCACTCACGCTACTATCAATGTTTGGGTCAACATACGTCTGTGAGTCGGTGTTATCTACCCTGAAACACATGATATAAAAGTATAGATCTGTTCTGACTGACACACATGTGAAAGAATTGCTTTGAGTGACCACAATGGAATACAAGCCAGATTTGAGGAGGATTGTTCAAGACAAGGAATGTCAGAAGTCCCACTAATTTAAAGAAGCAACATGCATAAGATAAAAAAAACTTTTCACATTTTTTCACTGAGAGTTTGTGTGTGAGAGTGCACACAATGTTCATTGTTGATATTAACTGGCCTCTGAATACTGGTAGGAGAGGTTTAATTCAATTTCTGTCAATATTATGGTGACATTTACAATAAATCTGCCTGAGCAGAGCTATTTGTGTCTGTCTGTGTGAGGGTGTGTGTGTCTTTGGGAGGGAGGGTCTTTGACTCTGTGTGTGTGTGTGTGTGTGTGTGTGTGTGTTGTGTTTGTTGAAATCTTCACCTAAGAAAATAGGACACCACTCGTTACATCGTCAGTAGCCAATTAAATGATACATTATTAGAATATGTCTGCTGATATCAGAGGAGCAGGGAAATACATTTGCTGCTGTTTTATGTTTCAAACTACATACACGGGACATGGAAATACCTTTAACGTTACTGACACTGACAAAGTGTCATTTAAAACAAACCTCTATTGAGTAACAATTGTAATGTATTTCAGAAATGCTTATTATAATGAACCAATTACATGTTATTATCAGTTATTCTAACAGATTTGAAAAGGTTATGTATGATTATTTGAGAAGATAAACACATTTATCGGCTTCTTTCCCCTCTCCGTTAGCCATGTTACATACGTTAGTTTGCAAAGTATTGTGGGAATTTTCTTCTTCCATTCTTGGAGTCTGCATCTGAAAACGTTTTGTTTGGAGGGGCATCTGGACAGCTGGAGCACCACTACCCCTTGATCTCCAAAAGAAATGCACTGGCACGCAAAACAGAGGGGTAGGGCCAAAGGGGGAATTGGGATTGGGCCGATGACTGAACTGTGTTGAAGCACAGAAAGCAATGTACAGTACAGTAACCAAGAGGCAAACTCTGGGTACAGCAAATGTCACTTTTGTCACTTCAGGTTGCAAAAAAACAAGATGGCCATGGCCAAAACGCCCAACTCGAAGCTTCAAAACCATAGTCCACAAACCAATGGTAACAGAGGATTTTAAATCCTCTTTTTATCGTCAGACAGTAGAGCCCACACAGTGAAATTTAGACTCTGCATTTAACCCATCCTAGTATTAGGAGCAGTGGGCAGCTATTATACAGCTGGTGCCTCCACACTGCATCTCTCCAGGTACCAGTCAGCACTAAATACTTGATCCATTCTGGGACTTGAATCTGTTCCCAAGCCAAAGTCCCTATGGACTGAGCTACTGCAACCCCACCCCAATGGGTTTCTATGTCCTCTTCCTATATATAGTCTATGTTATCTAGTAATTTGTTTATGCTGTTCTAATAGTGAAATACTGTGAGTGAGCAAAAGCAAAAAGGCACTACACAATAATTAAATAGAATAAAAAAGAATAAGTACCAAGTGGTTGATAGAAAATAAAGTGAATATTGCACATGGCAGTGATAATTGCACAAATTATAAAAAGTGAGTATTGTAAATGGCAGTGATAATTGCACAGTGGTGCAATAGTCAATAGTCAATCAATGACAGTCTCATTTTATATTGAAGTTTTTTGACATGACGTGACCACGTGATGACACGTTCTACTCATGTTGTGTTCAAGGACCCTGACCTTGGCCAGGAATAACAATCAGTCGCCCGTTTTATACTATTGCTGTCTAGATTGTTTTGTTATTTTTTCTAGTGGATTTTTTTGCATGTTTTTTATGAATTACCTCGAGGGCCGGATCAAATGATCGTATATGGCCCGGAGGGTCCTTGGCCTGAAATACATTGAAGACCCCTGCTGTACAGTATATGTATATTATATTACATCCTTTAAAAATATATATTTTAACATATTACAGTACACTAAGGGCCATGTACTTTATCATGGGAAAGTGTTCCTACAGTGAGATAGTAATTGAAATGAATTTGCATATGAAAACTGGATTTGTAATGAGAATTCAAAGCTCCGAAGATTAACTTTACATTTACAACCTTCTGTTTATCAGTTTCATTCACTAAATTCATTCAAGTGCTCTGCCCATCAAAGACCATAAGGACCGCGTTTACGTGGAAAGAATATCTCCACTATTGGCTACACTCTAGACCAATCTGTTAATTGGGTTATTCATTGCAACTGGGAGACTTCATCTGTACGCACATTAACGAGTCCGCTGACTGAGATGATGATGCCTCTTGGTAATCATGTTGCGATGGCAACAGTGTTGTACAGGGAAGAATAAAAGACGGATACAATTCCTGAATAAATTAATGATGGAAAGACTAGGAATAAGGTGTTTTTTGATAATACACAAACCTAAAAACAGGAGGAAAATGCTTTTATTTGCCAAATGAGCTGGTTAGTCCCATTACATAGAGAATAGGACTAACTAACTCATTAATCAGAAAATTGATTCTAAACAGCAGTGGGCCAAGCTACAAAAACACTCAAGTGGATGGACTTTTCTGGGAGCATTTCCCAGAAAGGTTGTTAGCAATATTACTGTGAAATTCTACTTAAAGATACAGCAATTGCAATTATATAATACAAAACAATTCAATAGTAGGTTATTTTAGTAACATTAGATGGGCCTAAATGAAATGGAGTCCATGTGAATTGAAAAATAAAAATCCTCAAGCGGTAAATCGAGACTACTACTACTACTACTAAAAATACACTTTTCAGGGGAACCATATGGACTTCTCATATAACATGTTGATCGACATGGCACAACTAGATCACCTGTGTTTACATGACATTATACCTCTAAAACAGGGGTCGGGAACCTTTTTGGCTGGGAGAGCCATAAAAGCCAAATATTTTTTTTATGTATTTCCTTGAGAGCCATATAAATTTGAATGCAACTTTACGTGTGCATTTTTTAATATAACACGTCTCCGAGTACTAATAGAGGTATCAGTGTTTCATTGAACAGGTGCTCTTTTATTAAATAAACTAAACGCTTACGTTATTTATCTCATATATGAGCACGTTTCAGTGTTTACTGCACGGGTGTCAAACTCAAGGCCACAATTATATCCGACCAGCGAAAAAATATCATATGTCTGTCATAACTGGCCCGACGGTTTTGGTAATTAAATCAATGCATGGCACAACCACGGGAAAATACATTTGAGGAAGAATCTAAATGTGTAAATGAAATGAAAGTTTTTGGAAAGCAAAGGGAAACGCACCACAGATCTCTGGGACGATGTGAGCAGGCCTGTTTGTGCGACATAACGAAGCATCTCACTGTTAAACCTGCAGCTTCAGGGCCGTGTGATCACGGACATGTGTGATGCAGTGAGAGCTTTCTAAGCCGAGCTGCCTGTGGGAGACTCTGATGCAGCAGGAAACTTTGGTCACTACGTGTTTCCAAACACTGACAAACATCTCCACCGCTGTGTTCCCGACAGCATTCTGCTGATCAACTGAGAGCATTTGCCGACTTTGCAGCTCAGAAATGAAAACTGAACTGCTCAGCAACCCGTCTGCAGTTGACTAAAATATGTCCCATATCTTTTTGCACTTTACAGGACTGTCTCAGAAAATTAGAATATTGTGATAAAGTTCTTTATTTTCTGTAATGCAATTAAAAAAACAAAAATGTCATACATTATGGATTCATTACAAATCAACTGAAATATTGCAAGCCTTTTATTATTTTAATATTGCTGATTATGGCATACAGCTTAAGAAAACTCAAATATCCTATCCCTAAATATCATGAAAAAGTATACTAGTAGGGTGTTCAACGAATCACTTGAATCGTCTAATTAACTCGAAACACCTGCAAGGGTTTCCTGAGCCTTGAAAAACACTCAGCTTGGTTCAGTAAACTAAATCACAAGTATGGGGAAGACTGCTGATCTGACTGCTGTCCAGAGGACCATCATTGACACCCTCTATCAGGAGGGTAAGACACAAAAAGAAATGTCTCAAAGAGCAAGCTGTTCACAGAGTGCAGTTTCAAAGCACATCCACAAAAAGTCTGTTGGAAGGGGGAAATGTGGCAGGAAACGCTGCACAACCAAGAGAGATGACCGCAGCCTTAACAGCATTGTGAAGAAGAGTCGCTTCCAGAATTTGGGGGAGCTTCAAAGACAGTGGACTGAAGCTGGAGTCAAGGTATCAAAAGCCACTGTTCACAGACGTGTCCGGGAAATGGGCTACAATAGCCGTATTCCCATGGTCAAGCCACTTCTGAACTCAAGACAACGGAAGAAGCGTCTGACTTGGGCTATGGAAAAGAAGCACTGGACAATTGCAGAGTGGTCCAAAGTCCTCTTTTCAGACGAAAGCAAGTTTTGTATTTCATTTGGAAGTCAAGGCGCCAGAGTTTGGAGAAAGGTTGGAGAAGAGCAAAATCCAAGTTGCTTGAAATCCAGTGTGAAGTTCCCACAGTCAGCGATGGTTTGGGGAGCCATGTCAGCTGCTGGTGTTGGTCCACTGTGTTTCATCAAGCCCAGAGTAAATGCAGCTGTGTACCAAGAGATTTTAGAGCACTACATGCTTCCGTCTGCTGAAAAGCTCTATGGAGATGAGGAATTTATTTTCCAGCATGATCTGGCACCTGCCCACAATGCCAAAACCACCAGTAACTGGTGTACTGACCATGGCATTACTGTCCTCGATTGGCCTGCCAATTCCCCTGACCTGAACCCCATAGAGAATATGTGGGGTATTGTGAAGAAGAAGCTGAAAGACACCAGACCCAACAATGCTAATGAGCTAAAGGCCGCTATTGAAGCATCCTGGGCATCCATAACACCTCAGCAATGCCACAGGCTGATTGCCTCCATGCCACGCCGCATTGATGCATTAATCCGTGCAAAAGGATTCCCAACCAAGTACCGAGTGCATTAATGGACATTTTCAAATGTTTGATTTTGTTTTGCTGTTATAAATCTTTTTTTTTTACTTGGTCTGAGGAACTATTCTAATTTTTTGAGATAGGATTTTTGAGTTTTCTTAAGCTGTAAACCATAATCAGCAATATTAAAATAATAAAAGGCTTGCAATATTTCAGTTGATTTGTAATGAATCCAGAATGCATGAAATTTTTGTTTTTTTAATTGCATTACAGAAAATAAAGAACTTTATCACAATATTCTAATTTTCTGAGACAGTCCTGTATGTGTATCCTGTAAAATAAATGTGGACCGTGTTTGGCCCTCGACGTAGTCCCAGTTTTTAATGTTGGCCCTCTCTGTGAATGAGTTTGACCCCCCCGGTCTACTGCTTGCTTTGCGCAGTTTCTCCTCTGCTCGGTTTCGCGACGGGCGGGGCTCCGCCCCCTACACCCCTACACCCACACCTACACACACACCTATACACACACACACACACACACACACACATGCGCTGTGCAGTCTGAGACAGAGCGGAGGAAAGGAGAGGGGAGAACTAAAAACAAATCTGCTGCTAAATGTTTTACTTTAAAATGACACAGTATAATTATTTATTACTTGTTAATCATGTTAAAAAATGTCAGCTCAAAATTGTCTGCGAGCCATATCGCGTCATCGAAAGAGCTATATATGGCTCGCGAGCCATAGGTTCCCGACCCCTGCTCTAAAACAAATACCCTTTGATATTGGATTTTATCAAAATAATTTGCATCTGTGTCAAGGTTTCTATCAATGAGACAATATCACATACTAAACTTGCTCCTCTGCCATTTGAATTGCCAATATGGCCATGACCTTCTCAGCCTGGTCAGCTCACAACCTCTGTTGTAAAGTCAAGCCTGACGTACAGCAGGTCAAATTTTAACCATAAATGAAAATGAATGAAAACACAACATGAGCTCATGATTACAGTGCCAGAGAGAAGTTCAACTGAAATTACAGCTGAGAGCATCCATAATGCAGATACTACCTGCTCATCTTTTAATGAATATTACCTTTCACTTGACTTCTAGCAAGATGGTTCATCGTGAATTTCTATTCCGCAGGATGACTGGAGATTGGCCGTTTGTGTTTTAAATCTGTAAAGATGTTCCTGGTATTTGTGCTCACATGTTACTTTATCTCAAAAACACTCTGGACATCTTGACTCTTGGATTGATTCCCAACATAGACTGTATATAAGAAGTTGATGTTTTAAAGCCTCGCGTTTTGCATTTTGGACAACACCAAAATCAAACCACACTGTGGTCGTGACATGTCTATCACAAGCAAACCCTACTTTATCATCTATTTTACTCCACATGGGACTTAAATTTACAAAGCCCTGTATTGAAGAATACTTGAAACTAGCCATGAGACCATCAACTCATATTTAAAATGTTTGCTGAGGTAATAAATTAGGTGAGAAGTAGGGTAATTTCCCATAGACTTCTATACAATTCGACTGCTTTTTGCTCTCTAATCGCTCTAAACAGCTGAGCTTAACACAGTGAAGCATGACAATACCAGCTAAGGAAATAGAAACTCCTTTTCAAAGAAAATATATGGTTTTCTGAATGTTGCAGAGTGGCAAAATGTGAACACACAAAACTACAAGTCTGTGGCCAGAGCCATATGATGGAGAAAGCTATTTCAGTCATATTTCTACCATATTTCATGGTCAACATGTTAAAACATGACACAGCAGTGTTTGCACCGTAATGGCTTTCAAGAGTAAAACATGAACAGGCTCAGTATTAATGAGCTTTTCTTGACATAATTATACGATTTTCAGATGATTGATGTTGCGCCAGAGGCCGACGTGGTTCTGAGCGGTCTATTCTCAGCACGTCTCAAACCCAGTTTCCAATAAAATATCAACAACTTTCTTTCCACTACCTCATTTCAATGAATTTCACAGCTTGCACTGGTTGAGTGTTGTCATTTAAAAAAAGTGTGAATAAAAACAGTGTTTTTTTTCACGCAACATTGCAGTCTTTACAATATTGTATGCGTGTGTGTGTGTGTGTGATGAGTTGAAACTTCATTGATCCACATGGGGAAATAGTGTGAAGAGGAAAGTTCTCTCTCCGAAAGTTCTCTCTCTGTGTGTGTGTGTGTGTGTGTGTGTGTGTGTGTTGGAGGCATTTGTGTATGTGTGCACATGCGTGTTTGTATAGTTATCTTGCCCAAGCAGAGTCCCTGACTTCTGACAGGGAATCGAACTGCCTGGTCATCTCTCACTCTGCTTTGTTGCTCATCACATCATCAAAGCTGACAGCTGCCGTCAAGAGTGGCTCTTTCCCCCCTCACTCACCCTCCACTCTGGCCTCCAGTCTTCTTTCCTGCTCAGACAAACTATTTGTGCTTACTCTATTTCACTCTATGCATCCTCCTCAGTGTCTGGAACCTATACAGGACTGTCTCAGAAAATTAGAATATTGTGATAAAGTTCTTTATTTTCTGTAATGCAATTAAAAAAACAAAAATGTCATGCATTCTGGATTCATTACAAATCAACTGAAATATTGCAAGCCTTTTATTATTTTAATATTGCTGATTATGGCTTACAGCTTAAGAAAACTCAAAAATCCTATCTCAAAAAATTAGAATAGTTCCTCAGACCAAGTAAAAAAAAAGATTTATAACAGCAAAACAAAATCAAACATTTGAAAATGTCCATTAATGCACTCAGTACTTGGTTGGGAATCCTTTTGCACGGATTAATGCATCAATGCGGCGTGGCATGGAGGCAATCAGCCTGTGGCATTGCTGAGGTGTTATGGATGCCCAGGATGCTTCAATAGCGGCCTTTAGCTCATTAGCATTGTTGGGTCTGGTGTCTTTCAGCTTCTTCTTCACAATACCCCACATATTCTCTATGGGGTTCAGGTCAGGGGAATTGGCAGGCCAATCGAGGACAGTAATGCCATGGTCAGTACACCAGTTACTGGTGGTTTTGGCACTGTGGGCAGGTGCCAGATCATGCTGGAAAATGAATTCCTCATCTCCATAGAGCTTTTCAGCAGACGGAAGCATGTAGTGCTCTAAAATCTCTTGGTACACAGCTGCATTTACTCTGGGCTTGATGAAACACAGTGGACCAACACCAGCAGCTGACATGGCTCCCCAAACCATCGCTGACTGTGGGAACTTCACACTGGATTTCAAGCAACTTGGATTTTGCTCCTCTCCAGCCTTTCTCCAGACTCTGGTGCCTTGACTTCCAAATGAAATACAAAACTTGCTTTCGTCTGAAAAGAGGACTTTGGACCACTCTGCAACTGTCCAGTGCTTCTTTTCCATAGCCCAAGTCAGACGCTTCTTCCGTTGTCTTGAGTTCAGAAGTGGCTTGACCATGGGAATACGGCTATTGTAGCCCATTTCCCGGACACGTCTGTGAACAGTGGCTTTTGATACCTGGACTCCAGCTTCAGTCCACTGTCTTTGAAGCTCCCCCAAATTCTGGAAGCGACTCTTCTTCACAATGCTGTTAAGGCTGCGGTCATCTCTTTTGGTTGTGCAGCGTTTCCTGCCACATTTCCCCCTTCCAACAGACTTTTTGTGGATGTGCTTTGAAACTGCACTCTGTGCACAGCTTGCTCTTTGAGAAATTTCTTTTTGTGTCTTACCCTCCTGATGGAGGGTGTCAATGATGGTCCTCTGGACAGCAGTCAGATCAGCAGTCTTCCCCATACTTGTGATTTAGTTTACTGAACCAAGCTGAGTGTTTTTCAACGCTCAGGAAACCCTTGCAGGTGTTTCGAGTTAATTAGACGATTCAAGTGATTCGTTGAACACCCTACTAGTATACTTTTTCATGATATTCTAATATTTAGAGATAGGATATTTGAGTTTTCTTAATGGAAAATGGAAAATATGTGTTCGCTCTTCTCCCGAATGGCTTGAGAGTTTGATTTATCTCAAACGGTTTGTTGATCTGATTGGTTGTAGTTAGCCTGTGATAGATGGTGATAGACAGATGGTTCATCCAATCATCTGCCAAGTATTTTTTAAAAGTGCCTGCCCTTTTCCAAACAGTTTTCAACCAGGTCTTTTGGCTTTTCCTTATTTTTTTGTTTGCCATAAACTGATCAAATGCTAATCCTCAGGGTGCCATCTCTTTATATGTGTTAATATTCCCAAGATTATGTCACCCGACCAAAGAACTGTGTGCATATATCCATGCAGCATATTGCAGACATCTGTCTTGTGTATGATCCAGTAAGTATGATCCAAGGGACCACCAGAGACAGAGAGGGGGAGAGAGAGAGAGAGAATGCACCCGAGGGCCTGAAATTAAACCAACATTAGATTGAAAGTAGGAGCTAGAGAAGCAGTGATGAAAGGGGGGGAAAAGCCAAGAGGAGGTAGATTGATTTTAAAGAGACAGAGGCGATGAGACACAGACAAAGAAAGGACAAAAAGAAAAGAGGGATCTCATCTTCTTTCCTCTTGAATTACAAGATTCTCTCCCATATCTTCCTCTGCTCGTCACTGTAATAAATTCAAGTCTTGATATTAAAAAATTAATCACTTCCACCATTCAGCTAAACTATAAATATTCTCTCACTCCTTCTCCCCAAACTTCTCTTTATGTTTGAGTGTATGAACTGCACATTCAGAATAAAATATTTAAATCCAATATGCAGTTTTTTTTAAATCTTAGACTTTTCACATTGGGATTAATTATGAAAGAGTTCCATCGAAATGAAATGGAAATATTCAACATGTCTTGTACATCATGTTGTAAACATGTAAACTATGCATTTATTTGATTATTCTGTACTGATTCAAATTGTCCAATGAATCCAACCAAAGAATTTAGCTACTTCTACTTCAGCCAACAGGAACAAAAATGTAGAGAAGTAGAGTCAATTATACCAGTATATCAGTTTTAAATGTGGAAACAACATGGACGCTACAAAGAAGATGTGTTGTAGTTTATTCAGTAGAGTGTAGAGTGTTTACAGTATTTTCGAGACTACAAAGTTTAAAGGAAACGAATGAGGTGAGTCATGAAATATCTACCAAATGTAGTTGTTCTGACTTGAGAGGGCTCAAATGTTTCGGATTATTCTGACACCACATGAATCCAGCACAAATGCCCTATCTCGCAATGATAATGAAACTGAATTGAAGCAAATTTGATTCACATCTGCTGCAATATGCTCCAACAGATTCTTCCATGGTCCTTCAACCTTCCACCAGGTTTCATGAAAATTGGGCAAGTAGTTTTCCGTAAACATTCTTTGACATAATATTATAATATACATGTCATTTTTATTTACAGTGGTCCTTGTTGGTCTAATGATGATCCCAAACTAGTTTGCCAACCTTTGTATTTATTCATTATTGTGTGAGTGTGGATACCAAGAGCATCAATACAATATCTAAATGGAGATAATGCTCAACCAGGCAAAGCAGGACTGAGCTGTTGACTATGTTTTCTAAGTCAATATGATGAGATACTTTATATAGGTGAATCACAATTAAAATTGTGTAAAGTAATAATTATGAGTAAATAAAAAAAATTTAATAAATAAATTCAGACTAAATATCATATTTTTTAATTATACAAAAGTGTGACTTGTTATGTTTTTGTGTCATCATTATAATTTTGGCAATCTCATAATTTAGACAAAGCACGCCATAATTATTACTTTAAAACTGATTATTTTGACTTGTTAGTTATGACATTCCATGAATGTGTTTCCCCTTTGCTAACAGTTCATGTGTCACAGTTGTGTCATAGTCACTCATGTGTCCTGGCTCTGTGTCCAGATGCCCTCAGACTAGAGTTAGAGACTGAGTTGTGTCTTTAAAAGTCTATCTGGCACGATAATCATTTAAGTTCTTCGGTGTTACTCCGGCCTAAGCTCACACAGCTGATATTCAATATTCTCAATGATCAAGAGGATTTTGTTTTCTGGGTTTTGTGTTTGCTGTGTTTTATCTCCTGTGTTGCTGTGCTGCCTTTCTCTCCTCTGCCCATCTACACACCTGCTCTGAGTCAGGCTCGTTAGCCCTGCCTGCTCTCCTGCCTAATCACCTGTGAACCACTGTCTTCAGACTGAAAACCCAGCAGAGTTAACCCTGAAGTTACCTACAGGCTTCTGGTTTTCACTTAAGTTTTTGTTGGATCCTTGATTTTGGTTCGTAATGATAATTATTTTGCAATTTATTTTTTCATGTTCGTGCTCCTCTCTTCACAACATCCTAAGTGTGTTCCCTTTCCTGGCAGAGGCCACAGGGATCAGAGTTTGTTGGCTGATTTAGGTTTTCCAAAACCAAGACAGTTTATCCCAAAATACATTTTCATAGTTTAAACAGTTTGACAATGTTGCAGGGAAGGATGATTCTACTCAGTTGCCATCATTACACATACTATTAGCTATTGTCGTGATGTAAACTACTATACAATATGGGCCTGCTTACTCGGGCAGTCTTTAACTCCCTTTCAAATTAAATCAATGCATGAGGTCTGTTTTTCTTTATCCTACATCCAGTATTTTCAGGTGAGCTGAATCAGTCATAGTTGCTTAATCCCAAAAGGCCATGACTACCTTGACAGCTAGTTGTGGTTGACTGGTTGTTGTCAAGTGTTGTGATCAATTAACTTTTCTGGATTTTTCTGTTAATGTATCTATGGAGAGGAGTGAGCATGAGGAATCTTATAGGTTCCCTGTTTGTGAAATAATTGTGAATTCAGTTCCCCTGATTACTTTTACTTTTACTAAGCTTCAAATGACCCCTAACTATTTTTTTTTACTAATTTCTTTCCTTCCCTCCCTCCCCACCATTTTTTTAAAATCACAGTTTCTGGATGTATGTTATTTAGCCAACAGTGGTCTGGTTAACAATGCTTGGCAGCAGGTGTGGATGTTTCGCTGTGTTAATGTGAAGCAGGGGGCTGCTGAAAAGAGCCGGGCTGAAAAATGCTTCAAGAAATTAAATGCAAGATGAGGCCCAACACGCATCAGCAAAGAGAATGTGTATGCCGCGAGCCACGTGTGTTTGAATTCACAATAGGACTGATTTAATTTACAATTTAAAGAGGAGCATAGTTCCAAAAGGAGAAACCCATAGTATACGAACACTTGAATTGCATCATATTGTGTCAAATGTCTGCCTGAGCTCTAACCTCAGGATGACCCTGAACTCCACCCCCTCCATCATGGTGTTTGAGAATGGCTTTGCATCTGATTTTAACTGTAGCTGATCCTCGTCTCTCTCTCCCTCTGTAAGCAGAGACAGCATGTAACACAAGTAAAACCAACTACTGCGGCAAGCCTAGTAGTTACTTTGGTTCAGAATGGGTTCAGTGCCTCCTCTACGCTATCTGAACTAAAATGATAGAGGAATAATTCAAACAATTAATATCCAAGTTTGTTTTGGGATTTTATGAAATCGAGTGCAAAAGCCCCGTGTTGTGGTTTGCATTAAGCTATGACACACTATCAAGTAGATGATGTAACCAACTGTATTCTGTCACAGTCTGCTCCAGTACTTCCTACCTCAGCCCGGTACTTTTCCACACCCCGCCTCCTTCTCACCTCACCAGCCAGCCACTCCCACCTACCCGCCTCGTCAAATCCCCAGAATACCCACCAACCTTCTGTCCCCGAACTCGAGCTCGGTTTCCTCATCTTTGAACCTGGGTTACTTATGTCTGAGTAAGACCCTCTGCTGTGTGAAATTATCATTTTTCATTAGGTCTCTGCATGTGTCCTGGGATTTCCTGTACCTGCCTGTTCTGGTAAATAAACCTGTGTATCTACAATTCCTGGTTTCCTGTGTGTTGCATTTGGGTCCTTACACTCCCCGTGACAGTATTCACAATGAACCTATATTAGATTGTCATTATTATTAAATAAAGTTGATACATACAGACCAAATTAACTCAATAAATGACAAAACAAGAAAACCATTCATTACTTTGAAGTTTATGCAAAGCATCTACTGCTTTATAGTCCTTTTAGAGAAAATTAGGTTTTAGTTTATGCAATGTGTTTGCTTGATCCATTTGAATCCATAAACATCAATACAGAAGGAGAACTAATTGCTAATGTTTGAGGTAATTAACAGATACAACTAAACACACCAATGACCAGAGGTACAATTAAGAAAAGATCAAAACTTTACAAAACATAAAAATGCATAGGGAATGATTGACTAAAAAAGCCCATTTATTAAAGTGTTTTTATCAGGATTTAGAAGATTAAACTGATTTTGCTAGCCTAATTTCCTCAGGCAGTCCACTCCAAAGTACATGCGCTCTAATAGGGAAAGCGCTGTCATCTTTAGCCTTGGGCTTTGCCTGAGTATCTAAGTCTGCGTTGTGATCATACAGAGTTAAAAGGTTAAAATATAGCTAAGCCTTTCTGAGCTTTGTAAAATCAATTATGAATTTGTATCCAGTACAGGTATGATAAGAATGGGGTAATATGGTATTTATGTTTTGTGCTAGTTCAAATTCTAGCTGCAGCATTTCGAAGAAGCTGGAGATTTGAGATTTTTGACCGAGGTATAGAGAGTCACAATGGTCAAGACCATTCACAATATTGTGTTATGTTAGGTCCTGGTCAGTAATGGGTACGAAGTGCCAGCAGCCATGCCAGACTTGATGGGTTTAGCGGTACTTAATGGCACTCTGTAAAGGGTGTGATGTTCCAGTGTAAATGGACTCAGACAGATAGCAGGTAGTGAAAAGTTGTCTTAAAGGCTCTGGGGACAGAGCTGGTCGCTGCTTTTTTTTTTACTTCCACACCATTCCTTTCTGTCTCCTCCATTCATCCCCCAATTTTCTTTCATTATCAGTTCACACACCCACAACAGTCACAACTACACCAAGATTCATACATCCTTACACGACCTCCTCCTCTCTCTCTCTCTCTCTCAACCTCAACTCCAGCCTCCGCCTCTGTTTTCTCCAAACCGTCTCCAAACATACATCGACAGTTTCTGGTTCCAGTGGAGAGAACATGCACTCTTTCATCATCCTGTTCCCCCTCCTCCTGTTTGTCTTTGACCTTTCTTTGTCCTCATATCTCCAGCGCTCATGAGTCATTTGTCCGTTCTCCACATTCACATCACAGTTTCAAGACTGACACCCCACACTGAATTTAAAACCATCGCCTCTTGTCCTCTTTCCCAGCGGCTTCTGTTCCTCAGAATTTGTCATCACTGTCTCTCAACTCAACTCCACTGAACTCTTCTTATTCTTCATCCTTCAAGTGCAATTATTCCATGGAATTCTTTCCTTTCACAACCATTTTGAAATTGCTTCTCCACTGTTCATTTTCTCTTGTAATGCTTCTCTACACTGCTATCAAAAGGTTGTTATGTAGCCTACCATCGTCTCTCCATCTTCATCCTTCCCCTCCTCCCCGTGATCAGTGTAAGATCCCAGTTGACCATTCACAAACAAACAACCTTTGTCCTTACTCAGTTTGAAAAGTTGCTAAAAGGTTGTCCTCAATCTGGGTTGTGTCCTCTGTGGATAGCAGTTTAACACACAGTCCACTTTCTTTTGCACTGACATAAGGGCTGGCTATAACAGGGATCTTTTACTCTTTCGGTTGTTAGGCATGTAACAGAATAACCTCAAACAGAGTCTGTGGGTGTATGCGTAACCTACGTTATACTTCTTGAAGGAGTGTGTTAACTTTGACAATGCAATATAAATACATCTAAGGCTTACTACACTCACTGTATATAAGAAGTGGAAGTAGTCACAGTAACGTCACCTATTGGATTGTGGACTACCGTGTTGAAGTCTTGAGTTCGACGTTTTGGCCGACATCGTCTTTTTTTTTGGAAACAGACGTGACACGAGAGGCGGGAGCTAAGTGTAACAAAAGGCTGAACAAGACATTTTTTGTCGACCAAAATGTTAACTTTCATTAACTGAAAAAAATACGAAAACACGGACAACACCGTGGTAGCGACCTGTCAAACACTATATAAACCCGCCCTAAAGCATACCATGCTTTATCGTCAATTTTACTCTAAATGGGACCATCATTTACAAAATGAACATGATCATCTATTGAATACGACTCAAAACTAGCAATTAGGAATAATAAACCATGTGAGAAGTAGGGTTATTTTTCTACTAGTGGAGTCACCCCCTGCTGGCCATTTAAAAAAAAAAAAGAATGCAGGTTTAAGGCACTTCCACATTTGCTTAAATGTTCATGTCCGTAGGGTGCCTCATGACGACACTACAGGGATATTTAATCTAGGTAGGTATACCAATGAAGAAGCTAGGGAACTCCAGATTAAGTTTTGATCCAGAACCTTTGTCATAAATAAACATCATAATACTGCATGGTGGTTACTGTCGCTGTAAAACTACAGAGGAAGGAATGCATATATTTTTCATCAGAAGCTCAGAACAATGCAATATGTGTTGAAACAGTTGAAAAAGCCTTGGAACAAACCAACATAATCAGTTGTGTGCCTTCCAGTCCCAAGGAGGAGAGCAGTTTTCAAACCAATGGGGTCTGGTAATGGATGAGTATAAGGATGCAGCCCGAGAGGTGGAAGCCAGCCCAATATAATAGAGCTTAGAGGAGAAGACAGAATGACAGACACATTGGTTTGGAGGCCATCCAGTCTGTGCATATATATATATATATATATATATATATATATGTGTGTGTGTGTGTGTGTGTGTGTGTGTGTGTGTGTGTGTGTGCATGACTAATTCTGTGTGCAAAGATGGTGAAGTGTCTTGGCTCTGGATAACATGGTCACAGACTACAGGCTGCTGCAGTGTGACATCTCCATCCAGAATCTACCTCCCAGCTGCACCACATGAAGCCAAAGTCGACCCCATCCAACTTTCTTCTCCCAGCTGTACCATCCGGGGGCCAAAGTCATCACAATCCAATATGGGCCTTCTGGAGGCAGCATCAAATGCCAAACATATCAAAACACAACTTGTACAGCTCGACCATCTTAAGAGACACTTCAATCCAGTGATTACCCTCCAGCCGTCGCTCTGTACGCCAACAAACATAAAGAAAAACATATTCTTCTCAGCGCAGCACACATAAAGCGTACCATAATGAAACACAATCATTACCCTCCAGTCATTTCATCCAAAACACATAAGAAATATCATTTCAGTTAGGCGAAAACAAGAAACGCTTTACTCCAGTAATAACAACCAGCCATTTAATCTAAAGCCAAACGCACCGCTAGTTGACGTTCCATTCTCCCAACCTGAATGGATGTTCTGCTGTTTGGCTTTTTCTCTTCTATGTTTTAATATCTGCAGTAAAGAGATTGTACCCTTTGGACATTTAAACATGTCTTCCACTGTAGGTCAACCAATTGCACATCATAGTCCCACATGTGACTTGAAGCAGTTCAATGTGGAGCCAGCTGAAAATAAATAAATAAAAAAGCTCAATATTCTGTTAAAAAGACTGAAGGTCAGTCTAAATGTCTGGAATTCTACAATACATGTCGTTAAAGGGCATTTCTTTATTTTCTCATACTCCCTCTTTATAAACCTTTGACTCTTCTATGTCGACACAATGAAATAAATATTTTGACCCTGGCTGTATACAATGTTCAGATTTCTGTTCTAGAAATGTCTACAAATTGGCACATATTTAATAAGATAATGCAGCATTTGCATATTTAAACATTGTATTTCAGAAAACTTGTAAATGCAAAAAAATTATTGTAAGTAATCAACTGGGAAAGTGTCATGGCATTATGTATTTGTTAAATTGTTTACCCTATTCACCTGGAGTGTCTCCCCTTAATCCTTAATAATTTAAGTGTATATGTTTCCAACAAGAGGCAAATCTTTTCTGCATTGGTGGCCAAAACTTCTAGGGGGATTCATTTAGCTAATCTGATTTTAACCAAATTTGGTTTTGTGAATAAAGTGTATCCTCTCACATAGCAGAAATCGAGGTATCGTGAGATTGTTATATTGCTGCAAAACGTCTAGGGCCCTCCACACACGATGGGTATAAGAATAATTTTAATCTTCTTTAATCAATGTTTAACAATCCATAACAAAGTATCTTTAGTCACTAAAACCTAACCAGATCAAACCCATAATGTGTTAGCCATGACCATGCTCTTTCCCTAACCTTAAAGCTGGGGGATGCAGATAATGTTTGGCATTATTGGGCAAAAATTCCATACTAACCTAAGAGCATGTTGTAATTCAAATCGTACCCCAGGGCAAAAGTAAAGTCTTCATCCCCAAAATTGTGGGCCTGTAAAGCCTGTTGACAAGCGAGCTAACGTTACAAATATCAGCAAAGTGTTTCAGAGATGGAGAGAAAATGTTGTTAATAGTTTAGCCTGCTTATAAACTTAGCCGTAACGGCTGGGCTGCAGCGGTGAGCTAGATCATGGTGATAGCGGTTAAGTTAGCTCACAGCTGGGAACTATTGGTAACATTTTCTCTCCATATCTAAAGCTTTGGCGATATTGTCAGACTCTCTTTTGATAAGTCGGTCTTCATATTTTGGGTTGCTT